>NC_138549.1:147645544-148070544 GCF_964273705.1 Natrix helvetica | reverse complement strand
TCTCAGCTCTCCTAATAAGCTGATGTACATTCAGGTAGGTCCAAAGCTAGCTTTAAATTGGTTCAGAGTCATTTTATAGAGATAACAAAGCCAGTCAATCCAACCAAATTGTGTGTGGCTTCGAATGAAGGATACATCTGGTCAAAGACTGGATAACATTTTGTACTGAGAACTTAATCAATGGAGGTCTAACCATTCATATATAGAAATACAAACACACACACACACACACACACACACAATGTTCAAATTTTGAGCTGAGAGCATTAGCTTTGCCATACCACTAGTTTCATCCAACAATGGAGAGGAAGCTTTTAGAAACTCTAAAAGGAGTTTTATCCTATCCTATCCTACAGGAGTTGAATCTATCTCTAAAAAGATTCATATATGTGTGTGTGTGTGTGTGTGTGTGTGTGTGTGTGTGTGTGTGTGTGCATATATATAGTGTGTATGTACTATATATATAGTGTCACAACCCCTGGTATGCCCAAATATGGGAGGGAGCATACTGCTTTCCTTTTCTGTCTTTCGGCTCACCCTAGGAGCCATCCAGACAGAAAGCCATTTTTTTTTGTAAAAAGTTTTTATTGATTTTAAAACATTTATAGGGAAAAGGTAATAGGGTACATAGAAAATTTTAGTAGCTCCCATGTTAGCAGTAGAAATCCCCCCAAATCTCATACTTTTACAATTTTAAAGATAACATGTAAAGGATAACATAAACAGAATTCTTACTTTATATCAACATGTTCAATCATCTCTTTCTTTGTCACTTTCTAATATATCAACAATTACAATAATATTTCAGATATATTTATTTTTGTGCCCTGAGCCTTTTCGATATTGCTCCCTCCTTCCTGCCCCCGGGTGGAGCCGTGCCCCCCCTCCCCATATCTTGTATATTGCTGTTTTTTCCCCCACCTCCGCTATCTTCGTCCTCTGGGAGGGAAAGATGTTTTTTGGTAAAGGCCTCTGCCTCAATCACTGTCTTAATTCTAACTCGGCTTCCCTCCCAGAAAATCAGCATTCCTTCTGGCAATAACCATCTGAACCAAATTCCTCTATTATATAGTTTCTTTGATAATGAAGAGTACTTCCTCCTTTTTTCTCTAATCTTTTTTCGAATTTGCTTTAGAATGATAATTTCTTTATCTTGGTATTTTAAAGATCCCTCTCTTTGGGCCCTAGTACCTCATCTCTCGTGGTCCTCCTGAGAAATTTAATGTGTACCTCTCTTGGAACATTATGAATTCTGGCATATGCTGAATTAATTCTATAGACCAGGTCCATATCCCACCACATCTGCTCTTTATTTCTCTTAAGGTATTCTGCTAAAATTGTGCTCATAATATCTTTAAGATCTTCATTTTCTGTCTCTGGTAGATTCTGGAATCTGAGAAAAAAAGACATTCTTTCCAATTCTATTTTGGCCATAAAGTTTTCCAGTTCTAAATTTCCCCTTCGGACCTCCATAACCCTTTCCTCCATCCCAGCTGCACCTTCCTCTAGTACCGCAATCCTCTGTTTATTCTCTGCTGTGTTATGTTGTACACCTCAAGTTTATTTTTGAGGTCTGCCACTTCCTTCCTCAGTTCGTTTTGACCTCTCATAATTTCCTGAAACATTTGGTTGACAGATAATTCTTTTGAACTTTCTCCAGCAACTTCTTTTTGTAACAATGAAGTAATTTTCGGCTATTGGATGCTTGGGCTGGAAGTCATCGATTCAGGAGCCGAAAGTGACTTGCCCGTTGGAGGTTTCTTAGGTCCCATTGTCTAAGTTCAGAGATGGTAATGATGGAGATGATTTCTTATGCAAAGAAAATGGTGTCACCGGGGTGCACAGCTGGGCTGGTCAAGGGTAGCAGGCAAATCCAAAAGTAAAAAGTTAGTTCTCCTTCACTGTTCCAAGACACAGAGGTACACCAGGAAGGGAAAAACCAAATAATCAAATCCAGAAAGTCCACGAAGCAGAAGAGATCCTGAGCACCCTCAAGGGAGGTGTTAAAAGATGCCAGAAATCATTTCTTTTTTTCCCCAGGGTGGTTTCAAAAGACAGACTTCATTTATAAGTACAGAAACAAGAATGGAGGGAAGCCATTTTGACTCTTCCTTTCCGCAGGGAGAAGAGCAAAAGTTTTAATTTTTTAAAAACAGCTCAGCAAGCACTCTTGCAACTGTGATTTCAGTCTTTCTCACATAGTTAATTCGAATGGCAAGTCAGCCTTTGTTCTCTCTCCATTCCAGAGTGGAGAGAGGAAATTTGAATGCCGCTTTGTCCGAGGGGGGGTTAGAAGACAAAAAACTCCCCCCTCCAATCTTCAGCTTAAAATAGATTGAACAAAAACTTATGATAGCCTGCTGCTTATCCGTTACCGATAATTGAAGAGATTAGGAAGGATCCTCCACAACCAACATTTCAGCCATGCTTCCTTTGAATAACTTGATTCCTCTGGGGCCCATTAGGCAAAGGGGCAAGCATGCCTCCCCTTCTGCTCCCCGGCTCCTGGGCGAAGCTGGAAAAAACCACACTGGCTGCCGCCGAGTCTGAGGGGTTCCAACAAGCTGCCCCTATGGCAGGAGTCCCCTCCAATGTCTCCTGTGCTCCAAACGGAGCCCACCGAGAAGACAAGCGGCAGACGAAACATCCGTTGCCTGCAGGGACCGGAAGTCGAATCTCCAGAAAGCCATTTTTTATGTTGCCTTTGTTACATTTGTGTTGCATTTGTGCTGATAAATAAATATAGGGAGACTAGTATAGATCTATTTCAAGCTATTTAGCTCTCATCAGCTAGCCATACCCTTACTGGGAATCGACCATGGGCTGTATTACATATCAGGCAGTTGTATTAGCCATTAAGCCACAGACTCTCCTCCTTTATCAGCTAAGCCAGGGAAATAGGTATGTATTGTGTCACAACCCCTGGTATGCCCAAATATGGGAGGAAGCATACTGCTTCCCTTTTCTGTCTTTCAGCTCACCCTAGGAGCCATCCAGGCAGAAAGCCATTTTTTAAATGTTGCCTTTGTTACATTTGTGTTGCATTTGTGCTGATAAATAAATAAAGGGAGACTAGTATAGATCTATTCAAGCTATTTAGCTCTCATCAGCTAGCGATATCCTTACTGGGAATCGAACCTGGGCAGTATTACATATCAGGCAGTTGTATTAGCCACTAAGCTAATATTGAGTATATCCTAACCATAAAATTATAATTTGAAGGTACAAAGCCTCATGAAGTGCTTTAGGCAGGAATTTTCAAACACCTTATGTCTTTCTTTATCCATTTTTGAAGATGCTGCATACCTCTATGAGTTCCTATCACAGTCCCATCCTCATTCTGTTTAATCTTAAATCCAGATGGAAGAAACTTACACCAACACCTAGCTAAGGACATCTAGTAGACTTTTCAAAACCATAAGTGTGCATTAATGCTGTATTTTTCTAAAATCTTTCTTGGATGCTTTATTTTTGCTTTTTTGCTTTCTTTTCAAAACAAAATGCAAAAAACTTCTACAGCTTGTGTATAATCATAGCACATTGGGGGCTAATAATCAGTTTGTTACATAATCATACAATGTTCATTTTCCCCCTTCTCCTTCTCTTCTCCTCCAGCTGGATGGCAGAAATGCATGAAATTCATTAGTGTGATTGGTTCTGAAGCTGGCACACCCAACTGCACATAAACACAAGGAATGGCTTGCACTTCCACTATGCCTCTCCCTTTCTCTCTTGTTTTAATAAACATAGGCTTTTAAAAATATATGTCCCTTGCCATATTTTTAAAGGAATTTAATGTTTACAAAGTGAGAGGAGACCTGTGGGAGAAGAACAAGACTACTATTTAGCTTCAATTGGAGCGGAGGTGGAACAGGAAAGGGATAGTGCTATGGAAAGAAAGCTCCCTACCTTATGGTTTGGAATGCAAAATATCTCTTATAAACTGGCAACGGCTTCCAGCCCGTAATACTCTGCTTCTCCAGCCAGAATCTAAGCTAATATGGTTCATGGCATTTTGGAATTGCGAAGGAATACAGCTATAATCAAGGAACAGATAATAGGATTGTTGCTTTGATCTTTTTAATAGAACTCTTAAGGGTGAATCCAAGAAAATAAGCATTTGATAGATCTGCAGAATTGGACAATAAATGTATGAACTTCAGAACAAGACAGGCATGGATATTTCCACTGGCTATCTACAGTGTCTAAAATCATTGCAGTGTTTGTTTCCAGTTAGCACTATTGGACTTTTTTTTCTGGTATTTTAATATACAGTGTCCTTTCTTCTCTTTTTACATGTTCCACTTCTTCTTTCTCTAGTATGTATCTATTCTCTGATAACAATGGTTGCTAGAAATGGCCTCTATTATATTTCCTTTCAGAATATTTGCATTACAGTGCTCTTGTTGTTGTTGTTAGTTGCGAAGTCATGTCAGATCTATTGCGACCCCATGGACAATGTTCTTCCAGGCCTTCCTGTCCTCTACCATTCTCTGGAGTCCATTTAAGCTCATGCCTACTGCTTTGGTGACTCCATCCAGCCACCTCATTTTCTGTCATCTCCTTCTTTTACCCTCAATCTTTCCCAGCATTAGGCTCTTTTCCAGAGAGTCCTTCCTTCTCATTAGGTGGCAAAGTATTTGAGCTTCATCTTCAGGATCTGGCCTTCTAAAGAGCAGTCCTCTAGGACTGACTGGTTTGATCATCTTGCAGACCAAGGGACTTGCAAGAGTCTTCTCCAGCACCATAGTTCAAAAGCCTCAATTCTTTGGCGCTCAGCCTTTCTTATGATTCAACTTTCACAGCCATACATTGCAACTGGAAAAAACCATAGCCTTGACTATAAACACTTTTGTTGGCAGGATGATGTCTCTGCTTTTTAGTATGCTGTCTAGTGCTCTATTCCTATATAGAAAATGTGTGGTCACATAAAAAAGAGGAGAAAGGAAAAGTGAATGATGAGGAGGACATGTCAGCAGAGAGCCAAAACTCGGCTATCTGGGGCGATGTAAGTCATTATTATACAACTTGCTTGTATAATAATTAGTTATACCTCCCCAAATTTATCCAACTTCTGTTCCTGAAGTAATTTGTTGGTAAAGACAGGAGGAATACTATTAGAAAACTGATGCAGAACTTGGATGCTTAGGCATTTTTTTAAAAAAAAAAATCCTCCATTGTGCCTTTGCAATACCAACAACTAATTTCTCAATCTTCATTCTCATTTCATACCTATGACTATGCCTACAGTACAACAATACACTGTATTCTAAGAAAAGTGCAGTATTACACAGCATAATTAGCTTGGAGACATGAGGTGTCTTGTGTATTTTTGTACAAATCAATAACTGCTTATGAAACTTCTTATGGCTTTAAAAATTATTTGAGCTTGAATTAAAAGAAACAACAGTACTAGAAAACTTCCTCTTGTAGGCAAAACATATACTATGCAAATACTGATCCTGAAACTCCAATTGATCACATCATTCCAAATGTAATTCAGTTCCATCTCTAAGATTTTGACCTAATTTGTATCTTGCTTCAGTAATAGAGACTGGTAGAACTTTGATGCCAATGCATGGCCCTGTATAATTTACTAATCTGTCACTACTTTGCAAAAATTAGATGTTCACATGAGTTAAGAATATGCTCTGCTGCCCCACGTGGTTTGTCGAGATAAACTATATCCAGTTTCAAAACAGAACAAGCTATTCTTTCTTCTCCTATCCTAAGGGCGTCAATTGGTGTCTTACGCTTCTGTAATACTTTTCACAAGCCTATCTTGAAGTGCTCAATCGTCATTAAAATCAAATGAAATAAAAGGACATAAATGACAAAGAAGGGAAATTGAAATGATTCTTTTAAGATTTGATTTAAAACATAGACAACACAGCAGGAAAAGAATGTCACTTGCAGTTGATTATGTCATGAAGTTTCCAGACAGAAATTATTCAAATGGGTGGGTGGGTGGGGGATGTTTTCAGATTCATATCCTGAATGTGGAATATATTAAAGAGGATTATTAGACTGACCTTTCCCTTGAAGTCAAATGTTACCAAGTCATAAAGGATTGGAGATTAGAGATCTAAGCACAGTAGTTAGGGAACATTTGTTCATGGAAATGATTGCTATGTTTATCAATTGCTGATGTGACACTGAAAGGATTTATAAAAATTAGTAGAGAAGTCTCTTAGTACTCACTGTGGAAGCATCATTTTTTGTATTTTCACAGCCACCAAGAATGACTTAGTGAGATTCCTAAAGTACATTTAAAACTTGATGTTGTTTGATGAAGTAAGTGTAGAAAATCAATACAAAATGAGGCAGATGTAGAAACAACCCCCCTCCCCAAGTTAGCCCAGAACTGGTCTTAGGCATAAGCTATTTATTCTATGGCAAGGGTTTAATGGCCCGGAAGCTGGATGTGTCACATGCTGGCCATGCCCACCATTTTAGTGAAGGAGGGAAAAGTCGCGATACATTACAGAATGATGCCGCTAGTTTGAAACCTCTGCTCTATGGCATATGATTAAATTGGATACTATGATTATATTAGCTACATATGGTTTTTTGTAGATTGAAAATTCTGTTTTTTTATGCTCATTCCATTACATTCTCCAGGGTCAAATGGATGTCAACTCACTTTACATGATGCAGCAATTATCAGTTATAAGGATTTACATTTATATACTATCTTGCCTAAGAATCAATTTTTGCTTACACCTGATTTCTGCTATTACTTTCTGGACATAAGACCCAAAATTTTACTATTCTTCTTAAATCTGTCTGTGTAAGATTATCTTCTATCTATCTATCTATCTATCTATCTATCTATCTATCTATCTATCTATCTATCTATCTATCTATCTATCTACCTACCTACCTACCTACCTACCTACCTACCTACCTACCTACCTACCTTCTTACCTACCTACCTACCTACCTATTTAAGAAGAAAAACAAGATTTTGTATTTTATGCCCAGAAAGTCATACAGAATTCAGGTGCAAACAAAGAGTGATTCTTTGTGATTCAAAGACAAAACAAACATGAAATAGATATCTGTATATATATTCATGAGTTCGGTTTGTCTTAGCCATAGGTGGCTAATTCCCTACAATGATGCTTACCTCCTGATAGCACCCACTGAGATATTGTTTGATTAGTTGTTACTGATGACCTGAAACATTGACATCTCTACATTAGTGAAATATAAAAGAAAGAATGCCAGAGGACTAAAAAGCTAAGGATATGAGATAATGCCACTCAGAAGCAAATAATTCTGAATCACCTTGTTCCTTATTTGAAGATGAGTTATTCATTAACTCCGAAATCCTTATATAAACCAAGGGCAAGGAATTTTTGGTATTCCAGATGTTGTGAGTTAATGTCTATAAAATGTATTTTGGGAATGGGGAAAATGTCTGCTTTTTACAGTGGTAATTCCCATACTTCTGGTTGCATACCATGACACAAACAAAACACAGTGAAAATTGCTGTGATACTGGAAGCCTATTAGGCTGACTTTTTCCCACTGCTACTTGATGCTGGAGAAGTGCTGGTCTATGTGAATTTAACATTTAAAATCTGTGATGGATATCAATATATCTCTGAATCTGTTTTTATTTCTTGGCATTTCTTTTGCTGCATACGGTATTAAATGAATTTGTTTTCCATTGCATGCCCCATTGTATTCTTTTTATACAGAAGAATTTCTGAATGAGTTGGGGGGAAAAAACCCATAATTTCATTTCTCTTCTGCAAAGGAATGACAACAAGAGGAAAGAGGGAGGTAAGGCTTTGCAATGCACTGGTATAAAAAAATGCTCAATGATCCTTTATAGAATATTACTTCTAGTTAAAGGGGAGAGTGAGAACACATCTGGTGAGTGACCTCTGAAGCAAAGAATGAGGGAGACCATTTATCACCATCCTTTCATAGTGACCCCTATTGCTGGAATTCTTTTGTAATAGCATGAAAGTATTGTGGATGTTGTCTTAAGGCAATGACAGCACCTATCATCTCCTCCTCCAAAAAGCAAAGCATGTTCAAACCTGGTTAGTATTTAAAGGAGAGGTCATTAGAAATCCCTGGGCTTTAGCTTAAACTGGGAAAATAGAAGCTGGCAATTTTACTGTACAAGCTGGATAGTGGGCTTGAGGGAATGAGAAAAATAGAGGACATTTCAGCCTCCTGAATGTTTTCCACATGAAAATTTTGGCTTTTTTTCATCTGTTCTTTCTTCTCTTAGAATTTTCTAAATCGCCACATGTAAGCTTCCTATTTCAATGATATTTGGGGTGATAGGGAAATATTCTGTGGTATTAGACACGATGCCTACATTTTATGTGTGTTTTATAAGTACTAATTTACAGCTGAATTCATGTATAACAAACTAATGAAAAACCATCTACCTTCATAGTGAGGAATAATTAACCCTTTAATAAATATGGTGCATTAATATTACATAATTTAGCTTTCATTTAATTCAATCTCATAATGACTTGCAGACAACGCTTTATCGAATAAAGTTATTTTAACGTTTGTGGTGATAAGGTTTCTCTTTCCTAAATCAATAATTGTGTGATTTTGCAACATACCATAGCTGCCCTACACCTTACTCTCTCCCTTGCCAAAAATTTATAAGCTTTTCGCTGTGGCTTGTCGAAAAGTAACATCACCATAAACAAGAAACTTTATATGGCTTATCTTCATTATGTCTGCCATGCAAAGGACACTTTCTGCTTTATTTTGTTTCCCATAAAGAGCTAAATTATTTAAAAAAAGAAAGAAAAGGAGCATTTTCCTGAGTAGTTGCAGGTCACTCTGGATCAGCAAGGTTTAACTTTAGTGTGTTGTAATGAAATATTAATACTGAGTCCGTGTGTTTATTTCTCCAAGCATCTGGAGCCCCCAAGTGTTTATGTGCCAAGATTAGTAAAAAGTGCATTCATGCATGATTGGGTTGTATATAGAGAATCCAAGATTTCAGTACTTAAAGAATGCCCATTGAATTGAACAGAACATCTGTCTTTGTGTTATCCTAATTGAATAACTGAATTAGAGGATTTGATCTCACACTACAATACAATATACTGTCAAGGTGCTAATAACAGCAGTAGAAAACATATATATTTAAAGGAAGTTCACGTAATTCAGCTGAGTTGGTTGAACACTTTGGTTGAATGAATCTGAACAGGAATTACCATTTCCAGAAGGTTCTTCTCCATTTTCCAGTCATTAGTTTGCTTTACTTCACTACTATAATAGTACCCCCCAAAATATCAGTTGATAAACAAAAGGACATTTGCTGGAGAACCAGTGAAATAATCAAATTTGTCTCTTCCATATCTCAGGATTCTTATAAATAAATTGAAGTCAACATATTTTCAGAAACCTTTTAGTTTTGATAAGTGACTCTAAATTTCCAGTATTTTCAGTGAAGATAGGCAAATAGTCACTTGAAGAGATAATTTATGAGTCTTTCTAAATTAAAACAAGATTTTCATGAAAACTTATAGCTACGATGAAATTGCAGCAGTTCATCCATCTCTAAACCAAATAAGTCCTGGTTTCAAACTGTGCTGGCTTCTATGGATAATGATGATTTGTTCTATATGGCTCAGAGTTTAAAAACTGCCTCCCTAAATTTCCAAAAATTCCAAATTTAAAAGGAGAACAAGTTTTGCTCTTCCATTTAACAAAACAAAATAAAATGTCATCCTATAGCAATAACACTTAGATTTATATACCGCTTTACAGTGCTTTGCAGCCCTCTCTAAGTGGTTTATGGAGTCAGCATATTGCCCCCAACAATCTGGGTCCTCATTTTACCGACCTTGGGAGAATGGAAGGCTGAGTCAACCCTGAGCTGGTGAGGCTGCCCAACTGCTGTCAGCCAGCAGACGTAGCCTACAGTACTGCATTCTAATCACTGCACCACCAAGGCTCTATAGTTATAGTACAACGTACATTCAGGAACTTAAAATAAAATCTTCAGTATAAAGTCGCTAGTAATCCACACAGATGTATTTTTTAAAAAATGTTGCTCAGAGAACAAATATGTTTCATGCGTAGAAGATCATCAGGATCCTAACCGAAAAAAGAGAGAACCAAACATATAAACCAAAATGGAGGGTTTTTTTTTGGGGGGGGGGAGCAGCGTAAGGATTAGATGGGATGTTTGTTTGTTTATTTCTTTAATAAAGACAAAATCTGGATATATCTGGATTACTGAGGTCCAGGTCGTGCTCATTCACATCCAGTCCAGACTGGCTAATTCAGCAAGTGTCCAAACTTTAAGAACAGGAAGCAACTGGATTTGCATTCCAAAGGTTAAGAAAGGAAGGGCAAGAAAAGCAGCTCAGGGAATGTAATTGGAAAAGAATACTGCAGTCCCTTTCAGTCCAGCTAGTGAGGAGGTCCATTTCCCCTGTTCCCATCACAGTGGAAAGAATTCTTGTCTCTTGGCTGTGAATTTATCTCCCATGCTCTATGCACTGGAGCCATCAAACTTTCATTGTTATTCACAACTCCAAAAAGGATGAGTCACAAAACGGAGGTCCTGGCCCTGCTGCCAATACTGTCTGTCTGGATTTCCTTGTTATCCTTTTCCAACTGGCAACAGCAATCAAATGCTAAAAGAACAAGTGCTACTCAAAAAGAAACACCAGCTCCTGAGCCAGTTTGGCTCCATTTCACAGAGGAAACTGTTTGCAACAGGAGCATTTTTCCACCACGCTAGATCCAAACAGGCCTCAGAATACTAAATCCCCAATGGAAAGAAGGAATTAAGAATGAGTGGCTAGTAAATCTACACACACACACACACACACACAAACATACACTACTACTACTACTACTACTACTACTACTACTACTAAACCATGCAATTTTTTGTCTGCCTCTATGAAAAAGACCAATAATATGTAGGATCCCTTTGCTACGAAAGCAGACATGTTGAAAATCAGAAATATTTGGTCTGAATGAATGTTCCTTCTGCCATGGATGCACCAAGTAACTCTTAGGCAAGGCTTTCTTAGGTTCAGTTTCCCCAACTGCAATATAGGCTTCTATTCATAACTAGAGACTGTTGCAAGATTTTAGCTAGGTCATAATGTACTGTAGGAAGTTATCACCCAGCCCTCTCCCAGAAAAATGAAATATCCTAGGAAATATTGAAAAGGCAGAATATTATATTTCCCTGGATGTGAGAAGGAAGAAACATGTTTTAAATTGAGAATAGCTCCCTGTAGCTTCCTGACTCCACCCACTTTGTCAATGGGCCATTAAGAAGGCCAAGCCAGTCCCTTTACATAATAAAGAGTTCTCCCCTTCAGCTCCAGGGGTTTGGGAATGAAGGCATGATAATATAAGCCTTTACTCAACTGACCACATGACATCTGAGAACTCTGAGAATTCAACCAAACCTGGACTCAGCCTAGAGAGTTGCCCCTGCATGGGCCCATGTGAGTCTGACAACCAATCATACATTGTACAGAATACATTTCTTACACAGGAACAGGAAACAGATAGGTGGGGCCGAACAGATTATAAAAAGCCCTGCAAGCCCTTCTTCTTCACCCAACACCTGGAAGCATGTGATCACCTTTTTTCCCCAGGACCTCCAGCCATGTGGTCCTGTCCTCCATTAAAACATTAAAACATCTTTCTAAGCAGCCTCCATGCCTCCAGTGTATTTTTCCCCACTTGGGGCGAACCCAGAAGGACATTTCTTCCAACAGTACTTTGAAAGTAAAACTGAGCAGAAACCTTTGACTCATCATCATCTTCAGTTGTTTGTAAAAAATGAGAAACTGTGTGTAGTGTCCAAACAGGAAAAGGAAGTCAATCAGGACAAATTTTCTGGATCCAAAATGTTCTTGTTGCCAAAGGAACAAAATATGTGCCAGTTCTGGAGCTGGTTTATTTCTCTCCCTTTCTACTGTAAGTTCAGAGAAATGAAAAACAGGATGAAATGAAATCTGACAGGTTTGTCTATCCCTGAAGGGGAAAGGATTAGAAGAATCACACAGTACTCAAACAGAGCAATAGGTGAAATTTATCAAGTGTGTGCTTGGAGCCACCTTCTAGAAAGGCAATAATCTGAATGGCTTCTTTAGTTGGGGAGACTTTGGAAGAGCTAAATAGTTTTGGGTGCCAAACAAAACTATTGGATTTTATCCAATCTTATCCAAATTAATATTTGGAATTACCAAAATTGATATTTTTTTATTCTAGGCAATAAAACTAATTAGTTAAAATAAAATCCCAAGGGTTATTTCAATATCCCATAGTAAAGTCTCATTTACTAGGTCGCTGATTTAACTGGAGAAAAAAATGAAATTAGCATAATATGCCATGATAAAAAGAGGGGCTATAAATGCTCTCACCTTAGAGGCCTCTTGGAGTATTAAAAGGTAGGCAGGGGAGGTGGCTTACAAAGCACAATGAAAGTGTAATGATGGATATTCAGAACATTGGACTTGTATGGACTAGTAGGAGGTTCAAGATGACCAAAATAAGGGATGATTGATTGCCATAACATGCAGTGATCCTGTGCATCTTTCTTAGATAGGTGATAAATTTATTATGCCTTTTCAATTATTTTTAGCTTTTCATAGAAGCCAGTTTGGTCTAATGGTTAAGGCAACAGGATAGAAACCAGAAGACTATGAGTTCTAGTCCCACTTTAGGCATGAAAGTCAAATGAAATACTTTGGGCCAATCTCTCTCTCTCTCTCTCTCTCTCTCAGCCCACTTCACAGGGTTGCCGCTGTGAGAAAAATAGGAGAAGGAAGGAGTATTAGGTACATTCACTACCTTGTTTATAAAAATAATAAAGGCGGGATAAAGAAGATCCTAAAAACTCTAGTTGGCTCCTGATCCGAAAGAATCCTCATTTTATCTTATTCCTAAAACTGAATGTTCTAACTGCATTCAAATTCCTCAAATTTCAGCAAGACTTATCTTAGTTCTAGCTAAACTAAGAATTGAAAGTGAAAGTAAGAAATTGTGTGTGGGGGGGTGATGTGTGTGGGTATGTATCAGAGGTGGGTTGCTCCTGGTTCGGCCCAGTTCAGCCGAACTGTTAGTGGTATTTTTGCCTGTGTCACAGAACCAGCAGCGATCCAGGCTTGCCACACACCCCAAACCAGTTCCCTCACCGCAGCTGATGTCACCGCCATGTTGTTTCTTAGTGACTGCGCGTGTGTGAAGAACAATTTATATTGAACAGTGCGTGGGCATGCATTGCACACGTCTTGCGAACCGATAGTAAAACTGGCAGCAACCCACCACTGGTATGTATGAATATATGTAAGGGGGGATATGATTAACCAATGTTATTTTCCCCCTCCCCCGATTGTGTTAGAATTTTTGGTTTTCCACACACTGGATGAAAAAGCAAACAGAATACTGGGTTTCTTTAAGACTCTTTGGTGAAGCCCAGGAGATTATCTTCACATAAACATTAGCAAAAGCAGCAATGAATTTGCCCACCCCACCACAAAAAAAAGGGGGGGAAGGAAAATAAAAGAAATTAGATAAGACATAATAGTCCCATAATAAAACTATAAAAGCCAGAGACTGCTTCAGGCATTTGACATGCATCTTGGCACTTTTAATGAGGAAGAACGAAAGGCTTCAAGAGCTTCTCCACTGTCTATCTCTCTTGGTGTTTTGTATGTTTGCAGAGAGAGAGGAGAGGGAAGAAGGCTCTGGCAAGACAGAAGAGAGCAGAATATACTAGCGCGCACACACACACACACACACATTCTCAAGGGTTGTTGTAAATCCCATTGAGTGGGTTAAACCCACTTCAATCCTCACACTGCATTAAGCATGTGGTACTCCCTTTGGTATATGGAGGATTGTGGTGGTAAAGGAAGTAGAACAAGAACTGCAATATCAAGGGACTGGATGGCTGTCTTTGCAATCACCAAATAGGGGAGAATTTTCTCACTGTTCTCTTCAGTCTCTCCTGACAAATCTCCTCTAACTAGCATATAAAACTAATATTGTGTGTCTCTGTGTGTGCGCATGCATGCCCACACACAAACACACACACGCTCACACACACACACACACACAGAGTGCACTTTGCATTGCAATACCAGAAATGAGTGAGGGAAATCTTCCTACGCAAAATTAATTTCTGAATATGGCAACAAAAGTGAATGAGAATCTAAAACAGCAAAGGAAGCAGAAAATAGATTTTAAGAATTGCATATAATTTGAAAGGGGATATTTGTTTCCTGTAATGAACATCATTGGCTCAATTATTTCCCTCTGTCCTTCCTTCCTTCCTTCCTTCCTTCCTTCCTTCCTTCCTTCCTTCCTTCCTCCCTCCCTCCCTCCCTTCCTTCCTTTCATCCATCCTTCCCTCCTTCCCATTGCTTCAATGTCTGTGCAGGTTAAAAAGAACCCCTGAAAAGACTTGCATCTAATTATATGAGAAAGCAGAGAGTTATATCTACAATGCCTTTAGCTTCCTTTCAGAATAAAAGTCAGGAGACCCAAAGCAAGGAAGATGCTGAATTCTCTTTGCTGGATGACCCATCTCTCTGGAAATGTTAATCAGATCCCTGCAATGTGAAGTGGGAAGGTGATTTCTACAATGAGTATGAAACTTGATTGCCTAAATCACCCCTCCCAATTCTATGATTTTTAGTGGAGAATTACATTACAAATTTAATTATTTCCTAGTATCATACTGGTTCCCATTAAGTTGCAATTTGCCCTGTAATGGAAAATGAGCACGTTTTCCTTTATAAGTCGAACAGACACTTCAAGAAAAAGCAAATAATGCAAGAGGTAAAAGTTAAGACTGATGACATGGCTCCCCAGCACAATATATATTTTAATGGAAATTTCAGCACAGATCAACATCTGTTCTGAGTGTTAATAACTATAGGTAAATGATACTCAGAGACCTTGCTATTTTTAATGTATTTTCATTGTGCTACACTACGATTTCCAAATAAAAAAGAAAGCTTAAAGATGCTATTTTCTTCTTACAATGAACAATAGCTTTTTTAAAGTAAAGCATGGACAAGAAAAAAGAAAGCATAAATTAAGTGAAATGCACACAGAGTGGTATATGAATAGTCTGCATTTTCCTTGGTAATAGTGTATTGGCTTTACATATCATATTTATTAAAGGAAAAAATGAAAATTCACTGGACTATTAAACACTCAACTTTGACATTTAATTTCCATCCACACAGTTAAAACTACTAAAATACTAAAATGAAAATAACGGCTCAAATACACTTTCTCTATCTCGGATTCTCTTTTGCTTCTTCTGGTTTGAAACAAATTACTTACACGAGTCAAAATTCATCTGGCCACCTGATTTAACATTCCTTCCAGAACAAATGGGTCAGAACTTGCCAAATGCATTTTTGGAGCAGTGTTTTCTTTCCTAAACACAATGCTTTTTTAAGCAAACGAAATAAGTTTCCCTTTTGGCTGGCATGAATTGGACTCCAGATGCAGGGCTTTGGCCCAAAAAAAGCACTCAACAAATGATAAAAATATTAAGAAGGGAGGCTGATGTTTCCTGGCTTGCCTGAGAAACCTTAAAAGATCGTAGGGGCCTCTGCTATTTCATACTTCCTTTCCTTTCAGATTTAATAGAAAGAAAAACAATAGGTGCGTGAAGACAACAAAGCCTGGAATAGAGAGCTGCTTAATCAAAACCACTCATTAATACACAAAAGGCAAGGAACTCAGAAGTATAATTACATTTTGCTCATCAACTAAGAAATTATATTTAATCAAGCATTGTCTTAAGTCCAGGAGATATGTCATACAGGCATTTAATAATTTGTCATGTTCAGAGAAATTTTAAGGAGGCTGTATAAAATTATATTTGTGAGGAAGTGGTAGAGCTAAAAGATAACGGTTCTCCTCGCACATACGTGCTAGTCATTCCCGACTCTAGGGTGGGTGCTCATCTCTGTTTCAAAGCCGAAGAGCTAGCGCTGTCCTAAAATGTCTCCATAGTCAGGGGGCCAGCATGACTAAATGCCAAAGGCGTACGGAACAATGTTACCTTCCCACCAAAGCTGCTCCCTATTTTTCTACTTGCATTATTACATGCTTTTGAACTGCTAGGTTGGCAGAAGCTGGGACAAGTAAGGGGAGCTCACTCCATTATGCAGCGTTAGGGATTCGAACTGCTGAACTGCCAATCTTCTGATCAACAAGCTCAGCCTCTTAGCCACTGAGCCATCCCGGAAGTGGTACGCTTTTACGAAGCAGTGTAATGGTTCACCTAAAAAAACTACATCTAGGTTCACTTAAGAAAACCACAATTAGCCAGAACCAATGAGGATCTAATTGGCAGGGTGGAACAATCAGTTTGGAATAAACAAATACAACCTAGAGTTATCAATCAAATTTACAGTTTTTCAAGGGCTTCTGGCAAAGGAAAACTCAAGATATACAGTTTACTAGAGCAAATATACCCATGAAAGTATTGAATTGATGAAAAGAAGATATGGAGAATGTGATCCCAAGAAACATGAAACCTTATTTAGCCCCTTAAGCCTTGGGCAAAATAATGTACATGGGCAGTAAACCTATTAACTTACTAACATTAGTTGGCTTAAATTAGGCTTTTGGACAATAAGACAAGTATACAGTATTGCTGCTGATGTTGTTGTTGTTATAATCAAGATATAATTGTTGTCCTAACCCTGCCTTCCAACTGCCTCCCAATTTCTTTGTCCCAATTGTGTCTACTTTTAGGAGAGTAGTACCTAACATGCTGCTCCTAGACACAGGTCTTCGGCCTACAATAAATCATAGAAACCAAAGGCCCCACAGATGATAAAGATTTGAAAGATTCATGAAAATCTCTGACTCTCAGCCCAGTTTCAGAACCCACCACTACAATATCTGTGAAACATGGCTACCTAGCTAAACGTCTGTAGAGATTCTCAGTCATCCAGGTCATGGTTGTCCCAAAGGTGCTTTTTTTCAGGCGGCAACTGGACTTTCTTGTTTTTCCTTTGAAGACATTTCACTTCTCATCCAAGAAGCTTCTTCAGCTCTGACAGGATAGTGGGGAATGGAAGGATTCGTGTTCCTTTCAGATAGCTGGTCATTTTCATCCTTTTAGAGGGTCATTGAAGCACTTGGATGTTTATAGTCTGCATTTTTTTTTCTCCGGAAATCCATTCCTGCTCCCACATCATTCAAAGGGTGATCATCCCAAATTGTATAGCTAAAAGTCTGTAGAGATTCTAAGTCATCCAGATCATGATTGTCCTAAGAGGCAACTGGACTTTCTTGATTCTTCTTTGAAGATGGCTATCTAGCCTTTGTGTTATTTTTCTCTTGATATTTGTTGCCTTTCTGTACTATTTTAACCTGTTACAGTACTGTATACCACCAGAATTGTGAAATAGTCAGTCAGTAAGCCTTACACCTTTAATAAATAAATAATTTGTGCCATCCTCTTGCTTAGCAATAGATACTTGTGACTTGAAAGCACAGCTCTTCCCTCAAAAGGAAGATAACACAGAAAAAGCTCAATTGTTTTATTTAGATTTGTTTAGAAGATTTATCAGAAGCAGCGTAGGATTATCAGCTCCAGATCTGCTTATATTAGCATTTTTGTCAATGGTGGGGTGTTTTGTTTTGTTTTCCATCACTGGTATTTGTTCATATCTATTTTTCAATTGATGTTTGCATCTTTACACTTCTCAAGAGTTAACGAATCTTTGTTCAGCACTAAGTGCCACCTAATTATCCTAAGGAACAAATATTAATGGGAGATAAGTTTATTTTTTAATTCAACTCAACTACAACAGGTCACAATGTGGTTTCTGGAACTCCTATTACACCTCATAAGCAATCTTGTCAGGTGATACCCTCTTAAGCCTTTGGCCTAGCTTCATTATCCCTACTGACAAAACCATTTTTTATCAACAAACCTGATCTTAACTTTGCCTCCCACAATTATAAACTCCCTTGATTTTCTGTTTATACAAGAGTCTGCACAAAACATTTGCATTTGCAAAACAATTAATCCAGAAAAGTGATGTTTCATTTATACTTCCACCATAGACAATTCATATTGCAATTACCCCCAAGTCCAGATTCATGAAAAATGTTCCATAATTCAAGCAAATTAACTATAGAATGTGGGTTTTTTGTAAACCACAAAACATATATAATGAACTTTCATTTCCAAATTCTTAAGAGCTGCTAATGAGCAAAATCCTGGTTTGCGCAACCTATAGCCATTGAAAAGTCACAATGTAACTTTCCAAATTTTACTAATTGACGGCTGCCATATTCTTTCAAAAAAAATTCTGATAAACATCTTTGCAAAGAACATTTAACATACTTAACTATTGTTGATTTTGTATTGAGCCTTGCTACTTTTCTTTTGTAAAGAATAATGACATATGTTCTTCCAATTGGACACTAACATTTAGAGATTTTTAATTTCTTAGTATATTATTATCATTTCCATACATATCTCAAAACTGTTCTTTCCAGCATTCTGTCATATCAGTTTTATCCAAAATTATATCATTGTTTTATATTTAATGTCATTTATTAGGCAGGTCCATAGACACTCTTTTTAATCTATTCTTTAAAAACAACTGTAAAGTGGAAAAACTTTTTAGTATTTGAAGCTTAGAGTCCATCTCAGCGTTGATTTTAGAAATGTGTGAATCCAGAAACAACCTTGTTGTATTCTTCCAGTTCTTCCATTAAGTTCATTTTAGGTTGTGCAAGAGATTCAGTCTGCGTGTTCCACAATATTAACATAAATTCAAAATATGCAAAAACTTCCATGCGAATAAAATATTTGTTCAGACACAGCAACAGGGTAGTCATACTGTTTGCACACATAAAACTGTTGTGCAGAGGACATTGGCTTGTATCTCTTTCCAAAGTCCATCCAATCAAACTCAATGACATGCAAATCTTCTAAATCCTTGCTGATTTTGGAAGAAGACTAAGTTTCCTTTATAGCCAGCATAAGGAGAAAATAATCATAACCTGTGTGCTGACTTTATAGTCAGATTGATGGCCCCAGACTGGCTTAATACGCAAAGAACTTGGATCTCATCCCAGTCATGTTTGTGTTCTATGCATGTCAGAATTTTAAAAGGAAACGATGCAAAGAATGTTAGAGAGGGAGGAAACTAGGAGAAGTCAGAAAGGCACAAAAGCAGAACATATATATTTTCTTAAAGGCATGAGAGAATTTCACTGAAATTATGGAGGAAAGAAGATCATTTTCCAACAACTTGGGTTGATCTTATTCAGTGGAGTCTACCATGAAGAAAGTCAGCATTAGATGGGACTCTTGGTTGGTTTGTATAGACCATCAATCGGGAAACTAGCAATAGCAATTAGACTTATATACAACCCCACAGTGCTCCACATCACTCTCTGAGCAGTTTATAATATCAGCATATTGTCCCCAACAATCTGGGTTCTCGTTTTACCAACCTCAGAAGGATGGAAATTTCAGTCAATCTTGAGCCCCATTAGGATCAAACTCCATATTGTGGGCAGGGTTAGCCTGCAATACTGCATTCTAACCACTCTGCCACCAGGGTTCCTTGATTGATTTTCTCTTGATTTTTAGAAGCAGGTGAATAATTATAAATGTCATCAATAACTTCAAAATAGCTCTGACCGAAGACATTGGACTGAACTGAAATATGTCATGTTTTTATTCGTTTAGCAAACCAATAGACAGAATTGGTGCAATCCATACATTAGTTGTTCTTTTCTAGTGCATATGGAAGTAAAGGCTTCCTCTGGGTGCATTATTTATTATTTACCAAGCCTAGGCATCTTCCTACATATGACTCTCTCAATATAACAGGTACAAGATTTCAAACAACGTAACTGATAAAAAAATCCCACAATAATACTAATTATAAGCAGCATTGTAATTAGTCAGATCCGCATCAATATATGAATCTTTTAATACCCTGTTGCCTAGTTCAGTGTGTACTTAGAAGTATGTAAATCAGACCCACATTTCTTTGTCCATAGAGGCTATGAATAATCTATAGCTTCAAAGATTCTGGCCTTTCCACCCCAGTGATTTATAGCAACATATAGCGTCATCCAGTCATTGGAATAACTGGATGACACTATAAAATGCTATAAATCACCAGGGTAGAAATGGCCTCTGCCATCATGTTGTTTACTAATTTCAGGCTTATGTAAAACTCCCAGAAAACTCTGTAGAGCTGTCCTACATGTAAATCAAGGTCTTTGCTTGCTGATTATTATCTTCAAAGTATTTACAACTCATAGTTAGATCACATTAAATTTGTCTTTTAAAATATGGAAGAAACAAAAATTCTGGAATGAATGATGTCTGAACTAGAATGCAAGCCACAGATAATGTGTGTGAGATTGTAATCAGTGGTAATCTAGAAGTCACATTCTTAAAACTATTTACAAGACTAAAATAGATTGAATTTAGTGTAAGATAATATTTAATCAAATTGCATTACTTAAATAAAATTACATTTCATATGATTACTATCTATGCCTTTAACTGTGTTACCCTTCCCTCCCATTAAAAATTACAATATGATCAGAGGTGGTATTCAGCCGGTTTGGACTGATTCACCCAAACTGGTAGTAGAAATTGTGGGTGGGCCTGCCCACCCCGGCTCTATGCCATCCTATTTAGACACTTTTCAAGCCAAAGAGCATGCACGGAAGACCGAGTGCATGTGCGGATGGGGCGCATGTTTTCACGTTTGCAAACCGCTAGAGAAAGTAAATGAATACCACACGTAAATTTGATGGCTATCTTATTGTATTGTATATTGTATTACAAGTGTCCTGAACATCCTCAGAATTATCGGAGGTGCATGAAACCTGAGAACACGTCTAGTAATTTGCCATTATGATTCATATTCAAAACTGCAGAACAATATTACAAAACAGCTATAAACTACCTTTTGGATTCCTAAAGACTCTACAGCTTGCAGCTGTATAAATATAAAGGAAATAGGGTTATTAAAACACATCCCTACCATACCTCTGCAGACATGATTTAAATAGTGTTAATTGTCTGAAGCTTGGACAGTGAGGCCATTGTAGAAGGAGAGCTGTGTTAGTCGAAGTTTGTCTGAGCAATAACTCAGAAGCATCTTTCTTGTCTAACAAATTGTATTAAAATATTTTTTTTTTGACAGAGGTGTTCAACAGTGGGACAATTAAATAATTGTGAAGGCTTCTCAAACTAGTAATCTGTGGAATCTTTGAAGCAAGTCATCATAAGATTAGCAAAATATCTCCTAGGACTTACTTGGCTGTATTATTACCATACCAGCTGTGGCTATACTTTCAGTACTTTTCTCAGATTGTATCAAATCAGTCAACATTGTGATAAATTTATCACAACACGATTCTGCTTCTTAAGTATGTATTTCAATCCTCTGGAATCTTTTCAAGGCCCTTTTCACGTTTGAGTCTGCTGTTGCTGTAGATTTGTGCCTCCAGTGCCACTTTTTGTCTTGCTGTTGGGATATGTGCTTTTTCCATTCTTTCATTATTCTAAAGTAGCCAAATGGATTACAGCTTCAACATTTTGCAAGGAAAAAATAATGATTTGGTCAGTCTTTACTCAGAAAGCTCAATGGAGTCCAGGGATTATACAGGAAAGCCTGCCATTTATCTGCGTGGTTCCTACTGACGCCAGTGACATTCTATGTAGTGATAGGAAATACACATAGCAAAATGATGTTACAGATTAAGGTTCATTTTTGCAGTTAAAATTATATACTACTGACTATCTCTGGTTCAAGTGATACCTCCAGGAAATTCTGCCCTCATGCTGAAAAAAGGAAACCAAAATAGAGGTTTTGGCAGTCAAGATTGTTCCTAGCAGCCCACTCATAATGAACCATAGGAAAGGACATGGTGGCCTACTTTTAAGGGGCCCTTCTTGCCAAATCCCCAAAATAAGGAGAGAGAGAAAAAAATAGGGTGATTTTTTTTAACAATCTCTTTATGCTGTGAAGTTGGCATTGTGACATCCCTTCTCTCTTTAAGCTGTGATTTTTAAGTTGACTGACTAAAACTTCCAACAGCCACGTCAAAAATCATGAGCTGAAATAGGCAAATAGTTTGTTTCCTCAAAAGTTCCCAATCTGCCTAAATTCCATATTTAATATGCATTAAGACATTATCACCCATGTTATTGTATATACCCAAAAGAAAGAAGACCCTGAATTTAAGGAAGCAAACCCCCTCAAATAAATATAGTTAGGAAAACCTTAGCTACCCTTTATAATTTGTTATGAAACAGCCCCCTTATTTAAAAGGTGAATTATTTTAAAAGTGAATAGTAGGACAAAAAGTTTAGTTATTTCATCCCACATCAAATCTCTGGCATCCCATTCCAAATTAACTAGCAGTAGTATGAGTGCCAATGATTGTAGTAAAGGGAGCACAGTGGAATGCAGTACAATGAAGTGCAGTGCCGTGAAATGCAGTGCAGTAAAACAGCCCTTACCAACTTGACACCATTCCAGATGGTGAGACTGCAACACATCTGACTGGAAAATGTAGAAATGGCAGTCCCAAAAGACCCACAGGTTCCCATGTTGAGGAAAAGTAAAGTCTGAGATTGCAGTTTGCCAACTATTACAGCTAAATATGCTAGCAGTAGCAATGACCTGTGTAGATAACTTGGATGAATGGAAAGTTTGGACTTTCAGATAGAACAAATAAAGAGCTTTTGTGACTGAGTAGATCAGATCATTGTTCTGATTGATTGACAGGTTATTACCACCAAAGTTCATTCATATAAAGCTGATCTGCATAATGGTGGAATAATCCTTATTAGTCATAAATCAGTCATTTATGAAAGAAGAAATAATGTTATCAGAGCCAGCCACAGTTTCTTATGATCTTAACCACTATACAGTAATGATGTTGGTCAAGGACATTGTTGAGGGAGTGGTCTTGCTTGGATTTTTTTTCTATCCCAAGATTCACCTGAAGTGAAAATGCTGATTCTTGTTACCCATCCTAAGCTAAAAAGAATCATTATTAGTATCACCAATTGTCCAAGTCAGTAGCCAGAAGAATCATTTCCCTATCTGTATACAACCAAAGACTATTTCACCAGGACTTGGAGATCCCAGTTCAAGTCTAGCCTCAGTCATTCTTTTTTATTCAATCTCCCAAGACTATAGTTGTGGATGAAAATTGGAGGGTTCTTGGAAGAAAAGCAGAATATCGATCTAACTAATTAACAAATAAATGTTGAAGCTTTAACATTTATTTTTGCCCTATCATGCAATGGACAATGGCTTACCATAACTGATAGCTATTACTCTTATCTACATATAGCTATTACTTTTTATATTATACTATAGCTATATTATCTACATAGCTATTACTCTTATCTTACATCTAGAAAGAGTGCAGAGAAGAGCAACAAAGATGATTAGGGGACTGGAGACTGAAACATATGAAGAACGGTTGCAGGAACTGGGTGTGTTTAGCTTAACAGAAAGAAGGACTAGGGGAGACATGATAGCATTGTTCCAATATCTCAGGGGTTGCCACAAAGAAGAGGGAGTCAAACTATTCTCTAAGGCACCTGAGGGTAGAACAAGAAGCAATGGGTGGAAACTAATCAAGGAGAGAAGCAACTTAGAACTGAGGAGAAACTTCCTGATAGTTAGAACAATTGATCAGTGGAACAGCTTGCCTCCAGAAGTTGTGAATGCACCAACACTGGAGGTCTTTAAGAAGATGTTGGATAGCCATTTGTCTGAAACAGTATAGGGTTTCCTGTCTAGGCAGGGGGTTGAACTAGAAGACCTCCAAGGTCCTTTCCAACTCTGCTATTGTATTATATATAATAAAATCGATGGAAAATTGTTCTGACAAAAAAGCAGAACCTGGCATAAAATGAATGCAAAGTCATTTCTTTCATTTAAAAAGATTAATAGTTTAAAGTTGGGAAAATGCATGCAAGATCTCAGCATGTTAAGAAACAAAACAATTTTAAATAAGTAAAAACATTACTTTAAAATACCTCACCATAAATTGAAATTGCATGTTTGATCCATAGCCAGGAAAATTACTTCACATCAGAAAGCAGATTAGAAGATAAAGCTGTTTAAGATACATAGTATCTAGATTTCCCCCATATTTAATTATTTGTGCAAATGTAATAGGAATGCTGTTGGATACTATTAATATTTTAAATATGGGGATTACCTTCAAGCATTTAAACAGGGCTATGGTATTCATTATGACACATACATTTTTATATACTTAGCAACTCAGTTAATACAGTGTAGCCATACTGGCTGAGAATTTTAAAAATTGAGATCCAACACATTCAGAGAGTACGAGGTTGGAGAAAGTTGATATAATAAAACTGGAATTGATGGCACTGCCCTCATTATATTTATACACTATATAGATATCAAAACATCTAAAGTCTCTAACTACCAACAGATTTTCAAAGAGAAGCATGCTTGCAAATTGCAATTATAATTCTATTATCTTTTTAAAAATAGAACAAAACAATTTGTTATTTCTAATAATAGGAAAACTCTGCAATAATTAGAAATAAGAAAAGAAACTCAAAAGTCATGTTACAGTGAAGCAAATAATTTCATCCATGATAATAGTACATTTTGAGCCTCCTCCTGCAGACAGTAACTTCCTTGAGAACAATAGCTCTCAAGGGGAAGCTAAAATGAGGACTGGAGTTTTCAAAAAGGATAGTGTCTATTTGTGGCTAACTAGTGTTTGTTCAAATCTTTGCAATCTGGTTTTTTTTAGCCCTAGGCTAAAAACTATTATAATCCTGAGAAATAATGTATAACATGTATTTTTATACATGCTTTGGGACTCTAATGTATTATCTCCAGACCAGACATCAAAGAACTGAAGGGTCAGGCCATTGGACATGCCAAAGAATAAGCCCAAGGCCAGTATTTACCTTAATCATCGTGAACTTGTAGAAAATAAGTACAAGCATCCCACTAATCTAGACTCTAGGGGAGGGGGGAATATTACACTCTATTCTTCACGAAAATTGTGCTGTATCTGGTGATGGCATACATACAATTGCACAGAACTTGGCTGGAGAGGAATGCGTGCTTTTGCAGCCCATGTTTAGTCCTACTTTGATTAATCCTTCTTCATCATTCAGATAAATTCCAACATATGACCCTGGCCAAGTTGGACAATGTCTCTATTCATAAATATCTTCCCTTTCTTTCTATCAGATTCTTTTCTTTACTTTATGATCATTCTTCTGTGTTTTTTTTTCTTCCATCAGAACTGTGCTCTCCAAAACAAATCATGGAGTAATCCTAGAAAACCTCCTTTTCTTCCCATTTATTATAATATGGGATTGCAATGTCCTTTTCTATTTTAGTTGTGAGTCTAATCATTTTATTCTCCAATTGCTTTGTGGTTTTGATTTCAGGATGATACATATATACAATAATACAATAATAGAGTTGGAAGGGACCTTGGAGGTCTTCTAGTCCAACCCTCTGCCTAGGCAGGAAACCCTATACCGTTTCAGACAAATGGCTCTCCAACATCTTCTTAAAGACTTCCAGTGTTGGGGCATTCACAACTTCTGGAGGCAAGCTGTTCCACTGATCAATTGTTCTAACTGTCAGGAAGTTTCTCCTCAGTTCTAAGTTGCTTCTCTCCTTGATTAGTTTCCACCCATTGCTTCTTGTCCTACCCTCAGGTGCCTTGGAGAATAGTTTGACTCCCTCTTCTTTGTGGCAACCCCTGAGATATTGGAACAATGCTATCATGTCTCCCCTAGTCCTTCTTTCTGTTAAGCTAAAGATACCCAGTTCCTGCAACCGTTCTTCATATGTTTTAGTCTCCAGTCCCCTAATCATCTTTGTTGCTCTTCTCTGCACTCTTTCTAGAGTCTCCACATCTTTTTTACATCGTGGCGACCAGAACTGAATGCAGTATTCCAAGTGTGGCCTTACCAAGGCATTATAAAGTGGTATTAACACTTCACGTGATCTTGATTCTATCCCTCTTTTGATGAAGCCTAGAACTGTGTTGGCTTTTTTGGCAGCTGCTGCACACTGCTGGCTCATATTTAAATGGTTGTCCACTAGGACTCCAAGATCCCTCTCACAGTTACTACAATTGAGCAAGGTACCTGTGCATTTCGTTTTTGTTGCCTAAATGTAGAACCTTACTCTTTTCACCATTGAATTTCATTTTATTATATAGTGCCCAATGTTCAAGTTTGTCAAGATCCTTCTGTATCTTTAGCCTATCTTCTGGAGTGTTGGCTATTCCTGCCAGCTTGGTGTCATCTGCAAATTTGATGAGTTCCCCATTTATTCCCTCATCCAAATCATTGATGAAGATGTTGAAGAGGACTGGGCCTAAAACAGAGCCTTGGGGCACTCCACTGCATACTTCCTTCCATGTAGATGCAGTTCCATTGAGGACTACACGTTGAGTGCGGTTGGTCAGCCAGTTATGAATCCATCTGGTGGTGATGCTGTCTAACCCACATTCTTCTACTTTATCTAGTAGTAGGTTATGATCTACCTTATCAAAAGCCTTACTGAAGACATATAAGTCATTATATGTCTTTTAGGGCTGTATCTCAGAAATAATTCAGGGAAAATGTTTTTGTATACATAACAGTTTACACACGATGCCTGTCTGCAACTCCTTAAAACAGCTGCCTCTTTTCCTAGGGTGGTGTAGCAGCCTGCTACTTTAAGGAGTTGTTTGTGCTATTCAGGGGCTGACTGTGCTCAGAAGCACCTGTCTAGAATCACATCCAAAGTAAGGTCAATCTGAATGTCTACTATGGCACATTTTGTTCCGTTCTCTTACCAAAGCTCTTGACAAGTATCCTGAGAAATATTCACTTCACTGGACAGTTTAGTTTTCTCCCCAGCCTGCTCATAGAAACATTACATCTAAACTCTTACTCACAGATGTTGACACATTAAAAAAAAGAGTTGTCCCTTATATTTATAAGCTTGCTATCTATCCTACCCCTTATGTACACACCTCAAAGAGTCTGAAATCAGCTGTTGTAAAGTGTGAAAATTTACAGCTACAAAATCCATCTCCTGGAGCCATTTGCACATCTAGCTGTTGGAGTATTGAAAAAGAGTTGGTAAGTGTTAATGAGCACACAGACTTGAAGAATGCTCAGGAAAGTTTGCATAATGTGGCGGCTTTATTAAAGGTAAAAGACACTGCTGAGAGCTTGTTCATATTTTTGCACTGTGTGGTGTAAAATCATGGGGTCTAATACCACCACACTATTAAAACATGTGAAGTAATCATGATGTTCACTGCTAAATTTCCAAAATTCGCCTGCTTGAAACTTTCACTCTTTAAGCTGGAAATTGCTTAGAAGTGAAATGTAATGGAATCTTCCTCAGAAAAAGTTCTTCTTTATTTAATGTTTCTATATATAACTCATTTCTCTATAATACAACACTAAATGTCATGCGGGTAGTCCTTGTTTAGCAACCATTTCTGATTACACAAAGTTACAAAGGCTCTGTAAAAAATGACTTATGACCTGTACTCATACTTATAATTGTCACAGCATCCTACCACATTTTCCTGAAAATTCCACCTACCCTGAAAGTAAGTCCTAGATTCATTTTTACATGTGCACCCAATATAAGACTACGCCCCCACCCCAAATAAGCTCTAATTAAGACACCAGTGTGCACGGGTAAAAATCAAGCTAGGGTTGGGATGCAGCTATGTGGAGTTGCCATACAACTTACCTTCGGAGAGTTGCAGCCAGGGTTCGCACACTCCTACACCTGCCTTGCTGGCCCATTTCTTCTGCAGCCTGCAAGGCTGGTAAGGGTTTCCTGAAGCCTCTGCAGCTGATAACAGAGCTCCTGATATATCTGGAGCTCTATTATTGGCTGCAGAGGCCTTCAGGAAACCCTTGCCAGATGCAGAAGTTCCTGAAGGCCTCTGACAGCAGAGGAGTGATGCGCGCAAGTGGGGTGAATCAGTGGACAACACTCCCCCCTCAAAAATAAGACCTGGTGCCTTTTTGGTGGCAAAAGATATAAGACAGGGTCTTATTATCAGAAAAACACGGTAGCAGTCACAATCTGAGCACTTGGCAATTGGCTCACACTTATGATCACTGCAGTGTCTTGCAGTCGTGTGAGGCTTTCTAGCATACAACCATAAATTATGCCTAGCACTTAAAGCCACAGGTAGCTTGGCAGGCACATCATCTGCCAATTGAAAAATGTGCATAGTGAATAGGAAAGGACAGTTGGAAAAGAATATCGAGCAAATAAATGGTTCAAAATTGGAAAAATTGCTTTACCTTTGTGTAGAATATATCATGTAAAATGCTGGAGTAGAAGAAACAGTAATTAGAATTAAAATTGATGGGAGACATAGAAACCATCTTGGATACCTTGATGGTTTCAATTTAGTGGTTGGAAGCAAGGAAGATTTAAGAAATCTTTTGCTGATTAAGAAAGAGAATGCAAAACCTGAGAGAAGACTATGACAGATCTAGACAAAATATGCAAACTGCAAAAAAAGCATGTACTATAAAGGCCATCATTTTCCCAATTGTATCATAGGCCCATGAAAACTGCACTATCAGAAAGCCTGAGCAAGGAAAAATGTGTCTTTGAACTGAAATGCTGGGGGGAAATAATTTGAATAAATAAATGAGAATACATTTGATTGGAAGAAATAGAAATAACGCAGTATTAGATGCAGTAAAACAGACTGCTCACTGATCATATAGCTAAAACATATTTTTTTCAGCACAGTACAATGGCAAGAGTCAATACGTAAAGTTTGGAAAAACTGAACGCAATCAGAAAAGGGGCCAACAGAAGATGAGTAGGTTATTATAGTTGTTCAGTCAGAGCTATTAGATGTTGGCTGCAAAAAAAAAAAAAAAAAAGGATGACCACTAGACAGCAGCAAAGGGATATAGAGAACTCTAGTTCTTTCCTGCCATCAAGTGTTCTTCTGAATTTTTGCATCCCTGCGACTTTGGTTTAGTTCAACAACCATGGCAAAAAAGAAGCATGGCTTCACTTAATGTATGGACCCAGCCAATGGATCCATGTAATAAGTAAATGCTTAAATTGTTATTAGAGTTGTCAAGTTTTTTCATTACACTATACTAGCATTTTCCGTACTCTAAGTCACCTAAGTCAAATGCAGCTCTGGCATCAATTCATCCACTAATTTCTTGCCCAATCTTATGTTTTGTATAATATTTTTGAGCAAAACTCAGTCACGTATAATTGTTATCTCTATTCATAAGAACCAGACATTTTTGGAAAGTAAACAAAGTCAATATTTTCACAATCTTAGTTTACTCTGAAACTTTATGGGGAGAAAATTGCTGATAATGAAATGTACAATGCAACAGTGTTCTTACAGTTGGCAGCTAAGGAACTAAGATCCAAACTTCGTTCAAGTTATCTTTATTTTTTTTAGGAAGCAGGACAAAATGTTTGCCTTAAGTGCAGTATGTAAAATATATGATACAACATCAGATATGGCAAGTATTAGAGGACTGGCTAATGTTTTCATGATTGCTGGAAATGTATGGTATGTGTATATATGGGCTGTGAAAATATCTTCAGAGAAACACAGACTGTACAGCCAAATTGTGGTCAATATTAGGAATTTTCCCCCAAAGCCTTCTGTATTATACACCTCATTTATAATGTTGACTTTTAAGTTACTATTTTTATGCTTTCAAACAACCAAAAGGGGTGATGGTGAACAGATGGAGATGCTGTGGAAGGTTCATGAGTCTTGAATAGAGGCATCTTCCATTTCAGGAGAGCTCTGCACAACAGCTGCTGTCTCTGCGTACAGACAATGAATAATTTGCCTAGAAATTAAACCATGTATCTGAATAAACCACATTCAGTTACTGTCTCAGCTCAGTTATTTATTGAGGAAACTGGACCAATCCAAGCCCATGGTTTCAACATAGAAGCCAGTGGAATTAAGATTTAAAGACACACAAAAACCTGATTGTAAACTACCCTGTGAAATATAGTGTTTGGGTCATGCAATGCCTTAATTTAAAATGGAATTGGAAGAAGCCTATTAATAATCTAAAATGTAAATAAAGCTTGGACTTGAAAACATCATCATCCTCGGTGATAAACATTCCAGATTTCTGTTTTTGTTATCATTGTAATCAGATATGTGAAAATCCCTGCATGGTTTTTTCTGGTACCAACAGCCAAGGAATCTTAGCTATACAAATCATTTTTGCAATAAGCGTACCTCAAATTGAATCTGAGGTAACACTTTTTATGGGAGGAAAAACATTCAATAAATTATGCTTAGTCTAATAAATAACTGAATAATAGAATAACAGAATAACAGATTGGAAGCAACCTTAGAGGTCTTCTAGTCGAATCACCTGCTCAGACAGGAAACTATACCATTTCAGATAAATGGTAAATGATAAATCTGAAGAAAGCTAGTGTATTGAGTGGTCCATGTAAAATACCTATGTTTTAATTCCCTTCTACTTAGATATTCTATGCTTCAATACTATCTGTCCTTCCTTTTTGCTTTTCTTATGAGAAAACAGTTTTATCTTTTAAATGTGATGTTCAGACAATGGAAAAATGAATGAGCTATTAAGCTACATTTGTGGATCTATATATTTAGAAGATAATTAATCTTATTCTGCTAATTCTTTAGTCACAGTGTCCAATATTTTCTTGTAGCATTTTAAAGAACATGGACTTTAGGCCATGTGAGGTAAATCCTTTGGCACATTTCCCTAGAACTTTATATCATGGAAACAATTTTCATATGTGCAATGCTATATTTATAAAAGAACATAGCCAAGATTAGCAATATTCTTTCTATAATACAAGTTAGTATATAAATACCCCCTAGGATAGGAAGAAGAACAAAAATCCACATAATTAATCTCTTGGTAAAATATTTAAAACAAAAAGTAGAAAACGAATTTGAGATAAGAGGAAAGAGATTTCAGTAACTACTATTGGTATGACATTATTTTTTTTTCAATCTAGCCATGGGAACTGTCCTTTTTGTGCCACTAGGCACTATATTTGAATATTTAAAGTTCTTTGTGCAAAATCTGAACTATTTTTTATTCTTCAGGCAACATCCTTAGTAAAACGATAGTTTGTATTAAATCAGCTATGAATAATACTGCATTCCTTGGTCATCTATTTCTTTATTTACATAGTATTTTATAGTACTTCATTGTAGACCACTCAGAAAACATTGTGGTGTAAATATATTTAAATCACTCCATTTAAAGCATGTGTTTATACATTTTGCAGTTAGAAATGAAATCACTACATTGTTTCATAAATATACAAGATTGAAAATGTCTATAGAGCTTTGAATCATTGCTGAAGAATTAAACAAAAGAATTGACTGGACTTCTTGTTTGAAGCTGCTGTTTTGACTACTGGAAGATACAAAGCAAGATACCTGGTAGAGTTAAAATCATTTTACTAACATTTGTGACGATCAGTTTTTGTGAAAGAGAGGTTTTAAATAAGGGCTTCTGGGATAGTACTCCAAGGTCATAGAACAGGTTTTGGCTGGGCCTGTTCTACTTAGTAATTTACTTAAAGATGCAGTGAATATCTAAAATTGAATGTATGCAAGTTATAGCCTTTCCACCTTAAGTAGAAAACTGGGATGGCAATAAAATGAAACAAAGTTTATTGTAAATTACAGAAAGAAGCATATAATACTAGAAAATGAGAGGCAACTGTTCCCACATTCAAGCACATACTCTCACATTCCTCTCTAAGTTATAAAATTGACTTTTCAATGGCTATGTTCTATGAGACCAATATCTTATTTCTTTTACTGTTGAGATACTGAGTAGACAAGAATGGCACGTATAGGACCTCTCAGTTGCTTCAGTTCGGTTTATTACCTTTATCAACGTTTCTCCGTATAAGAGCCAGCTCCTTTCTTAACTGTAGTAAGGTAAAGGTAAAGCTTCCTTTCGCACATATGTGCTAGTCATTCCTGACTCTAGGGGGTGGCGCTCATCTCCATTTCAAAGCCGAAGAGGCAGCGCTGTTTGAAGACGTCTCCATGGTCATGTGGCTGACATGACTAAATGTCGAAGGCGCATGGAATTCTGTTACCTTCCCACCAAAGGTGGTTCCTATTTTTCTACTTGCATTTTTACATGCTTTCGAACTGTTAGTTTGGCAGAAGCTGGGAAAAGTAACAAGAGCTCACTCCATTACGCTGTGCTATGGATTCGAACTGCCAAACTGCCAACCTTTCTGATTGACAAGCTCAGCATCTTAGCCACTGAGCCACTGTGTCCCTCTAACTGAAGTACTGTTACGAATAATCTTTATAAATTTAAATAGCAGGAATTTAGATAGAGAAATAACAATCTTTTCTAACCCTCCAAATGTGTTGGGAATAGAAATGACTCAAATCCTTAGCAAAAACAAAATGCTAACAAGCTATTCTAGATTAGTTAGTTCATCTGACTTTATCTTTAGCAGCATCATTTTGCTGTTGTGATAAAAAGTAATTGGGGGGGGGGGATAAAGGAATGTCTCCTTACCTATTTTATACTCTCAGCCCTTTTTAACCACCCCCACCATATTTTTTCTTCTTTTAACAAAAAAAAAAAAAAAACCTAGGAAAGTTCATAACATTCAGCCCTGGAGGCAAGGTTTTTCCAATGTAAATTTCTTTTGGTCACTGCAATATGAACAGAAATCTTGGCTAGCCTTCTATTGCATCAGTTTTCATATTTTCTGTGCCTGCCTAGCTATTTGTCATTTTCCAATAATCTTATGCCCTGGAGATATTAATGCTTAGAGACTAGGCCTGCCCCATCACCCTGCCCTGCAAACATAATAATAATGTTGTGCCTCAAAATCTGCTCATCAGCGCTGATCACAGGAAAGAGTCAAGGTCTTCCCTTTGCATATATGGTAACATTGAGTTAGGGAAAAGGTATTCTTCAGATTATGAAACTCAGAGCTGTCCTTTGAAAGTCAAAGGCAGCTTACTTTCCACCCAGCCTCCCCAAGACGATAGAGACATTTTTTAAAGCATACAATCCCAAATAATGTATTAGCAAACTAAGGTATTTTATATTTTGCCATATAAGGCAATAAATGCAGCGATGTTGGGAGTTCTTCCCTTTTTCTCCTAATAAATTCATTGTCTGTCACTAATAAATCCATGATCTTAAATTTGTTGTCAGTTTCTGTTTAACTTGTTTTCATTTCCAGAAACCTAGACAGACAGACTGACCACAACCAGAATTCTTCCTCCAGCGCCTGATCCCAATTTGCTTAAGCCTCTTGTTGAAGTCATCATTTGGACAGTTCTCAAGTGACCCCAGGCTGGGAACACATCTGGAAAAAGAAAATCACAACACATTGCAGCTAGCCAACAGCTTCCTACAGTCCAACCAAAGTACATAGAAGTTTAGAAAAAACCTACCTTTTTTTAACCTATTCTTCTTGCAAGTTTTTTTATTTACAATTAGCTAGATTATTACAATAGCAGCAATTAACAATGCAATTTCTTTCTTTCTCTCTCCTCTTTTCATACAGATTTATTTTTAAGAATTCCCATGCACATACTTACTTGAACATAAACTTTATTAAATTTAATTTGACCACCTTTTGAAAAAAATTGTTAAGGTTGGGTTGACATATTCCATGGCTGTATATATAAAGCACACTTAATCAGGTCATTTAAAGACTCAGTGGCTGTTTAGTTTAAACCTGATTGATATTTGCTGTTTTTTTTTAAATATATATATATTTGTTTTTTGATGTTAGGCAAACATAAACTTGCTTTTTTGGTAAGTTTATGGTTCAGTGTATTGTGTAAACATCATACCCACCTCTATCAGTTCATTAAATAATCCATTTAAGCATGTGGCATAAAAATCACTGATCTAAAACACAATGATTAGAATGTGGAAATGATATAACTAAAGTAAAGCATGAAGATCAATAAAAAGTTTAAGTATATTGTTTAGATCAATTAGTATAAGCAGTTCAAGAAATTGGAGTCATTTCTCAAGAGCTCAGATTGGGGAAAAAAGGTTTTGCAATTCCATTAGCTATCAATGGACTTACAAATGCTTGCCTTTGCTGGATCTTACCCACAAAATCATGTTGTTTTTGTCAGCCATATTTAAACAAACATGTAAACTGCTTGGAATCCTTGGTTATTCATTTTGAAGTAGCCTCAAACTTGCTTTTTTTTTCTTCAAAAGGCAACTTTCTCCTTGAGGAAGAAGAAGAAAACATTTCACTTCTCATATAATTGAGCTTCACAACTATGAGCCAGATGACTGAGAATCTTCACAGCCATTTAGAAGTTTTAAGTTTTAAACTTTATAGTTGCATCGTTGCTTATTTTGTGACAGACTGGCTTTAATACTTCAAGCCTGGGCATTTCACTCTATGAAGCACTACTTTCAAATATTTTGTCACCCTTCAAGACCTTTTTAAGAATGCCCAAAATTGATTCCAAATTCAAATAATTTGTTCCAAATTTAGATAGTTCAAATAGTTCATCTCCTGCTCTATCAAATGTTGTCATACTAGAACTGATCCGTTCCATTCATTTCCTTACTTAGTCTTGTCCAGTAGTTAGTTGTGGCCCAATGGATATTATTTTACTTGAATTAAGTGTCAATAATTGCTTCTCTGTATTCTTGTATGTTTATAATTAGATCACCAGTGGAAATATCAAACTATATTGTCTTTGCTGGTCTCTTTTGCATTTGCCATCAATTTTCTCAAGTCTTCTCTAGTGACTCTGCCTTGTTAATCATCCAAAATATATAGAATTATTAATATATTGTAAGAGGCCTGCTTATTTGGACTAGTACAGTGGTGGGCAACCTTTTTTTTCAACTGAGCCAAATCTCGCCAAAACCACGATTGAAATTTATTTTGAGAGCCACATTTTTAAAACTGAAAATACATAGGATGGTACACTGTTTTTAGTTTCAATAAACTCTGGCATTGAAGCATGCAAGTCTTAAAGCTGTCAAGTTGCAAGACCCTTGCACCCCTAACCCTTTAGAAAAAAAACCCAGGGGTCTTCAAACCTGACAGCTTTAAGACTTGTGGACTTCAACTCCCAGAATTCCTCCTCCAGTCATGTTGGCTCAGGAACTCTGGCATTGAAGCATGCAAGTCTTAAAGCTGTCAAGTTGCAAGACCCTCGCAACCCCAACCCTTTAGAAAAAAAAACCAGGGTCTTCAAACCTGACAGCTTGAAGACTTGTGGACTTCAACTCCCAGAATTCTGAGAATTGAAGTCCACCAAGGGCATCAATCATATTAGCCCAGGGATCTGCAAAATTGGCTCTTAAGACTGGTGGACTTCAACTCCCAGAATTCTGAGAATTGAAGTCCACCAGTCTTAAAACAGCCAACTTTGCAGACCTCTGTGTTAGCCCAAAGCCTGGTGCTGGGCGGGCCTTCCTCCCCCATTGGTGGAGCCCCAAGAAGCGAGGAGGGAGAAAAAGAGACGGAGGCCAAGGAGCTTCCCCCCCACCCCCTCCCAGCAAAAATCTAACCGGGGAGCCGGGCGGGCAGTAGCAAATTAGCCAATCACGCCGCGTGGGCAGTAGCAAATTAACCGATCACGCGGCGTGATCGGCTAATTTGCTACTGCCCGCCCAGCTCCCCAGTTAGATTTTTGCTGGGAGGGGGCAGGGGGGAAGCTCCTTAGCCTCCGTTTCTTTTTCTGCCTCCTCGCTTCTCGTCCCCGCCCGACTTCAGGATCCTCCCTAATCATTGTGGGTCGAAAAGAAAAAAGGGAAAGGGGCGCTTGTTTTGAAGTGCCTGAGAGGAGGGAGGGGAGCGGGCGCCCGGCACACAGAAGAGCCGCATTAAAATGTGTAAAGAGCCGCATGTGGCTCGCGAGCCGCGGCTTGCCGACCACTGGACTAGTACATCACCCCATTAAAATTAAAATAAACAATTCTTAACCCTTTATATCAGCAGTTGGGTTTTATTTCACCTAATACTAAATTATTTATTTTTGTAGTCCAATATATATTCTGTTAGCGTCATAAATATCTTCAAGAGGAAAGGAAATAGAAATGATAGTGGTGATTTCAAGTGACAGAATCCAATAAAATTCTGAGTTTTCTACAGAATTTCTCTCATAATGTTCTGGACTCAGCTGGAGAAGGGAAGCTAAAATGTAGTGCCTTAGATTTGCCAGACAACTTCCTTTATGTATGAAAGCAAGTTTATTTTAAAAGTTTGCTCTGCACTTAAAGAACATCACAATTCTATAATAGATTGCTTTCAAAACACTGCAATGGCCAAGTCCAGGGATTCCAATTCCACAATGACTTGGTGTGCAAATTTTTTTCACTTCGCTGAAGAAAACAAGTGTCTTTGTGTGCAAAGCAACAGGGAATTCCAGAACAAGTATGTCATACTTTTCATTTACATTTCTAAAATGTAAATTTGGCAACACTTTCCTGACCTTTTCTTTATTCCACTGCTGGTAATCTCCTTTTGTTTTGGAGATGCCAGATCCCTTTCTCCTATTGTGAACCTGAGAAGTGGTTTCCGAATGCCCATATATAGGAAAAATTGGCTTCAGACTTCATCCATCTTTTGCTTTTCAATCTCTCCCCAGTGCTGAGATTTCACGGCAACCTCTGCTCCAGGTCTGACAACAAAGCTCTCAGGAATCCCCCTTCAGCCAAGAATAATACCCATAAAAATAAAGACATTATTAAAGCCAGATTACAACTGATCTGAAGTTGCAATAAGTGTAATGTGACTCAAATGAAAATCCCAGGAGAGCTGGAGACAAAGGGGGGAAAAATTTCTCACTTTCAAAGTTCTAGACTCCAACCTACTCCTCAGTTGACTTGGGTAATCCATCAGACAACCACAAAAAGAAATGTGTCCCCCATTCCAGATGCAGCTGTATCTTATCCCAGCCTGTCTCTTTCTCCTGCATTGTGAACACATGAAGAAACATGGGATACAAATTAGAAAAAACGGCCATCATTTAGGCTGAGCAAGTTGGAAATATTCCCTGTCTGTGGGTAAATACTTATATAGTGACTTTTTAAATTCTTCAGACATTTACGTTTAATAAATATGATTTGGTTTATGTTTAAAGAATTTACAGAAAGATGTGGTACCTCCCTTTGGCCCAATCTCTTTAACTTGCAAGAACCTCTGAAGCAGCATAAGGAAGGGGCTTTGGTGCCTTTCAATACGTAAACATCCCCATAGGAGAGCAGAAAAAAATATTTTGTTGATGAACTGATTTTGCAAAGCAAAGATTGGAGAGAGTATAGGAAACCATGACAATATGGAATAGTAACAGCTGGGCCAAAGAAGGTAATAGCAAGGTCTTAGGGAGAGCTTAAAGTATATACCTAGTATACACAGTACCTTTGGTTGGTAAGAAAAAAAAACTGTTGTGTTGTGTGTTGTGTATAATGAAGTATGCAAATCCAACCATACCCTTTGCATGGGGGTAAAATTTTAGCCAAAGAACACAAGGGTAGTATCAGAAACTAGGGCCTGAAACCACTCTGATCATCAAGGGAATAAGCTTCAAATATTAATCCCATACACTGTGCACAGACCTATAGCTATAACAGCACTACTGCTTTATTAAGTATTCACACAGAAACCCACACCATGCAATTCTAATATGAAATCCAGCATGTTAGAATAAATCTTAATCTTCAGCATAAGACCCTCATAAAGACCAATATAGTTATTATAATCCAAGGGAAATGAACTTTCAAGAACAGACATGGGCCTAAATAATGAATGCTTAAATGAGGTGTTACTGATCTCTTAGGTAAGAGTTTGAGCCACACTACACATTTTTTGATTTTCATTAAATGATTACATACCTATGGCAAGACAATGAAAATATGATTTTCCATGGCTTCAAATTAGAGTGTGCGGTGGAATTTCAAGGCCTCACCTCATAATGGGAAGATGTATGGAGTTTTACTTTCCTTAAGATTGCTTGGCAGATATTTCACAGGAGAAAGAAAGGACTGAAAGAAACAATGCAAGCATTTATATTTTATTTTATTTTTAAGCTGTGAATCTCTTCTCCAACCATTACTACCCTCCCAGTTTTTGCCAACCACTATGCTAGGAATCCTGCAGCCAAGTCCAGTGCTATTTTAAAGCAAAATAAACACAAAATGAAACTGGCCTTAATGGCAACGCCCACTAGGAAGGCCCAGGTGTTTGCCAGAAGGGAGGCAAAGAAAAAGACGGTTAAATCACCACACTCTTTTCTGTATAAAAATCATTGAGCCCCAATGGCAGGTTATATTAGCCTCTCACTTCAGAGAAGAAAGAGAGGGAGGGAGGGAGGAAAGGGGGAAAGAAGGAAGGAAGGAAGGAAGGAAGGAAGGAAGGAAGGAAGGAAGGGAATTCAAAGACCAAGTTCTCTCCCATTCTTCACTCCAATCTTTAAATATGAGGGAAAATCCAATGCTGTGTTTCAAAGTAACTCAAGAGCAAAGCAGAAGAGCAGCCATGCCAAGTAAAGATGGAAAGACCTTATGTGGCATAGATCAAGGTTATTTGTGGGTCAACCTATCTCTCATGTGTTTGCCTGCCCCGTTAGAACTGGCATGGTCCCTTCAATTAAATAATGTCATCTATCAGAACCTAAGTGATTTGCTTTCTCCGTTGAGGTGCCTGCTCTATGGAATGAAATTCCACCCCTCAGATGTTCATGTGGCTCCCACCCAGATGACATTATTACTAGCCCTAAAAACCTGGGCATTTTTGTAGGCTTTAGGATTAGGGTGAATGTAGTCCCCTTGCTAGATATGTTTATATTTATATAGTGTATTATTTGGCTGGATGCTGTGCTTGAATAATTATGTATTTTTTTAATTGCTGCTTGTTTTATATTGTGAGCCACCCAGAGTCATGCCCGAACCAAACAGCACCTAAATCTAATAAAATAAAATAATAAATAAACAGCTCATTAGCGACTGAATTTCATCTGTGCTGAAGGACTATTTTGGAGTCCATCCCAGAAAGATCCAGCTGTGTTTCAATAAAGGGACTACAGGGTTCGAAAGCTTCACCAAAAACACTTTGAGAATGTTGTCAAGAAGGCATCCCATTCAATTAGGGACTATTTATTTATGAAGGGTATTAGATGCTGAGAGCAGGCGGGGGAGAGAGGAGGAGAGGGAGAAAGAAATGAACAGGGGGTGTATTAAAAGGCTGGCAATGTTTTGTTCTATCCAATGTCAAGTAACACAGGAGGTCAGAAAATCCTGAAGGGATTGTCAGGAAAACCTTCCCGGCTAGAAAAAACATACCGTACAATGTTTAAGCCTCTATGGAAGAAAACTGCCAATACCAGATGAGGGAATTTTCGAATTGACAGACTTTCAGTATAAGCCACAAGTGTACAAGCCTTTCCCCATTTCTGTTTTGTTTTTGTTTTTTAAATACTTATTCTTAAATTACACTGATTAGAGCAGGGGTGTCCAAACTTGGGAACTTTAAGACTTGTGGACTTCAACTCCCAGAATTCCCCAGCCATGCTGGCTGGGGAATTCTGGGAGTTGAAGTCCACAAGTCTTAAAGTTCCCAAGTTTGGACACTCCTGGATTAGAGCAAGCAGATCTGGCCTTCAAAACCAGATGATCACTAGATGGGAACATAGAGTTATAATTTTCTGATAGCCTTAGCATTGATTTTTAATGTTCTGTTTTTTTTTTAACCTCTGAATTTACCATGTGTAATTTAATATTTAGCATGAATGAAAACATTTGCTATCAGATAAGAAGCTTCACTAACTAAAGCAAAGTTTGGGTATTTGGGTATTTTCATCCTGGTTTCCTTAGACTGCTCTTGATTTACTGTAATGTAAATATAAAGGGAAATGTCCTGTCTGTCAGATGCGTGAATCAGTGAAACAGTCTGCCTCCAGAGGTTATAGGTCCTCAATTTCTGCAGTTTTTAAGCAGGCTGTTGAACAACCAGGTTTTACTGTTGGTTTAATTGGTTTTTCTGCATATCGCAAAAGATTGAACTAGATGCTCCTCTGATCCTTTCTAATGCCACAATTTTATGATTCTAGGTCCTCCCATGTTCCATGTTTTCCTTGGCTTCTATAACTGTTTTTTGTTTCTTAGCAAATTGATACATTGTGTCAGACCTGGAAGCCATCTATTAACTTTGGGACTTCAGGCCTGCCACGTTTTCTGTTGTGGTAAAATGGGAGGGGGGATTATACAAAGCGTGGGTGACATATTAGCCATTTCGATACAAATGAAGTGAACAATTCAAATAATTTAAATAACCCGGCTGTGTAAAAAAAAAAATCTTACAGCATCTCCTCATGCGCATAGCTCAGTGTTCTACGTGGGCCTGCTTTTGGAAACTATTTTAAATTCATACAAAATGGGATAGCCAATGTACTAGCATGTATGAGATACCATCTGCACATACGTTCTGTTAGTCCTGCACTGGTTATACCAATAGTTGATAAGCCATAAAGATCTTTACAACCCTATATTGCTTAGAACAAAGATATGTGCAGATGCCATCTTCACCCACTGAACCAGTGTACATATTTCAGAAACTTTTGATGCTCTCCTTTTTCTATGAAACAAGGAATGATGGAACCAAGTAGTGTTGTCTGCCTTTAATTGCCCAGTATTTTTGGAACAGCCTCTGTGGAAAAATTAAATTGGCCCCTAATTTACTAGTTTGGTGCCTTAAGTACTAGTCTCTAAACTGGCAGCCATAAAATCTAATAAATGAAAAAATAAAAATAGGAATCTTCTTAATATGGACTTTTTTATGATGACTATTTTAACTGTTGAAAATAATCAGGAGTCCCTTGTAACTTTAGTGGCATATGATTCAAATATGTACATATATACTTGCATGATAGGCTCCAGACAACTATTAGGGTTAGGGGTAGTAGCATAAATGAATTTAAAATAATACTATGGGTTTCTGAATAATGATGTCTTCCACAAAAACCAGTTACATTCTTAGGAAGATAAAGTAGCTCTTGTTCTATCTATAAGAAAGAGATACTAGAGAAGGGGGAATATACTGTAAGTGAAATCAGATCATTAGATGAGACTACACACTCTTGAGACATACGGTAGTATTCTTTCAGTGTTCAAGGTTGACTCAACCTTCTATCCTTCTGAGGTGGGTAAAATGAGGACCCAGATTGTTGGGGGCAATATGCTGATTCTGTACACTGCTTAGGGAGGATTATAAAGCAATATATTATATACATGATCTGATTTCACTTACAGTATATTCCCCCTTCTCTAGTATCTCTTTCTTATATATATATATATATATATATATATATATATAAAATTCGATAGGCTATTGCTATTCTTAGATATAGTACCTATTCTATACATGAAGCCAGGTAGACAGGCATAATTTATCAATTTCAATTCAAGGATGAAATGGTCATGTCCCAAAAAGGGTTACAGATACTGTTTTTGGAAAAGACAAACCAATATCAGAAAGATGGGTTCCACTTTAATCAAATGAAATCAGGCTGCTGGCTCAAAATATCACAAAGGTGACAGAGCAGCTTTTAAACAGATTAAAAATGCTGGACCAAATTCAGTTTGGAAGGCTCTAGGTATTCCAGAAAATGCTATAAAGATAACATGGGGACTGGATTATTATAAACAGGAGTAGAGGGTCGGCCTTGATCGCATAAATGATTTATTTCAATTCAATCTTCTCAAAATTCCAAATAAGGCAATGACCTAAAAAAGATGGACCCTTGGTCTATATAAAAATGTACAAAAAGTATTTATTCTATTATTCCATTAATTACTTTATACGCCTTTAATACCTTCAAAACCATTTTATCTGTACACAGCTAGGTACCCAAAATGTAGATGTACATAAAGGATACAATACAATACAATACAATACAATAGTAGAGTTGGAAGGGACCTTGGAGGTCTTCTAGTCCAACCCCCTGCCTAGGCAGGAAACCCTATACCGTTTCAGACAAATAGCTATCCAACATCTTCTTAAAGACTTCCAGTGTTGGGGCATTCACAACTTCTGGAGGGTGTGATACAAATCATTCAGGCTGACTATAAAATGAATAGCACATTATTCTCCAGTTACATACTTTAGATATAAAATATAGCAAAGTGTTTTACAAATAAGAGAATGTTAAACTGTTAAAAACCTATTAAATATCCATATGGACACAATACAACAGTTTTTTAAGGCCAGTTGAAATAGTATTTTGTAGCAAGGGGACTATTAACAGAGATTTCTGTGCCTTCATTTTTATCTTAGAGGCAGATCCTTACCGGCAGCAGTGATGCCCGGTAGCAGTGACATTAGGTTTTTTTAAAAAAATGTTGGCAAGCCACATGCAGTTCATGTATAACATAAAATCTAAGGTTTTCTTTTTTTTAAAAAAAAAGGGAAATATATACAAAAGAAGGAATGAAATCATTTATAACAGCAGAGACGAAGCCTCTTAAAATTGAATGTCCAAGTTCATATAAACAAGAAATATTTATTTCCAAATATTTTGCACTTCTGTTTGCCATCAGGTAGATTGATATGTACAGCCACTTAGGCCATTAAGAAGGCTACATTCCAAATCTCTGAAAAGCCATTCTCTGATTGTTGGACAGCTCGAGTCATGCCATTTTGTAGCAATTAAAATTTGGCAGTGGCTAGCAAATTCCAAACCAATTTATAATGCTCCTGCTGTATGGAGTCCTTCGAAACTGCCCAAAAATGTCAGCCTCCTCCTCTTCCTCCATCCAATATATTGGGGGAAGCAAATTATTATTGCAAAGCCTTACAGTCAAGATACATGTTTCTCACTCTGAAAGGAGCTGCAATAAGCATTTTTAACCACATTTTAAATATAGAACAACTCATCCTCTGACATGAGGATGGCCCCTGCTCTTATGACTTTCTGGGAAGTTGAAAAGAACTAGCTCTTCAAGAGAGCCTTTCACAGTTGATGTCAGAGCTATTGCATGTAAGATTTAGTCCTACGATATTTATTTAATAAATTATGAAAAACTCACAAAATTCAACTAGGGTAGAATATAAAGGACCAGTGTATGATAAACACCACAAAAACAGCAAAAATTGCAATATAATAAAATGCATGATCTGGAACCTCCCATCCCCACCCACAGATATCATAGGTCACCAAAAGAAAATATCAAGATCCAGGTTTCAACACCATGGGAACGACATTGTCTTCAAAGTCTTCCTAAAATCTCAGTGGAAGGGCAAGTAAAATCTTGGGATTTTACTATTTTATTATTCCACAGGGCAGGTACATATTGTAAGTTCCATCAGATGACACTGTTAAAGAGAAGGGACCTGGAATATGTTCACTCTTTTGGAGTATGTTGGAAAGGCAGAGAAAACCAGAGACGGGTGTCCTGCAAGTATAGTTATGTGTTCTTGCTGTGTAAGACTTTATAGGTTATAATCACCACTTTTAACTGTATACAGATGCCTATTGGAAGCTACTGCAGCAGAGGTGCTACATGGGCATACTAAGGAATGTCCATAACTAGTCACACCTTCACATTCAGCACCAGATGACAGTTTGTGGTTAAAAATCAATTAGCACCAGGCACAGGCACTTTGGTTCATTATTAGCAAAACAGAACCTCTTCATGAAGAATAATAAGCTAAGTAGAGCACTCTCTCTCTCTCTCTCTCTCTCTCATTATATTGAAAGACTAAACAGAAGAGAAAACAATGCTATAAGCAAGCATGACCTGCTATTAAAAACCTGGCAATGTTGCCTTCTCTCTTCTTCAACAGATACAAGCCCAGAAAGCTCTTACACCAGAGTGTTGCTTCTCAGTGTTTCTTATTAAAAGTAAAGATTTTACATATATACATTGAAAATTCACACACACACACACACACACACACACACACAAAAAATCCTAGGTATCTGCTAAGGAGTTACAGTGATGAGCAAGGCTATAATCCTGGGAAACTCAAGAGATCATGTCATAATTGTCCAAGTACAGTTGATGATCAAAAACCATGGTGAAGCTGCAGTATTCAAAGTAGTACCATTTGTCATAATCTGAAACCCATACCCATGACACATGTCTCTGCACATTCATTATGGAAACTTGTCTGAAGAAAGCTATAATAATTCCATGAAATTTCTGGCATAAAAAACATTATAACCAGAAAACCTTTGTTAATTAAATTGGTAGGACGAAAAATATTCATCTCATTTGTTTCAACAATGGGCTAGTTGTGCAGAAATAAAATTCTCAGTGTGGTCATGTACACATGGTTAGTCCAGCTTCCTTTCTATTTAATATGGTAAAAAGTATTTTTAAGGTAGAGACAAATGCCAATCACTACAAAGCAAGGGGATTTCATTGCCACCAAGTAACGGGAAATTATATAATAAAACTCTGGAAATTCCCTGATTTTTGTTTCTTGGAATTTTCCTCACTCAGTACAAACAGACTGTGTACTTTTATAAAGGATCCAATGAAAATGTCTGTAGTAATACTGCTAAAGCCCATATACAACATTAATTTATTGGCTGATAAAAGAAACTACTAAGTGGAGTCAAATATACAGTAAATCAAGCACAATCTTCAACACAGATCCACAAACAAAAATGAGCCAAAGGATAACAATTGGGAAAATATGCCTGGAAATGTTAAGAGTTGTAGCTCCAACAAATCTAAAGGACCTAGTCTAAGAATGACTAGTCTGTGTGGTAAGGAGTAATGAATGAAATACAGAGGATAACTAATAATTTTCCACTGATTCTATCACATAGTTTCCCCTTGAAGTTAAGCTGGAAATGCTGCCACCGTCTCTTCAATGACTTTTGCCATATGGGATACTTCAAAGTCTTGGCAAGTTTTTGTTCATAATGACAATTTTGAGAGCCAGGTTAAATCAAGGATCTAGCATAATAGTTCCCAGGAACCCTGGCATTTCTGAGATTTAGAAATCCCAGATAGAAAGGAATGATGTGATATGATAGTTAAGGTGTTGGGCTGATTCATTGATAATTGATTATGTGCCATCAAGTTGTCATTATCTTAATGCCCACATAAGTAGTTTTTCTCAAATCCCAAATGGACAGAGTTTTAGAGCAATAACAGTGGGCAATAACAGAATTTTTGCAAAAACTCCATTTGTGTATTTAAGCCATTTGAAGTGTAAGTAGAATCATCAATCCTTCAAAGCCAAAGATACCTGCCGTCTAAGAGGCCAGGGCCATAGGCAGGTTGCAAGTTTTAAATATAACTCCTTGGAATGTTTAAATTATCATTGCATTTCAATAGAAAATAGAAAACAAAGGAAAAATATTACCTAAGTAACTAAGAATAACATAATTTAATTATATTTCAGTGTAAATGAAATGAAATCAGAGATAATTTTTGTTGGTCCTATTGCTATTTTTTAGAATGTAAACTCATACAAGTTGCTCACATCTGCTCCAAGTCATAATTTGTTTTTAAATGTGGTTTGTTGAAGAGCAAATATTTTTCAGATGTTTCAGAAAGAGGAGTTGGAGGATTTAAGATTTTGGAAAAAGAGTATTGTTTCATGAAATGGATTACTAGCAGTACAGTTTTATGCATGTCTATTCTAAACTGAGTTCTGCTGAATTAAACGCTATCTATTTTCATGGTGACATGCATGAAGATTGACATTTGAACATTAAATGTTACTTTGAAAATATATTTTAAAAATCTATTTTCCATTTTTCTGTGGGTTTTTTATTAGAAACAATTCTTTAAAAATTGGAAATAAAAATTCCTTGACAAAATATCAAGGAGAAATTGAAGTGTGTATATAGATCAGGGGTGTCAAACTTGCGTTGTCACAGCAGCATCACATGACTTATTGCAACTTTCCCTTTTGCTAAACCAAAAGGTGGGTGTGGCCAGCGCGTGACACATCCGGCCCGCGGGCCATGAGTTTGACAGCCCTGATACAGATTGATCTCCCATCACGCAACAAATTCAGTGTTCATAAGTTCATTTCATTATTCATGCAATTCTTTGTAATGAAAAATATTTTTGTCTTTTCAGTTGTATAGGTATATGTTCAGATGTATACTTTTTCATATTTGTTTGGGGGTTCTTTTTGTAGGGTTTTATACAACTTTCCAAATTCATAATTTTACATTAGATAAAACAGATAAATAGTTAAAGTTAAAACTGAAACCATATGTTGTAAGTCAACCATACAAAAACAGGAAATTAGCATTCAAAATATAAATAATATTAAGTCATTATCCATAGGAAATAGTCACAGTTTCTTTGAAGCCTCATGAAAGAACAAAATCTTCAACAGGTGGGAGGGAAAGGACCGTGTGTGTGTGTGTGTGTGTGTGTGTGTGTGTGTGTGTGTGTGTGTTTATTAGCAGGATATATGTATGTATGCATAAAAGTAAATAATTTTTAAATGTAAATAATGCCATCTTGACCTTGGGAGGCAAGTTATTCCACTGGTAGGAGGCTGCTACCAGGTTTAACTCTGGGTTTCATCCCTCTAACCTTTAGAGGAACTTCATTCATTGTTGGTTTTTTTCTTGGGAATGTCGGGAGCCAATGAACAATATGGCAAAGATAGTGAACAAACCAAGTGACTAATACAATACAGTCCTACAGAGGAGCAAAGGAAAAGGCAGCGTATCAGGCATCAGTAGAGGGAAATAAAAAGAATGAGAGTTCCTTTCTTGTTTTGATCCTTGTTTTATGTAGTCACAACAATAGGAAATAGAAACAGGACACTTAAGGAACTTTTCTTAAGTTATCAAAAGAGGATCCTAAATTGTGGAAACTTTTAATTTCACCAAGAACTGCTTTCTGCTTATCTTTGAAAAACACTATTTCCCTTGCAGATCAAGAATATGCGTTTTTATGGAAATAGTTTGTTCCAACTTCATTTTATTTTCCACTAGGACTGACAATTGAATTGCCAAGTGGAAGCAAATACTAGGTTCTTTCATTCTAGTACATATTGGGTGAGGTAGGAAGAAGAATTTTCTTACTGCTTTCTTTGATGACCAGCTAATGCTTCCTTTGCCATTTCTACACGATTAGAGATAAAAATGGGCACCCACTTAAAAGCACTGCAACCAGAAAGGCTTTCTCTTATTATGGAGCAGGAAACCCTTCTGTCCCCCCCAGTCAAAGACATTTTATCCTGTTGCACTCATCAAAAGAAGAAAATTAAATTAATTTAATTCTTTCCGTTTTATGAATGCTAATTCTTGCCTATAACAAGATTTAACTTTTTTTAAAAAAAAACATTTAATAACCTATATCTCACAAAAGTGAATTGAATTATTTGGATATTGCAGTAAGACAATGGTTTGCATCCAACTAAATATATTTTGCCAGGACACAGATATCATTTATATATATATATATATATATATATATATATATATATATATATATATATATATATGTATGTATGTATGTATGTATGTATGTATGTATGTATGTATGTATGTATGTATGTATGTATGTATATATATATATGCATTTTTCCCCAAAACAGAAGATTCTTGAATCCTCCACTTTTGGAATAGGGAGTTTAACAAGACAAGAGAGGTATTGTTGAATAAGCAAAAAACAGGGAAATGTTGGTTATAGTCTAATGTTTACTTGCTCAGCCTGCACGCATGATAGAAAATATTGAAAATATGAAGTCTGAGACTGGAAAAGTTATTGGTTCTGAGAGCACAAGAATTATTGATCTGTTTAACCAGAATAGTAGCATTTCCCCATTCCATGTGAATTACATGCCCTTCCTCCTTAGTTTGAAGATTTGGAGAAAAAGGATAAAATGTTTCATGATAAATTCTTCCGCTTCTATAAAGGTAAAAGTAAAGGTTTCCTTGCACATACATGCTAGTCATTCCCAACTCTACGGGGCGGTGCTCATCTTCATTTCAAAGCCAAAGAGCCAGCGTTGTCTGAAGACGTCTCTGTGGTCATGTGACCAGCATCACTAAATGACGAAAGCACACAGAATGCTGTTACCTTCCCACCAAAGGTGGTTCCTATTTTTCTACTTGCATTTTTATGTGCTTTCGAATTGCTAAGTTGGCAGAAGCTGGGGCAAGTAACAGGAGCTCACTCTGTTATGTGGTGCTAGGGATTCGAACCGCTGAACATCTGACCTTTCTGATCGACAAGCTCGGCATCTTAGCTACTAAGCCACTGTGTCCTCTTCTATACTAAGAATATTCTATTCTGCATCCACTTCTTTAGACCTGGAAAATTCTGCAAACTGTTTTTCTTTACCACCAATATCAAAACTATCTGCTTACAATTTACTGGTATTGCTGAGATGTGACAAATTCATTAGAAAAACAAATCATCTTTATTAGAATGAGGGAATGTAATACAATAATACAATACAATACAATACAATACAATACAATAGCAGAGTTGGAAGGGACCTTGGAGGTGTTCTAGTCCAATCCCTGCCTAAGTAGGAAACCCTATACCATTCCAGACAAATGGCTATCCAACATCTTCTTAAAAACTTCCAGTGTTGGAGCAAAATTTTCCTTAGTTCTAGGTTGCTTCTCTCCTTGATTAGTTTCCACCCATTGCTTCTTGTCCTGCCCTCGGGTGCTTTGGAGAATAGCTTGACTCCCTCTTCTTTGTGGCAGCACCTGAGATATTGGAACACTGCTATCATGTCTCCCCTAGTCCTTCTTTTCATTAAACTAGACATACCTAGTTCCTGCAACCGTTCTTCATATGTTTTAGTCTCCAGTCCCCTGATCATCTTTGTTGCTCTTCTCTGCACTCTTTCTAGAGTCTCCACATCTTTTCCACTTCGTGGCGACCAAAACTGAATGCAGTATTTCAAGTGTGGCCTTACCAAGGCATTATAAAGTGATATTAAAACTTCATGTGATCTTGATTCTATCCCTCTGTTTATGCAGCCTAGAACTGTGTTGGCTTTTTTGGCTGCTGCTGCACACTGCTGGCTCATATTTAAATGACTGTCCACTAGGACTCCAAGATCCCTCTCACAGTTACTACTATTGAGCAAGGTACCTGTGCATTTCGTTTTTCTTGCCTAAATGTAGAACCTTATTCTTTTCACCATTGAATTTCATTTTATTATATAGTGCCCAATGTTCAAGTTTGTCAAGATCCTTCTGTATCTTTAGCCTATCTTCTGGAGTGTTGGCTATTCCTGCCAGCTTGGTGTCATCTGCAAATTTGATGAGTTCCCCATTTATTCCCTCATCCAAATCATTGATGAAGATGTTGAAGAGTACTGGGCCCAAAACAAAGCTTTGGGGTACTCCACTGCATACTTCCCTCCATGTAGATGCAGTTCCATTGAGGACTACACGTTGAGTGCAGTTGGTCAGCCAGTTACGAATCCATCTGGTGGTGATGCTGTCTAACCCACATTCTTCTACTTTATCTAGTAGTAGGTTATGGGCTACCTTATCAAATGCCTTACTCAAGTCCAAGTAAACTATATTGACGGCATTCTTCTGGTCCACTAAATTTGTCACTTTGTCAAAGAATGCAATAAGATTAGTCTGGCATGATCTGTTTTTGACAAACCCATGTTGGCTTTTGGCTATTACTTTGTTTGCTTCTAGGTGTTTGCTAATTCATTGCTTGATTATCTTTTCCAGAATCTTTCCTGGTATTGAGGTCAGGCTGATAGGTCTGTGGTTTCCTGGATCTATTTTTTTTCCTTTTTTGAAGATGGGAACCACATCAGCTCTTTTCCAGTTCTCTGGAAAAGAATGTATTCTAAGATGCCTTCTTTGAGGAAAAATTAATGGACTTGGTGATTTGGTCACAATTTAAAGCTGACTTTTGGGTCAGAAAAAATGGAATCTCTCAAAACTTATTATTGAAAAAGTTATTGTCCACTCTTCACTAGTAGCATTATTAGGCAAACAAGAGGAAAACATAAGTGGTAAGTAGAATGCTAAAATTACCAATAGCCAATGGCTGGCAAAAAGGCTTAAGCAGTTAAAAAAAGAAGAGGAGGCCAAGGTTTAATACTAAGGAAGATCAAATTCTGACATCTACTGGTCAGTAAAACAGATCTTTTGAGAATTTTATTGTTAAAATGGATTTTCCCTGTCTTTATTGGCAAATAATGGATATACATTGACTCAGATGTACCTGCACTTAACTTTTTATAGGACTGATCCCTGATTCTGCAATTCTGTGCACATTTACCTACAAGTAATCCCATTTAGGTTGACAACACTAATTGTTTAGTTTTACAAAGGCAAAATATGCATATAGTTGGACTATGCATTGTACTTAGAGGAAAACGTATCTGGAAATTATGCAGTAAAAGGCTCAGCAAGGTCAATTATGTATCCAGCAAAAGGGCCAAAGTACTTCTGCCTAAAGCAGAGATGGTTTTACATCTTTAGGTATTGATGTTGAATTCATCAACAGAAATGTAGTATTTCTGGAGTATGAAAGAAATATGCAGCACTTACCAGGTCTCCTCTGGTTCCTGTTTAATTTCCTTTGTCTAATGTAAACTCAGTGGCCTATGACTAACGGCTAACATATAATTTCTAATTGTATGACATTAGGTTCTGCTAGCACAAAAACATTATCAGAGCCAAGACACAAAACAGCAGCCTATAGTTCAGACTTAGTAGGGATTAGATAGGAATGGAAAAAAATACCATCAGAATCAATTGCATTTGTCAGGGAAGTACTGTAGATGAAAAGCCAAGCTTAATGGGAAAATGTTCTGTCTCTCATCTCCTTCCTCAGCAGGTTCCGAGTCACTTTGCAAGCCAAATGGAACACACTCTTACTATAGATGTGAAAAAAAGGAAATGGGGCCCTTTGGACTATTATTGTTTATTTGTTTTTACAGGCGCTCTGCATGTCCTTATCCTCTATTTCCAAACTGCCTTTCTCTTCTCCCTGTACTCTATACGGGTCAGCCCCTTACCTTCTTTCCAAAATCTTCCATTTCCTGCCTTTGACCATTTTAACAATTAATTATGTTTCACAGACTATAGAAATATAGGGCTGTGGGGGGAGAGGAATAATCTTAAAAATAGAGATGAATAGGAAAAGAACAGTACATAAAATCCTCTGGCCTAAAATAAAAGCAAAACAAATAAGTAAGCAAACAAATATACTATAGTCAATTATGAGTAAATGTTTCTAAATAATTAGAAGTGAAAAAATAACCAGCCGAGCCTTACATAATCAATTTCTGGCCAATTATTCTAGTGTTATCTATATATTTTAAAATTAGATGGGGTTATATCCCAAAGGAATCTGTCATGGAGATATACGGAACATGTAGTTTAAAACTATATTAGTTCTAGGTTATTCATTTGATGAGCAAAAAAAAAAAAGATATAGCATGAAATAGATTTTGTTCATTAATCTAGGCGATGGAAAGAGTTTTGGTAGATTTAAATTTGTTTTGAAAACTTAGTATAATTCAGACAGATGGAAAGAAAGAGGAGATAATAACCTTTTGAAACGTTGGAACAATTTCTTTTCTTTACAAAAAATAATAAATGTGAATTGTGGCATTATCAAATACTTAACAAATAATGGACAGAAAGAAGTCATAAATACCACAAAGTCTAGCACACAATAAAAACCTGCAGCCAAGTTTTAAATACATTTATCTGTACTTTTTTTTTAAAAAAAGAAAAACATCTCCTTTTTTTGTAAGCAGCTTTTCTATGGTTTATAGAATAAAATTGGAAAGCAGCTGATGGTGGGTGTTATCACCTGGAAACAAAGCTCAAAAAACAAAAATTCTAGCACATTCAGCAGTTTCCTACAACCTAATTTTGTTTTGTATGTATGTCTCACTATCATTAAACTTCAGATACTTTTTTATAACAAAAAAAGAATAGTATAGTTTTAGTTATTAATTAAAAGTATTGTGCATATATCGTTCATATTGAATTCATGAATGGGTTCATATGACCTCCATGTATATCTACTGCATAAGAAAAGCCCAGCCTAGTCTTTATCCCCTCTGCCTATCCCTTAAACATCTGTCAATTGACTTTTCATACCAGACTTACCCAGGATGCATTGTGATACTGGCCAGCAAAAAAAACCTTCCAGGGCACTGTAACCTTGATTCTATTGACCCTATTACTTTGATTTAAATTTCAAACACCCTGTGATTTTTGTTTTCTCCTCCCCCAGTTCCAAAAGCAAATATTATAGATTTTAAAAGGAAGGAAGCTTTCGCTGCACACTTGATTTGCACAATCTTTGCATAAACAAAAAGGCAATCAATACAAACAGAATTAATTTTAATTGACCCTATCCTTATAGGCACACCAACTGCTGAGGAATTTTCATTAGCAAAAGAACCAACCAGCACCACCAACAAAATACTTTGCTCATTATTTACACAAATGCTGCCCCAATGATTTTTTAAAAAGAGTTAATTATGGCACTTATTAACCAAGTTATTTTGTTATAATTATAGCAAGTTTTCACTTAGGTCAATAAATGTGTAAATGGGAGAAAAGGTTTAAATAAAATACTCAAACGGAAATGAGACAGACTGCCAAAACAGCTAAGCTCCTTTCTTATCACAAAATCTCTTCAGATTCTCGGGGCAGGAAAGCACAGAATGTAAAATAATTATGATTTCCCAATCAGGAAAAAATATCTAAATAGTTACTGTCTGAATCCAATTATAGGTGTGCAACAAGGAAAATTATTCCATTTTATGTTCTTACTATTCAATTTAAATTATTAATAAAGTTATTTCCCCTGGAGCAAATGATTAATTTTGCAACTGAAAGAGTATGACCACCTGATGGCAATCCTAAACTAGGGGCGGATGGAGGACAGAATAATGGCAGAATGATTGCCACTTCTGAAGACATCTTAAGAACAAATTTCACTTGAATGGCTGGATATTATGAAGGTTCACAAATTATTTGATAGTGTCTTCTTAGCAAGCTTTGGTACAATTTGGTGCAACACTTGATAAGACCGATTTGAACATATCGAGATTGTTCTTCATCTCAGGATGTAACATAGCTCAAATAATTACCACATCTCCTTTCTCCATTTTTTCTCCTTCAGCCAACTCACTTGAGAAATGATTCTTGGAAACTCAAAATCTTGCAACTATTTTGAAAAGAATCACTGGGCTTGCTAAACCTATATATCCTCAATGGTGATTTTGAATTTTATTTCCCCTCATATACATTTTTCCCCGAGATCCATGAATAATTAAACAAAGAAATCCATACACTGAATTATCAGTAAGATTTAGTAACTTATAATTCTTTATAATGATATTTTAAAAATGTTGTTGGCATCTTAACAAAATCAGCTCGCAATTGCTATGTACATTTTTCTTAAAGGCCAAGTAAAGGTCAGAACTCGATTCTTTACAGAAAACTAAACTTCCTTTAAATGAAAATGCTTGACAGTTAAATATACCGATTTAAGTGTATGTATTATTTAAAATGTATGTAAATTGTTTTTACCACTGACAGGAAGCAAAGCATCATTTTAAAAAAAATCTGTCCTGAGTGAAAAAAATTCTGAACAGTTCTGGAGGCCTGAGCCAAACTAATATATATATGGAATATCCTGTTAGGAAGCTTCAGAATAAATCTCAGTGAAGCTCCACAAGGAATTAATGCTCACTTAAATTTTTACCGAAAGCCCAAGATGGAAAGGTTTATGGTAACATTGTCTCCAAAATAATCAATCTTTTATTAATGGAAACTAAGACAGTTACCTGCTTATTCTGAAGATAAGAATGAAGCCACAGATTTAATCTTTATCTTTTGCTCTAATGTGATGTCGTTGTGAGAAAAATACATTGGAGGAATGTGGAAATTGTAGCGTTTCAGACCCTACTCAATAAGCCTTGACATTGTATCCTGGATTTTTGATTCAAGGCATACCATTTAAATTATTTGGGTATCAATGTTCCCTTGAAGAAATGTAACTAACCGCCAATTGATGTATATTGACACAAAAGCAAGTCCCTACTGTAATGGACCTTGCTCACAGAAAATAATACTTAGGATTGCAGCTATAAATGAAAAAAAACAATGCAAAAGGATCAATCATACACTGCCAAATCTTAGATACTGCTGCACACGCAGGGTGGGACAATATACAAAATTCAATTTCACCTAGCCCCCCCTTTTTATCCTTGCATTTGTTTCAGCCCATTTCTACCACCAGTTTAAAGGAGGCCAGACATGGTCTCAGATCATGTCCTTTCTCTTCTCATCCCCCTAGTAACCTTCTGCTAATGAACCACAAGCTTCAGTCTGCTGCCTCAATTGTTTTCTATCCTCCAGCACCAACAGTTGTAATGGTGATTTACAGTGATCCCAGCGCTGCTGCAACTATCTGCAAGTACTCTTGGACACAGCAGTTGGAGCCAGCGTGATCGCTACTCTGACAGATTGAATCATTCTTTTCTGCTGATAAAATTATTGACTGAATGATGCATCTACGCACACGGCCTTACACACATCCCAATAGAAAAACTGTAGTAATTGTCTTAGCTGCAGATTCTGGATTTAAGAAGTCCCATGTAAGTAATCTAGCTATTGAAAAAATGTCATCTAACTTGACATGAAGAGGGTTTCTAAATACCTCCTCCCTTCTTTTCAATTCTCTACAGAAAGCACTGTTACCTCAGTCTTTTTTCTTCTAAGTGGCAATATCAGAAAATAATATATTGTATCTAATGTAACACACAAACAGGAGACTTAAAGGAGTCTGGAATAAAATGATTAGCAATGTATCTGAATCTTTTTCACATTATCAGTCAATACTAATATGAAGGAAGCACAATACAAAATTCCCTGTAAATGATACATTCTGAAATGCTATTTCTTACAAATTCTAGTCTGTATGTTTATTTTATTTTATTTATTAAATTTATTTGCTGATCATCTCTTTTTGAAGTAACTCTGGGTGGGTTACAGTATTAAAACCATAGGATAAATATGTATGTTTGGCTATAATTCTAAGTATTAAAACATGGTTGCTATTAAGACATTTCTTGAGGTCAAGCCACTGCTTCTTACCAAATCTTCTGTGTTCAATTTTTAATGTAATGATTTAGGATTTAAGCATCTAGACTATATAAGCAATTGTATACAAAATTGTGTACAGCAGACAACTAAATTGGTTGCTGTCATTTTTTAATCTCAAGTGACTTGGTAGAATTTTAATATTTAATATTCCAACCATTGGTAGTCCCATTCTCCATACTACAGGCAGTAGGGGAAGAAATTAAGAAAAACAATTACTTCAATTTCCATTATGGAGCTTAGTGGCATTGTATCACACTGTTCTTCAATTGCCAGATTCATCCACTTTTTTTTCTTAGACTGCATTGTTTTAATATTTCTTTAGAATTTATTGATTTTTTCCGTATATTTTAATCTTTATTTCAGAGTAACACAATGAAATTGAAGATATTTTCTTTTTGAATAAGCTTTGATTTTTGCTACATAAATGCTTTTCATATCTTTATTATATATATATATGGTTCTGAAATGGTATGAGCTGGTCCTGTTGCACGTGTGTGTGTCTGTGTGTGTGTGTGTGTTATAATTTCCATCACAGGATATTTCTGTCTAAGAAGCAGGCAGATTCACCGCCACATAAGCGCATATATACATGGCTTTCTGCCCCATTCTTGCGCTTGAGTGAGGCATAAATTCCATTAACCTGAATTGCAGATTTAGCTCACCTTTACAACAGCCAATATCGACAAGATGCTGGTGATCAATATGGGACAGATTGGAAGCTCATTTCAACAAATTGATAAAAGTTCACAATGAAAAGAGGTGAGGCAGTTTACAGCAAAGGTTAAATCTTTACATTCTGCTTTCTCTAATACCCATTTTTTTCTCCCTTTACGTGCTCCTAACCTTCAGAATTAACCCCATTTTAAAATACAAGCAGTGTTTTCTAGTCGTATTAGCTCTTTCATTCTCAGTTCTCTTCTACAGTGTACCAGGGATACGCTGCATCCTGCTTTCTATGGATGAAGCAGAATGGCTCTAATATCCATCATCCCACTGACATCATTCAAATGGAGAACAGCAAAAATTCCAATACTACTGTTAGATTGGGTAATGGATAGGCACACACAGGCTTAACGGTACCCACAGCTCTTTATTACATATAACAAGTGAGAATAATCAAGCGAAGGTTGAGTCTGACAGCAGCCCTTTTATAGGGAGCTGTCAGACCCTTTAACCAATAGGATTAGATCTCTGTTCCTACCGGAACAGAGTGCCTTGGTTGAAACCACTGTAGTTAGAACAAGTATCTATCACCCCTCCCCTCTTGGATGGAACAATCCTACTAGTTACATAGTCACGCAGGTAGGCGGGCTTTTAGGTAGCTCTTTCTGACCTGTGCAGTTCAGAAGGAGGGGTTTCCTTGGACAGGTCGGACAAACCTGTTTGTTCCACAGCTCCGCTTGGTGGAAGCTCCTGGAACCTTTCACAGGCTCTAGAAGCTGGAGCTTCTAGAGCCGGTTCGCTCGGAGCTCGCTGCGGGCCTGCAACATAACCAGATAAATTTCCCGGTACCCTCGGGTTTGAGCTGGCCGTGGAAGGAGTGACTGTTTGCTCCGTTTGGGTAAGGCTTTGGCTAACTCATGCAGGAGTTATCTCTGGTTGTCTAAGAGTGGAGTTGGAGAGGCGGCCATGGAGTTGGTCAATATGCCTTTTCCAATTCCTACCGTCCTCGAGCTCTAGGAGGTAAGAGCAAGAGCTGGTGATGTCTATCACTGTGGCAGGAATCCACAGAGTTCCTCCGGTGTAGTTGTGGGCGTACACCGAATCCCCTACACTAAATGTCCAAATCTTGCTTGTGGAGTCTGGGGGCGATGAGGCAGAATAATTGGGGTGTAGCCAGTCTAACTGGGACCATAGCCGGGAACCATGAGAAGCTCGGTGGAGCTTCTCCCTGTAGTGCCACTGGGTGTGATGTGCTGAATTAGCAAATAGTGGTCAACCCGTGTTTGCCAATCTCCCGAACCCATCCCAGAGGGGGGCTCTTTTGCAGATCTCACCATTCTCTCCACCTGACCATTGGAGGCCAGGTGGAATGGCACGACTAGGGCATGCCTGATTCCCTGAGCTGCTAGGAAAGTCTCAAATTGCATGGCCATGAATTGGGGCCCGTTGTCAGACACCAAGACATTGGGCAAGCCGTGCATGGAGAAAAGTCTCTGTAGCACCTTGATGACGGTTTCTGCCATAGTGGAGGTCATCAGGCTACCTCTAACCATTTTCAGTAGGCGTCCACAACTACGAGGAATGTCTGGCCATGAACTGGGCCAGCAAAGTCAATGTGCACCCTAGACCATGGTGCTTGAGGTCGCTCCCACTCCTTAGCGGGTGACTTTGGGGGAGCTGGTCTGGACTCCTGGCAATGGTGTGCAGGTAGCCACCCATTCTTCGATCTCCCTGTCCATGTTAGGCCACCACACGTAACTCCTAGCCAAAGACTTCATCCTGACAATTCCAGGGTGCCCTATGTGTAAAGCCTCTAATTCTGCAATGCACAGTTTGGCTGGAACAACAACCCGGTCCCCCCACAGTAGACAGCCATTTACAACCGATAACTCATCGCATTTGGCAAAATAAATTTTGAAATCAGCCCCAACAGGCCCCTTGGGCCACCCCCTCCACACCCATTTCAAAATTTGCTTGATGGTGGAGTCCTTTGCAGAGTGATGGGCAACCTCACTGGATGAGAAAGGCCCAGTCTCCAGGCAGTCAATGAGGAGGACTGGCATTTCGGACGTAGTGTCAGCAAGACATTCAGGCAGTGGGCAGCGGCTGAGAGCGTCAGCGTGCCCCAAAGTGGAGCCTGGTCAGTGGATAATACGGTAGGAGTAGGCAGCTAGGAAGATGGTCCATCTGGTCATGCGGGGTGATAATGGCACTGGGGTAGGTTGGTCCCTAGCCAGTAAGCCCAACAATGGCTTGTGGTCCATAACCAGTTCAAAGTCCCGGCCATATAGATACTCATGGAACCTCTTTACTCCAGCCACTTCAGCCAAAGCCTCACGGTCCAGCTGGCTGTAGTTCCGTTCTGCGGTGGACAAGGTCCTGGAGTAAAATGCAATAGGGGCTTTGGTTTCATTGGGCATACAGTGGCTGAGGACAGCGCCAACACCGAACGGAGAAGTGTCGCAGGTCAGCACCAACGGCAGGGTCTGGCTGTACTGTACTAGGAAGGAATCTGCTGATGGGAGTCATTTTACCGCAGCAAAAGCAGCAGCCTCGGCTTTGCCCCAGGACCACTTCGCACTCTTAGCCAGAAGACGGTGTAAGGGCTCAGCAACGGTGGCTTTCTGTTTAAGAAAGATGCTGTAGAAATTAAGGAGTCCGAGGAATGCCTGCAGTTTGGTTTGATTGCGAGGTGATTGCTTTGATTTTTTGTGTGGTCGGATGAATCCCAAAGCCATTGATTAGGTACCCTAAGAATTCAATCCTTGGCACGTTAATTTGGCATTTCTCCTTTTTGAGACAGAGGCCTTTGTCTCTAATTTGAGCCAAAACTGTTCATACACATTTTAAAAGTTGAGCCTTGTTTGCAGCCGATACCAAGATGTTGTCAAAATAGGGGATGACTCCTGGAATCCCCTGCAAAAGCCGTTCCATGATGCTTTGGAACAGTCCAGGGGCGATACTAATGCCGAATTGCAGGCAGTGACATTTGAATGCACCCCTGTGCGTCACAATGGTTTGGGCCTCCGCCGTAGCACCATCTACAGGCAATTGCTGGTATCCCTGCACCATGTTCAATTTAGCGAAAATCTTTCCGGGGCCTAATGAATGAAGGAGGTGCTGTACAATGGGTATAGGATAGACCAGCGATGGTGAACCTTTTTTGGCTCATGTGCCATAAGTGGGGGGAGCGCAGGGGGGGCGTGTGCAGGTGTGCCGCACCCATAATGCAATGTGTAACCCCCCCAGTGTGCATGCGCGCACTACAGGCGCGACCCCCCCCCATTTTTGCATGCTTTTTTGCCCTCCTGAGGCTCCAGAGGCTTTATAGGAGCATCGGGAGGGTGAAAACAGCCTCCCCCCCCGGCCCCCCAAGAAGCCCTCCAGAGGCTTCAGGAGGCTTCCCTGAAGCCTCTGAAGCAGTCAAAATGACCCTCGGAGCAAACCGGAAGTCACTTCTGGTTTGTTCGGAGGGTTGTTTTAAGCGCTCCGAAGGCTTCAGGGACCATCAAGAGGCTTCCCTGAAGCCTTCGGAGCACTCAAAACGACCCCCCGAGCAAACCGGAAGTCACTTACCAGGTTTCCCTGGTAATTGCGTAGCCGGATGTCAGGGGTGCAAAGATGCTGCTTCATTAGGCTAGGGATAGCCTGCTTTAGGGTAGACCATGGTATGATGGTCAGTTATGACCCAGTGTTGATCTCCATCTCACATGGAGAGTTCTCGATGAGGACTGTGACCTTCAGCTCTTTTGGCTGCCTGGTACGGACTTGGCTGATTGACGTGTGGTATTGTTGCCCTCAGAGCGCTGGGGTGGCTTCTGCCAGGCCCCTTGGCTGGGCCTCTGTTGGCAGTTTGGTGCACTTCTATGCTGCCAGGCAGTGGCAGGGAAAATTCGCTCCGGCACACCTTGGTGATGTGCCCCTTTCGCTCACAGCGCTGGCAGGTTGCGTTGTAGAAATGGCAAGCCGATCTGACATGGTCTACTCCACAGCTATCGCAAGGCGGGAGATGCGGTTGGAATTTGCATGCCGGCTAGGCGCGGTTACTGTGCATGCGGCAGCTGTCATCTTCTTTGCCTTCTGAGCTTTTGGGCTTGGCATCCTCGCAATATACCCATGTACTCTTTCCACGTCTTGTGGACCGCTTTGGCACTGCAGAGTTTCAGTAGATTTGATGGCTGATTCAGACGCCCTTGCTTCATCCAAGGAGATCTGTAGAGTGAGGTTAGATTTAGCGAGTAACCTCCTCTGTAGGTTAATGTCCCGTACAACGCAAATTATGCGGTCCAGAATCAGCTCGTCCAGGTGTCGGAATTCGCAGTGCACTGCGGCCTTGCGGAGCGCCGCAACATACTCATTAATTGGCTCACCCTCCTTCTGGTTTCTGATGTTAAATTCATGCCCTTCGACCAATAGGATTCAGACCCTTCGACCAATAGGATTAAACCTCTGTTCCGGCAGGAACAGAGGACCTTGGTGGAAACCACTGTATTTAGAGCAAGTGTCTAACAACCACCATCCTTCCTATTCTGTAATAATTACTCTTCGGAGTGTTGGGGGAAAGGCAGACACTCTGACATTGGTGCTGGTGGAATGTTGCTCCCAATTTAGGTTAATTACAATATAGACTATCCTGTTTATAAAACAAATGCTTAGCTTCCACTCTCTGGATGCTGCAGTTCTGATGTAAACCAAGCAGGGTCTGTGCCTAAAATTAAAAATATAATGGTCACATAATCGATGCAGCAATGCCAAGGAAGACATCATTTCTTTACAAAGGGGTTTTAGAGATATAAAGAGATCCTGCTCTTTATATCTCCAAATAGCATTTGAAAAGTAAATGCAATCTCTATCTTTCAGAATTTTTCTAGGGAAGGGTAAATGCTACTAGGATGCCATTTCAAGGTACATTCATCCCATTGATGCAGATAAATTGGCAGCCATCAGTATACCCATTCACATCTATTTGATTTCCTGCAAAAAATAGCCAACACATAGCCCATGGACTGCAAAACAATTTTATCTGAAAATTTAATATGAAAAAAAGATTTTGAATGTAGTTTGGCATATGAAGAAATGTAAATATAAGAAACCTACAGAGTAAGAAACACTCTTTCTTTCAACATTACCTCTCTCATTCGGTTTTCTGTATAATTATCCAGACATGTTCACAGACATGCACTCAACTGTTGTGCTGCAATTTCTGTTGGCAAGTTCTGGCTTGAATCCCAAGACAGACTATACAGATTAGCTGTCTATGTCATGTTACCTGAGAGAAAATCTCCACTAGATATTATCATAGTTCTAAGGCCCTGCTTTTTACATCTTTGGCAGCCTCATATGGGCTCTCCCTTAACTTTTTCATCACTTTTAATTCTGGTGAAACTATGTCCAACCTTTAGAGGGTCAGGATCCAAATGTGTAATGCTTTTGGAAAGGCAACAGTCATAGTGGAGCAATAGATCATAAAGGGGTGCAGCTCCTACCATGATGGAAGACTAATTGGTATAAATATTTTGCAGTAAAGGGCCAAAAGTAGTTAGCCTTCAGAACTGAGGTTAAGCTCTGATTTATATTAGACAGCATTAATATGTTAACAGGTCCTCATATGAAGAAGCAACTCCAACACGTCCAAAATGTGAATCAGAAAAATAGTATGTGTCCTTTTATGTATTTTATTAACAGAATAACAAGAGTTGGAAGGTACTTTGGAGGTCTTCCAGTCCATTTCCATACTCTCTACCATTTCAGAAAAATTCTTGTCCAATCTCTTCTGAAAAACTTCCAGTGCTGAAGCATTCAAAATTTCCAGAGGCAAATCATTCCACTGATTAATTGTTATAACTGTCAAGAAATTTCTCCTTAGTTTGAGTTGCTTCTCTCCTTGATCAGTTTCCATCCATTACTTCTTGTCCTGCCTTCAGGTGTTTTGGAGAATAGCTTGACTTGCTCTTCTTTATGGCAACCGCTTAGATATTGGAACATTGCTATCATCTCACCCCTAGTCCTTCTATTCATTGAACTAGATATACACAACTCCAACATCCATTATTTAACACTCTTAAGCCTGATAACTGCTTGGATTCATCTGTTGATACTTAGTCCTTACTTTTAAAACTGCTTCAAGTTACTGTAAAAAAGAAATCAATTTACTTTTAATTCTTGAAAGCCCCACAGTGTTTTAAATTACATGCTTATACTGGGATAGGGAGGCTATTTATTCAGCAGGAAAATTTCAGGCCCATCTGAAATTAATTTCTCAACTCCGACATTCCTGGGTACCAGCCTTCAATCTGGCTATGGAATTTCCTGATGGAGCTGCACGCGTTTCAGTCTTTATGTTACAGGTTTCTCCGCACCACCATTCCTTTGCCCTGCCAGCTGTGAAACTGAAGACTGACTCCCCCATTGCTGCTGCTTTAACTGAATCATTGCTGCCCCCTTTCACAAGCATCAGCTGAATATTGCAATTGGCTTCCTCAGAGGCATCTGTGTAACAGCACAGCAATATCACTGAAAAATCCATCTCTCTGTTTAAGAATCAAGTACAGCACCAATTAGACCTTTTGATTACTCGGTGTCAGTTTCCAAAGCTAGACGTAGCTATTCTCTTTGCTATTTATAAAATGACTCTTTTGATTAACAGATAAAAAAATACATTATTTACAATGACGGAAACATAAGGATTTATTGTAGTCCTTTCTTTGTTTTTGCTATTAGAATATTTCACTCCACAAACTCCTGCATCTGTTCTTTCTATGGTCTTTCTAACCATAGAAGGAGCTGACTCGGCCTGCTACTCACTGATTAGGATCTCATTTCTCTACATTATCTTTCTAACAAGGTGTTGCTAAATTAAAATAAAGCTTAAAATAAAATAAAATAAAATAAAGAACACCACAACCAAAGACTGGTTAAATCAAGGGCCAGCTATCTCGCCTGTAAAAATGTGGATGAGCACTAAAGAGCAGCAGAGTTAAAATTTTCTGTCTTGCTTTACTGCCATCTAGAGGTCACCTGGATTTATGACCCAGCCCTTTGAAACGATTATCTTTGAATGTAAGAACAACTGAGTGCTTATTTTAGAGCACTTAAGGCAGGGACAAAGAGCAGAAGGATTCTCCATGATATGATGCTCCCAAAATGAACAAGGGAAAGGCAAAATAAATAACCTAATTTCCTGAACTACAATTCAAAATGAGACACATTTTTCTGTTAACTGAAATTGTTCCCTCAGAACGCTGCATTGAATGCCATAATAAATGATAATGGTTCTGTAATGCCTGTCAGAATGAGGCCTTTAATACAATTGAGATAATTTGAATAGAAAGTTCCGGATCTACACTTTATTATAAATGTTGAACTAATCCTCAGTAGCCCACAAAGGAAAATAAACAGTGGTGAAATTCATTTTTTTTTACTTCTGGTTCTGTAGGCGTAGCTTGGTGGGCGCAGCAGGGGAAGGATACTGCAAAATCCCCATTCCCACCCCACTCTGAGGCCAGCCAGAGGTGGTATTTGCCAGTTCTCCAAATTACTCAAACTTTCTGGTACCGGATCTCCAGAACCCATCAGAACCTGCTCAATTTCACCACTGAAAATCAAGTAATCACTAGCCAAGTCAAAAACCAGATCAAGAAAAGAATTAAACCTTTACTTGCAAGGTAGCTTTGGAATATGGGAAGGAAAATGTTAAGGTATATATGCTCAGAAAAATATACATGAGTATAGTAAGAGTGTAGGATGAAACATCCTGCTGTTTGGAGTATGGTGCTTGTTGCCTGGCAGGAGCCCTGAAAAAACTGAGAATATTATGTATCAATCTTGTGCCAGGGTACTATGAATAAACATATGTGACAGAAGACGGATGTCTCTGAAGAATACACAGAGTACTTGCTGCAGCAGTGTGACCACAACCCACATGCTGACATGACCATATAATTAAGTTCTGTATCATAACATATACATATACTATGGATACAGAACCCACATGACAGTTTGAATAACAAGCATGTTATTTAATATACTTTTAGCCAGGATAGCACTGATTGCAATTACTGCTTTCTTCCTTAGGAAATTCCCCATAAATACTGGTTTCACAGGATTGGAACCAGTCTACAAACAGTGAAAGTAAGGACAACAAAAACAAAGAGAACACATGGAAAGGCAACAGAAGTTCATAAGACCTTCTATAGTTAAGAACATCTGCAAAAAAAGATTTTGTCTTCATTGGCAAAGACTACTCTGAAAAACCAGCTTCCTTCTTATGCTAGACCAGTGTTTTTCAACCCTGGGCAAGTTTAAGATGTGTGGACTTCAAGTCTCAGAATTTGCGATGGCTGGGGACTTACCCAGAGGTAGGCTGCTCCAGGTTTGGGCGATCCTCTAGTGAAGATTCTGCACGGTTCGGCAAATCCCCAAATTCCACTCCTGGCTGGCCCCACCCACCCTGCCCCTCCCAGAAGTCTCCACGTGGCCCATTTTGAATGCCAGGTAAGTGCAGGGCCTGAACGGAAGTTCAGGGAAGGTGAAAAACAGTCCTCCTGGAGGCTCCAGAAGGCCGTAAACAGGCCCGTTTCCAGTTTTCGGGGAGCCTCTAGAGCCAGGGTAGGGCGAATATGCCCCCCCCGGCCATGGTGTAGGAGGTCAACTAGGCCATGCCCACCCAGCAACCAGGCAGAGAACCCATTGCTAAAAATTTTAAAGCCCACCCCTGGATTGACCCCTGCTGCTGGGGATTTTGGGGAACTGAAGTCCACACATGTTAAACTTGCCAAGGTTGAGAAACAATGTACCAGACATTTGTTTCTGGAAAGTGGTCAAGAACAAATTCCCATAAAATTGAAGTTCTATAGTTGGGAAATAGACATCAAACACTTCATTCTATGTTCCTTCCATCATATCTAATACATAGATCATATACCAGGCAAGATGTAGGAAATGGCCTGTACATAGCACATAGGTTTATAGAACAAAATCTATGGGAGTCTCAGCTTTTTCTAGTTGTTTTTAAAAACCTTGTAATGAGCAAAAGGTTTTCCCAGTTATTACGTCTTTAAACATGCAATATCTTGTCTGTCAAGCATCTATACTGACCAGCCAAGAATGCAAATTCTGTGGAAATGCATGGAAGGAAGTAGAGGCCAATCCTTAATGCTGCACCTGTTGGGCATGGGGAAATTCTCCAGCATCTCCAATACTCTTATCTGAAGTCATGGAAAATCTCTGGAAGCAGTACTAATAATACCAATACATTAACTGAAAAATCAAAGAAAGCTTCCTATGATCTCATATTGTTATAGGAAAAGTAAAATGGATGCCTGACTGCTATGCAGTCTTTTTAGCACTATCACTAGCAATTATTTTGTGTATTAATCCCCACTGACTTCCAGTTCATCTTTATCTCATTTCCGAATATCAACACTTTCATCTATAGTGTATGATTGAAAGTATGATTTATAATTTCTATAAGTTCTAAATAGTTTAGAACAGGGGTGTCCAAACTTGAGAACTTTAAGACTTATGGACGCATGGCTGGCTGGGGAATTCTGGGAGTTGAAGTCCACAAGTCTTAAAGTTCTCAAGTTTGGACACCCCTGGTTTAGAACTAGGCTATTTTAATACATCTTATCTAAATCATGTTGCCTATAAACTTTATTTTATCCATCAAAAGCACAATTATTAGGGAAACAGGCAGAACCTTTTCCTGTGCTGCTCCAAACTTCCTTTATATGGAAATTCACATCACATTTAAGCTTCAGACAACTTGCTAAGATCCTTTCATTTCATAAAACTTTTGATGTGACTCATATTTCTGACTCAAAGACTTTATATTGCCTTGTTTATTCATGTTGTTGCTTTAAGGTACGAAACTGAACATGTAAATTGGATCTTTAAAACTGCATTTCCTGTATTCTGTGTGATTACTTTTGTAAACAGCTTAAGGTTTATTGGGAGAAGAAATGGAGGATTATTTTAAAAACATTTATAAAAATAATACAGTACCCTTAATGGTCAAGTGTTAAGACAAACTATTATGTCCTATGCCAGAACAGCCTCAAAAATCAGCTAAATATAATCATTGTTATTTTCTTTAGATGCCATGTGTGACTTCAAGCAAATCTGTTCTTCCTGCCCAACAATCTTGCTCTGATAGTACTGTTCCTTACGTGGGAATGGCTCTGCTTTTCAGTGGGATGTTGAACTAGATGGTAATTGTTAAGTCTCTCCAGATAGGGAGCAAAACACACAGTTCCTGTTACCAGCTTAACTCTTAGAAGAACATAGAAAACCTTTTAACATCAGGGCAGTATGTCTAGTTAGACTGCTACAATAGCTCTGACAATATTTCCCAAGGATTTGAGGCAAGTGTATTTTATTTGACCTTCTGGATCCTCTTCTTGCAAATAATGTGTTTTACACAGGTACATAAATCCCCTGCCTATTGCTTTCCTCACTGATTCTGCAGCTTTACACCTTTTGGGAATTGTTCTCACAAGACTGTTTTTTTTGCAAGCAGGGAATTAAAATATATTTATTGCGCTGATGTTTTAATTTTTTTTCAGCAGAAACCAAGTAATTTAAGAATTCAATGGCTTATTTTTCTCCTTTCAGTTTCCTCCTTTTCTTTCTTTCTTTCTTTTTTGGGGGGGACTCCCAAACTTTCTGCTTTTTAGAGTTCAGTGGAGACAACATCCAAAGCATGTCGAATGCTCTCTTTGAAGACCGAAACATATATACCAAACTCTATTCTAGGATAAAACAAATGTGTTAAAGCACAACTGCCTGGACCAAATACATGGAACATTATGGAAAAAAAGAACAGAAAATTCTCTCACTCACTCACTTCTCTTTGAATTACATGAAAGGATTGAAATTTCAAGCAGGTTGATGAAATATCTAGAAGAATTAAATCTATTAATTCTTAGGGGGTAAAAGAAAATCAGAATGGTTATCATGAAACATCACAAGGTAAACATGCCTATTTGAAAACAAAACAGTGGTTTTTGTAGTATTCCATGATGGATTTTTGGTATATTAAAAACTGAAAAACCACAAATTTTGAAGGAAATTATACAGCGTGACCAAAACCCCTGGCCCATTAAATTAAATTATCCCACCTTGATCTCTAAGGTGAACAAAACTCTGATTTGGATGCAGTCATTATTGGCTTCTTTATGGTCTTTACATGTGTATTTACATATTTCCTAACAGGGAGGGCCATTCTTAAAAACATTTGGTTAACATTTCACTTGTCCCAGACAAAATGGTTTTCCTAAAATGCAGTCAATGTGGTTATTCAAACAAATGCTCCCAAGTAGGGAAAGGCTGATGAAACAGCATGTTTCTTTTCAGTTTCCCATTTGCAGTCATCCATTCTAGATAAAGATAGTGCAAGCATTGCTGAAAGCATTCACAACAAGGAAAAAAATATCAGGGGTAATCAAAAGGTTTTTAACTAACAGTAGCAATCATTTTAGGTGCCAAGAGAGCCTCCTTGGAGAGTAAGTTCTATATATGGATGAACAAATCTGTCCCTCCTGCCTCTACTTTCTTTTTTAAACAATTCTGAACAGGAGTATGTTGCGCCATCTGCCCAGCGGTGGGTTCCTAACCAGTTTACTACCCGTTCACTGAGAGGGCATTTTGTGCATGCGCTGTTTGCTTCACCCATGTACACATGTGCCATGCATTGCTGCGTATACGCAGTTGACTGAAAACTGTTATGCACATGCGCAGAAACACCAGAAGAGACCAGGGAACCTGTTCAGGGGCATGACAGCAACCCAAGCCACCATACCACTACCAGTTCTGTGGAACCAGTCCAAAGCGGTAGGAACCCACCACTGCTTCTGCCACTAAAGATGGAGGTGGGGGGAGGGAATCAGGAAAAATGTATCTCCAAAAACTGCAGGACTTTTAAAAGGTAACTTATATAAGGCTTTCTGCCTGGCTGAACTTATTTGTCAAATCAGGCTTTCTGTTAACATTCTAATTCTTAATTTTTCACATTCATGCTGTTTTACTGTAATATGTATTAATTTTGATGGATTAAAAAATAACAAAGAACTGTACATGGTTAGTCTAGTGAAGAGAAGGACTAAGGAAACATGATAGCAGTGTTCCAATATTTGAGAGGAAGAGAGGAAGGGGTCAAGCTATTTTCAAAAGCACCTGAAGGCCAAACAAGGAATCATGGATGGAAACTGAAGAAGGAGACATTCAACCTGGAAATAAGGAAAAAAATTCTGACAGTGAGAGCAGTCATCCAGTGGAATAGCTTGCCTTCAGACATTGTGGGAGCTTCATCACTGGAAGCTTTCAAGAAGAGACTGGGCAGCCATCTGTCAGAAATGGTATAGGGTCTGCTTGGGTAGGGGCTTGGACTAGATGACCTACCAGGTCTGTTCCAACACTGTTAATCTATATCTTACAAATGTAATTTTCTCCCATCCCAAAGGTCCTCTATCTCAAAGATATCTTTCTTGCTTGATAGATATAAAATAATTTGATGTTTGAGACCACAATCTATGTTGGATGAAAATAGCCCAAAAATGATCAACTGCAACCTTCTAAACACCAGGCAGTCTGGAAAAGTGTCATGTGTGTCCCAAATTGTGTCCGGTTAATCTCTTTCCTGTAAAAGCAAAATTTCTTCCCTGCAGCATTCTCTATTGATAAAATATTGCATCCTTCTTTCACTATCTGAATTGGGCTGGTCAAATTATTCAAGAATATTTCAGTTCAGTTCTAAGAGCAGTGTGGTTGCCTAGAGGTGAAGATGCTCACCTCCCACTCAGAGAAGTTCAATCCTAGGCAGCGACATATGTTTCTCTATCAGGACGCGAAAAGAAAGTATCTTCTGTGAATTCTGCATAGGTGTCAGAAAGTAAACACTGAGTAAACACTCAGCCCATTCAGTCACTCTGACCCCACCCAAACCAAGGGATTATAGGGTCATAAAAAGGAGGGGGGGTCAGTTCAGTTCTAGTGCAGAAATTATGTTGAAAACATACCTCTCTGGAAAAGATCCCACTGCATGGATGGTGCAGCTTTGATTCTCTAGATGTGAACATATTGGGAGATAAACTGTAACCGTATGGAAGACCACAGTTTCCCCATTACTGTCCTGCTTAAATTCTTCTTTTGAGAAATTGATTTTTTTTCTCCTGCCTCTTGCATTCTGCTGCATTCATCACCTGAGTCTTTTCCCTCTTTGAAATGAATGACAATGAGAATAACAACCTCCATTGATATTATTTTAAAAAAGCAATACTGTAGTACAATATTGCACCAAATAAAATGAGCACTAAATCTGAAAGATAAAATTCAGGGAAAATGAGAATAAACCTCTCTCTTTACTCCCATTTATTCTCTCATCAATATTCACTTGCTACTCTTTCTGTCACTTGCCATATCTTCTCTTCCAGCTCCCACCATAGTAGCATTTACCACAGTGACAAATGAAGCAATAATAAGGGTGGTCATTTAACTCTTTGCATTCTACTTAAAAAATTATGTTAATTGCCATATAATGGGTCCACAGAGGCAGCAGAGGCTAGGTGAAACCTACCCAGAGGGCACCAGTATAGTTCATCTGTCCAATCTCTAATAGAACTCTAAAGTTCACCCTTATAAACATGTCACCTAGTCTATAATTAAGTGACTGGTCATTAAGTAACATATGTGGTACCTATGGGTCACACATCAATCAATTGGTGATAGATATTTATCCAATAATTGTTCAGAAGTAACTCTATAACTCTCTGTTACCCCAACACGAAGCTTATCAACATAATGCTCAGACAAGGAATCTATAGATAATACATGTGGAAGAGATGCAAAAAATGAGATATAGTCTATACTTTTTTCATTGAAAAAAAGCCATATAATCCAGATATATTCCAATATTGCTAAAGGGTATTGCCTCTTTATGGAGGTCACAAAATATTTTAGTACGTTTTTCTATCCAAATAATTAAAATACATGTAAGAGGGAAAATTAGTTTGGTGTCGAGAGATAACTACTTTTAACTCCAAAATTCTGTGATGCATATGTTACAGGTAAAGATTAAAAAAATTCCTGTTCAGTTGTGTCCAACTCTAAGGGCAGTACTCGTCTCTGTTTCTAAGCCAAGGAAGCCACATTGTCCAAAGACACTTCTATGGCCATGTGGCCTGCATAACTATATGCCAAGAAGCAGGGAATGCTGTTACCTTCCCACCAAACACTATTTATCTATTCACATTCACAAGCTTTCGGACTGCTAGGTTGACAGAAGCTGGTACAAGTAACAGGAGCTCCCCAGTAGGGCACTATTTGGGGTATCAACATGAGCTGTCAGTTTTTCAGCTGACAAGCTCAGCATCTTTAACCACTGAGTCATTGTTCCCCTCATGTTGCAGACAGTATATAAGATATTTCTAAATAATGGGACTAGTTGCAGATTATAATAGATTTGCCCCTGCTTAGAGTTCCCTTTGGGCAGGGCATTTGTAGATTTCCTCCCCAATTCTCCTCTGTATGTCACCATCAATTTCGAACTTTATACCAATACTTTACAATGGACAACAAGAAACCACAGTTTCCAATTTAATGGAAAATGTTTTGTTCTGCTAAATAAACTTGGCAGATAATTCTTACCTCTAATAAGATATGGAGCTGTTCTTTAATATTTATGTTATTTTTATTTTGAAATGATAAGAATAAGGCAAGTCATCATATTTATATGTCATGTCATCATGATGTTGCCTTTTTCTCATCTTTTCTCACCCTATAGCTGAAGATTCTTAAATTTGTCTAGTTGTTTTAGTTTTAAAGCTATGCTTTTCGTCTCTTTCCAATCAGAGGGAGAAGATGCAGTTTTTTACATTATTTGGGATGTTACTGATGTGACTAATATTTGCAATGTTACTGTGGACATGGTCACCATGACTTTATATACATGGGTTTAGAGTTCTGAAAGAACTATGGGTTTATGTAAAAGTGTGACTAATTAGTCACAGGCACAGAGCACCATCGTACCAGTAATTTCTTATTTGGTCAGCTAGACTGAAGATCATTTATCCAACTTCAAGAATCAATTTGTATGTGCAGTGTCACACATTAAGGAGAGTGTATGGTATTGGGCTGACTGTCCAGTGGCTGAGCTGTTTGATTGGAAGAAACAAAGTCAGGACAATCCACCAATCAATGCTTTTAACTTGTCCATCATTAAAGGGTAAGGACATCACTGAAGCAGAATAGAGCATCAAGGCAGCACAAGGATTGGTGGATTGCAATTGAACACAGCCATCTGTCTATGCCCTTTATTATTTTTTAGAACAAAACTTGAATGTCCACTGTTCACATCATTAACTTTTTAACAGTTTTCACTTCCCAAACAGATTTTAGTATTGCCATAGAAATCCCTATAGATCAAGACACAGTGCTCTTTTTGTCAAACAAAGTGCCAGCACAGACTGTCTTCCTATTACTCATGCAGTTTGCTCTCACTTTCTCCCCTTGACTAGTGGAGGAAGATAGATGAATCATCTCCTCTCATCAGCTCTGCCTTCACAGGTGACCCTATCCCTTATTCAAAATACATCACAAGAAAGTTAGCTCCTGCCAACTGCCCTCTTTCAACTGTTAAGAGGTAGCCTCTGAGTGCCCACACTGACAGATCCATTCACAGGAATCTTAGAGTCAAGAATTATTTCACTGAAAACATCCTGTGGGTCATGTTGCCTGACTCCTGAGCCCATAAGAAGATTGTGGAAGAACATCCAATATTCATATTGTCAAGTTACATTTAGGAGGTAAACCAATTAGGAAAGAAGGATCATCCAACATGACAGGAAGAAAGGGAAATATGGTTCATGGGTATAACTATTAGAGCAGGCTGGAGGGAAGACAGGGAGAACATCTCAACATTGAAATTATACAGAAATCATGAAAAATAAAAATGTTCAATGTCAGCAAAGAGATTGTAAGAGATTTTTCTTTCTTTCTCCCATTTAAAACATATAGGGGAGACACGGTTTATTTTGAATATATGTCCTTTCTGATACAGTGCAGAATTTATAGGTGTAGTTTCAATCACATTGTGATTGATAGGTATCCTATACCAGGGTCACTTGTAATTCCATTGTTTATTGAACCATTCCATTTGGCCCTCATTGAAAACTGATGGTAGATCCATACAGTTCAGAATTAATCAAAAGAGTGATTTTTCAGTGCTAAGGACTTTCCTACCACCCAAAGATTATATGGGTTCAAAATGAGATGCAAGAAAGGTAATAATTTTGAATTCATCTTCAGAAGAAATTCAGGCTGAGCCAAATGTTTCTCCAATTTATTGGCTTCAGGGAGATCAAATATGGTATAAGAACTTTCATATGTGGTCCTTACTTTTGTCAAGATGGCCATAGTTTTGTTTACTTGCCTGAAGCAAAGGCTTAATTTTGTGCTCAAAGATACTTTCTTTTTAAATGTTGTTCAAGAGAGACAATGGCAATTTTATGCCTAATGCTGAGAATTCTCAAAAGGTCCATGAATAACACCAGCTTTCACCTATATATTTGCCAGACACAAAAAGCCCCCCCCTCCCTCCGAAGTGGTAAGTGATGCATAGTTATAGGGAAGAAAGCCAATATGCTTTCTAATATGCTATATATAAATGCACATCTTAGAATGTGATTTCCTGGGCTGAGTTCTTCACTATAAGAAGCTAATTGCCATCAAATAAGTATCTTTTTTGCTCCTGGCTGTCTCCATTGAACTAGTTCTTACACCTCTTTAAATTATATTGCTGAGCTTTATGTTAGCTGTTCTACTTTTGGCTAGAGCCGTGGGTTCATGTGTCATTGGTGCATGGGGATGTGCTTTCCTCTGAAACATTAGTGGAGTAAACTGTGCTGCATGAACACAACATTTGTTTCTTGCAAATCAAGCTGAATTACGGCTTCCATAATTATAAAACTATATAGTACATCAGACATATGTTTATAATATTGTCACTTTATTCCCTAATGATTAAGCTTGCATGGTTAATTTTTTAGGCACAAATAAACAGAAAATAAAAACCTTTTTTCACAACTCTATTGTACACTTGTTGAACATGTAATGTCACTTTCACAGATGCATTAATAGCCTGCTAAATGGTCTTTCTCTCTTAGCCATTACTCTTTTATGGTTTACAGGTAGTCTTAAACACTTAAAATGTTTTAATGTATGTTACCCTGTAAAACTGCCTCAAATATGTGAACTGTTTAATGCTTTGGGTCACTTCCAACAGTGTCTTGAGTTAATCAGAGAGGTGGTTCCTTAAAAACAGAACAGCAGAAAGACACTGTTTTGGAAGTCTTCAAAGGGCCATAAGCAGATTGAAAAATCTTCTGAAAGCACTCAGCATGACAGGAGGCTGCAAAGGAACATACTCTGCTGTGCTGAAATTGGAATTCCATATGCGATTATGCATGTGCCTTTTGGCTCTAGGGACAAAACTATGGAGGGAAACCCTAATGACCTTGAGTCACTGGCAAACCTTACAAAATGCAGCACAAAAATAAGAAACAGCCCAATCCACGTTGGATGATGCACGTTCCAATTTCAGCCTGTTTTTAATGAACCATAAAACAATCTGTGAAAAGTGCCTGTGATATTTTCAAGTGCCTGTGGTCTATTCACCACTTCTGTATGCTGGTGGGAGTTGGGGTGGAAGAAATAACTAAAGGAATTAGCTTGGGTCTTGCCAGACGTTCTTTGAACCCCTCTGCCTGAGGTGGTATAAAAAGTGTAGTTAACCATAATAATTCCCTTTGCTGAAATGGTCTCTTTTATAGCTAAGGAGCATAATAAAGCTCAAAGTTTATTTACACAACTGAGCTCAAATGTCTCTCAGCTTATTGTTCTTATGATCTCAGATTTATTGTTGCTCTGAAATAATTCATAACTACAACATTGGCAAATCCTACAAGCTAGGCTCCAGCAATATGTGGATCGAGAACTACCGGATTACAGGCAGGATTTCGAAGAGGCAGAGGAACTAGAAGTCAAATTGCCAATGTACACTGGATCATGGAGAAAGCTAGGGCGTGAGCTTAAATGGACTCCAGAAGATGGTAGAGGGCAGGAAGGCCTGGAGGAACGTTGTCCATGGGGTTGCAATGGGTTGGACATGGCTTCACAACTAAAAACAACAACAACACCATTGGCACTTCTATAGTAAGTCCTCACTTCATTAGCATCATCATTAGTCTTTATTTAATTGTCATGTTTAAATTATAATTGTTCTTATATTTTTTTGCATTGTAAATCATCCAGAATCATTCTGGATAGCAAGCTGGGCAGCCTATAAATTTAATAAATATACCATGAATATACCAAAAACATAAAGGTTAAAAATGTTGGATTGGAACCATGAAAAACCAGGTTTAAATCTATATAAAAGCTCACTGATTGGTTTTGCTTAACTTGGTCATAAGGCTATTCCTGTGGTGATAAAATTGGAGAGAGCAGCATTATTATGAAACCTGAATGAATGTTTAGAGATATAAGTGATTAAGACCACTATACAATAATTATTCAATAACTATTATCCATTAGCAATCAATGCTGATGTCAAACCTGAAGTATTCCTAGAATTTGTTTTATTGTGGTGAAGCAGAACTTATGAATATGCTGCAATGGCACTGCCAAGTCAAATTTGATATATAACTTGGTTTGAAGAAATACCACAATGATGATGGCTTTCTCACATTTATGCTTTTCTCTAGCCTGGTGAGATCCACATCTCTAATTAAATTCAGAGAGATCTACAATCTCTCTTCCTGGACAGCAAGAAAGATCAAGCAAGATACTCTTCAACGTACCTCAGCCTTGATAGGTCTTCTCCCTCTCAAAAGTTAAAATATGTGATGTTACTACTATTAAAATACTTTTTCCCCTTGTTAGAACTAAGTTCAGGAGTATGCTTGATATTTATTTACTATTTTTCCTTTGTCTGCCAAATTTTAATATGATTAAATTCTTCAATATAGCTAAGCAGAGCCCAGAGCTCTTAGACTATGTAAACCATTAGAGAAGAGGAAAAACGTGAAAGAAAATGGCCAGCAATGTTGATATTGCACTGTTAAGATACTGGACTAGTATCTGGGGAAACTCGGTCTCAAGCTCAGTATGTGACTTTCAGACAAAGCTTGACTCTCAGAACACCCTACTCCACGTGGAAGGTGCATTTTTCAACTAAATAGTAAAGTGATATTGTGCTCAAGTCCTGAAGCACTTCTGAATCGTTTCTGAAGCATGCACAAGCCTAATACACATTTATCTTTAAGATAGATTTATAAAGCACAGACATTTGTAAACACAGACTGGATATCACATCATCAGGGACTTAAGAGTGATTACACTCCTATAATTGATGCATGCTTGATAGCAAACCCAGGTTGCCCCGATTAATGCCTTAGGTAGCCCTAATGTATATCCAGAAAAGAGGTTAGAGTGAAGAGTTATTATTCTAGAACAGGGGTGTCAAACTGGCAGCCTGCGGACCAGATGCATCACATGCAGGCCATGCCTACCCCAGTTCTGCAAAGGAAAAAAAATGGGATGGGATGTGACGGCATGAGATTGACACCCGTGTTCTAGAAGAATCAGTTGCAGGAATCTGAGCTAGATTTTTAAAATGTGACTGCTTTTGAAATAGGTGATTGCTATTGACAAATTAGATGGTTCAGAAAACGCAAGAAAGCAAAGCCTTTTTTAAAAAATGCAATAACCAAGCTAATTATACTAGCCATAAGGGAATCATGGATGATCAGAGTGCCGTGCTCCAGAACAGTCCCATTGAGATCCTTGGATTTTTGGAAAAGGATTAGTGGCTCCAAAGCCAACTCAAGTGAAACTGCCAAGTTTGATCTGGTTTCAATTAAAGCAAATAAAGATGAAATCGGTTAATTAATTCCACATGGCTTCCAATAGATTAACAAAATCTATACTGTAAAGATGGGTTAAAGTAAAATTTTGACCCTGATTATAATTTTGAATATCAAAACAAAGTATCACCACATCACTGTCTATATTTTTCAGCAATTTAATTATAATCCCTTGTTATTATGGCAAAGGTGGACTGTATTAAATGCTGCATAATTTAGTGGCGGCAAGACTGGCTTTTGCACAGAAATGGAAAAATAAGGAGACTCCTTCGGAACAAGAAATAATAAATAAGATACTGATGTGCACAGAGATGGACAGACTGACTCTAGAGCTCAAAGACAAAAGTGAGACGGAATATCACGAAATCTGGGACAAATGGTACCGATGTTAGAAATGAGGAAAAAGCCAGGACAGAAAAACACAGACAAGTTAAGAATTGGAAAATACGGTATTAAGAATGTGTGATATGTAGAAATTGGATACGTATTTGTATGATTAGTAATTATGTAAAAGAAAGGGTCAACAGACAAGTAATCTGACTATGTAATGGATATAAATGCAATGGTTATAAGATCTAATCACTATATGGAAATGTTTATGCCAGAAATGTCGCACTATGTCCATTTTTTAAATGTTTATCTAATAAAAAAACTTTATTAAAAATAATCCCTTGTTATTCAAACATCCTTTTCTATGTTTTTGCAGCCGAACCAATTTCATTGTATTTAAGTACAATGACAATAAAGATTATACTTATATTTTGCTTTCTGTAAAAATCAATGAATAGAATTGAACAAAACACAGAACAGAAGAGTCCTCCAGTTCAGCTTTTGAACCACTCCATTCCTTCTCTATCTTTAGAAATATTGTTTGGATTTTCAAGTATTTTGTTTGCATTTATAAACTGTAAGTTTATGTGATATAGCTGTGTCTTGCTTTGATGAGACAATTAATTATGTGATTGGCTTAGAGATTCTACTATGCTCAGAGGATTTGTCCGGTAATTCTAATAGTTTGCAGAAGCATATGCATATGTTATTTGCACTTTTATTTCTTAGTGAATCTTATGTGCTTGTGCTGTAGCTTCTTTTAACTACTGGCAATGCCAAGTGAGTCCTCTGACCCCCATGAAACAGCTTTTCAGGGGGGATTTTACACCAACCGATATTGAAATGACACAGCCCTTAAATAAAGCAGTTCTGGGAACAGTAAACTTTTCAGTTCCCAGCAGCACAACCTATCTCTCAAAAGCAAATATTATGGAAATCAATTAAACTTATTCCTGGAGATCTGAGTTCCAACAGTTAGAAGAACTTACAATTGCAACATTTGTAATTGTTCCAACCTTGAAATATTTTGTTTATTCTTAGGTATGACTGTACAGCAACAGTCAGAAACACAGATTGGACTAATAGTCTCTTATCAAAACCTGTTTGATAAGGGAACGAGATAGAAGAAGTTTTCAGAGAGCGGGGCAGGGAAGGAGAGAGAAAGAGGGAGAGAGGGAGGGAGGGAGGGTGGGAGGGAAGGAAGGAAGGAAGGAAGGAAGGAAGGAAGGAAGGAAGGAAGGCATATTAAAAGGGAAACATGACCTTATTGACATTCTGCAAAGTTTCTGCCACAATTTGTTTTCTCTTCTCCCTTCAAATACCAAGTATAGTTGCCAGCAGCTCACCAGTAGTAAAATATCCATGCATACCCTGAAAGGAATACATGAATTCATCAGTGATTTTCAGGTGGGAAAAAAGGTGGAGCCCAAAAGACATTGAAAGTGTATGCTTAATTTCTTTGAACTTGGAAATGAAGTCAGAGCCACCCGCCTTAGAAAGAGCTGCTAGGAGTTTGGAATGAAAAGAAAGATTTAATGTGGAAAAAAGTCTGGTTGGGAATGACCTTCTGCACTGATTGACTTTAGCAGAATGTAAATGATGGGCTGTAAATCAAGTGACATGCGAACCCCACAGTGAATCATACTGTTCCCTTCAATCCCATCAAGAATGGGAGGCATAAATCGTCCCAGTTCATGCCAGGCCATGAGCAGTCCTTTAAATTTCCAATTAAAGATCTACTGTCCTTTGCCTGGTGCTCACTGGAGAGGCTGTATATTAAAATGATAATAAGCAACCAAGAAGCTACCACTCTGGTCTAGTCTTTGGAATATTGATCCCCAGGCTTCTGTCAGCAAGGCCTTCAGATAAACGCAGGAGATGAAGAGCTACTATTTATTATAATGTATTTTAGGGTGGTTTTGCAAACTATTATGATTTAGCATCTGCAGTTTCAACATACATTTTGATTATGGAGCAATGAAGTGGCCATATTTCACAAGCAAAGATGTCAGCCAAATTTGCCAAACCATTTTGCTTTTACCACATGAGATGCATTTCAGTCAAGAAATCACTTTGCATTGGTTTGACTGCTGATGTCACAATCCCTCGTTCTATTGATAAACTGGAAACTCAAAATGCTGCCTTTAACTTCCTCTTATGCTTATAGCTCATGAGAACATTTCTTGATTTGCTAGCTTAGTTTGCTGCTGTAAACTGATAAAACTGTGATTTTAATGTAAATTATGATAAATTAGAATATTGGTTTCTAGGACTCAAATCCTAAATTGCCAAAAAATAGCTGTTTTGCATAATGTATAATAGAACATCAGAGAATTTCACAGAAAGGTTTCTTTAAAGACAGCATTTAATACATTTATTTATTTATTTATTTATTTATTTATTTATTTATTTATTTATTTGATTGATTGATTGATTGATTGATTGATTGCTGTATTAAAGTAGCAAATACAACACTCTCCACAAAAGTCTGTAAGGTAAATATGGATGAAAAAGAGTGATTGATCAAAGTGATCCAATAAGTTAGTGAAATTTTGGAAAAAAAACCTTCCTTTGCTGTAAAAATAATTTGGGCTTAATTCAATTCTTAATTAGATGCCAGGATTTTAATTTTATTAACCAGGCTATCAGCTATTTTAATCCTTTTTCAAATTGACACCCTATCCATTCCCCAAAGAAAGGAGAAAATAATTACCAGATGGTAATTTAGATCTAGTGTTCTGTCTACCACCTAATTCAGGGTCCTGTTCCTCAGTAAATTATATATTTAAAAAAAAACCATAATACCAAATATTTGAAGAATGCCTGTATCATGCAGGATATATAGATTACTATTGATTCGATTAAGAGAGTTGGAAGGGACCTTATAAGTTATCTAGTCCAACACCCTGCCCAATTAGAAGATCCTACAGCATTTCTGACACATGGTAGTCCAATCACTTACTGAAAGCCTCCAGTGATGAAAGTCCCACAACTTCCGAAGGCAAGCTGTTTCATTGGTTGATTGTTGTCACTGTCAGAAAATTGTACTTAAACTGTATTGTATTGTTCTTCCATTCCTCAGAATTTTCTCTTTTTTATTTATAAAAGAAGTGTCTGGAATTTGACATTTCAGGAAATGATTTAGAATTTCTTTAGCATTTCTTTATATTACATTATTGTAGAAAGGTGGAGGCGGGACGCTGTTCGTGGCATTTTATGTTAACCCCTCTCTACATTGTTTTGCAATTTTCTTGACTGTCCTTCCTCATGATGTGAAAAGTCTGGAGGAGATTTTTTTTCCTGAGGCTTTTCTTAGGGATTGAATTGCAATGAGCATAGCCAGAAAGATTTATTTTATTGCCCAGCCAAAGAGAAGACACTGAAAGAGACAAGGATTGCTTATAACATTTTTAAAAATGCACCATCCATAACATTTTATAGATTTATTAGCATTGATATCATTAGAAGTTTATAATGAGTCATTTAATCTTACTATAGTTTGTAATATAAAAATAATGAATAAGATAGATAGGTAGAACCCAAGGGGTTTAGGGACAGTTTGAATGAGGTTGATTGGGGGGGGGGAGTATCAATAAAATAGCAATATTGGAAATGACAGTAGTTTCCAGTCTGCCGTCTGGAATCATATTCTTTTGAAGTTCACATTGCTTTGACCCTGCCATCTTTTAAATGGGCCTTGACTTTCCTCAGGCACTAAGTTGGGGAACTGTCATATTTCTCAGAGTATAAGATGCACTTTCACCCAGCTAAAAATTTGGGTGCATCTTATACTCTGAATGTAGCCCCGGACACTCTCCAGCCACCACCCTTCGGCCTCTGCGCATCCTCTTCCTGGCTGCAGAGATTGCCACAGACAATGGCTTGCATTTTTGGGCTCCATGCCTCACATTTTCAGCCTCCAAATGCTCCATTTGAGACCCGTTCAAGGCTGCTGAGATCAGAGCACATCACCACCAATTGCCACCTCCATGCATCACATTTTCGGCCTTTCACTCACAACCAGCGAACTAATGTGCTGAAGCTGTACTGAAGGACACCAGCCAGATGAATACCTGGTAGGGAGAATTTTTTTTTCCTATTTTCCTCCCCCAAAACTGAGATGCTTCTAATACTCCAGAGCGTCTTATACTCTGAAAAATACAGTATGTGCCTTCTGTTTATTACCTTTTTGCTTTTATGGTAATGGATATTATTTATCTTATATGCTGCCCAAAGTCAGACAACCTTATAAATTATAATTGATAAAGGACTATAAATAATAGTCTGCATCAGCTGGTTCTCAAAGCATCAGATACTGCTTCAAGACTTTGAAGAGGCCAAAGACCTCATGCTTTGCCACCAAGTTACTGACTCGCTAATCTCTGAACATAACTTGTTTTGGTTGATGTTGTGTGTTTTAAAAAAAACCAAAAGGAAATCAACACACCAGGAAAGGAGAAAAACAAGACACATTAAAAGCTGATTCCTACACACAGCGATGCAGGGGTACAACCAGCTGGATGTGAGAGAGCTAAGTCTTCTAGGACTTTCAAACAATTTTCATGACTGCTGCGCTACCAGTTTTTGTGAGAATGAGTCAATAGCACAGATCAGTGTAACATCATACCCCCTTTTATGCAATGTTCAATTCTTTCACATGCCAGGAATTGGCTGTACTTTTTTTTAAGTCCTGTATTAACAAGCACCTGCTTTTAGGAGCAGAAACATTCCAAGAGAGATATGTGAGTAACGTACATATGGCTTTCAAGTGGCTAACTTTCTGTTTAAGTTACACGCTATCCTAAGTCAAAAGTTGTTTATTTGGAGGTCAGGTTATAAAACGCAAGAGTGTGGAATTTAACTTCAGTTCCTCTGTCCTAGACCAGCAGGCGCTGGATGTTTCAAAGAACCAAGATCTAATTTCTTATAAGCACCAAGTGCCAATACTTAATTGTAGGCAATACTGTATATAATGCTAGCTTTCATTTATTTTACTTTAATTTTGGAGCAAACTTTCCTCTTTAGCTGCAAAAGACAATAATGTCTTCTAGAAGGGGGGATAGAAAAAAATGAGTAGAGTATTGGATTTAGGATTTAGACTCCTCTTTGAAGAAGCTGCGCCATTTCAGGTCTTACTTTTCTGAAAATTCTGAAAATTCATATTATATCAATGTATATAATTAGATCAATAGTACAGAAGGAAGGAATCTAAGCATAGATAAAAATGAATGTTTATGTTCAAGAACCAAAGCAAGGAGAAAAGGAAGAAGTTTCAGGAGTTTTTAAAAATCAGGAAATTTCACTGGAGCAAGTTCAATTTCATGTTTTAGCAAGAAAAAGGTTTTTTTTTTCCCTAAGTGAAATAAAGCAGACTTAATGAATGTTAGTCATGTAAATCCCATGGAATTGCATATTGAAAATCTGCATTCATATACAAAAAGCCCATCAAGTCGGGTATTGTTAGCATGAGTGCCAAAAGAATTGTGAAAATAAATTGTTATGTTGTCGTCAAATGCTACCAATTTTCTCCATCCTGCCACCTGTGCAATTTGGAAGATGTGGAATAGCTGAAGTCTCAACTTAGGATATTAGAAACATCTAGAAATCAGCATGCAACTTACTGCTTATACGCTTTGGGAAGCCCCACTAAAAGAGAGGATTTTATAACTGTTTTTTTTTTCCATTCATTGATCTATTTGTCCAACTTACATATATAGTAAGTGATTTTGGGCAGTTTACAAGGTTAAAACACAAACAATATGAAGAAACCCAAAATAATGTTGATGTCGCCCCACAACTTATCTAAAATGTTTAAATTTGTGTGATTCAAACTTCTAATTTATTTTTTCTTGATACTGTGATTTATGCTCCCATTGATCTTACAATGTCATCTTCAAGTGTGAATTTTCTTACAATATCTGTGCCCCAGCTCTCTCTTTCCTTGCCAGAGATTCAGATTTTGCTAAATATGATTTTTTTACACATTTTAAAAATACCATTAGTATGAAGAAAACCGGTAACTGACTATGGTAAGACAAGCCCTTTCTATGTGTTATGCAGGCATGTGCGGATATGTGCATGCACATCATCTCAGTAATTATCTAGATACCAACTTCTCTAGATAGATCTATACATCAGTACCTCAAATTCGGTGTTAAAATGTTACATTTCTTTTCTCCATCCCTGCCTGCTAATGAACTGAAAGTCACTTTGGGGGTGGGGGAAGAGGAGGCTAGACAACTGGTTCACATCCATTCACTAGTATTGCAGTGATCTTTGGTCCTTTGTTTCTCACTTTATCCAATATGCTCCCCACATCATTTTGTGATTAGACAAGTTATTTGATGACTGGACAGGTCCATGACAGCCAATTTGTCACTGTGCAAGCCCACTATATCATTTTATTACTCACACTTTCTAAAATTCCAAATTGACTCCATCAATTCTCACCAACACTTCTAAGTTCATTCTTGTTTTCCTTTGTATCTCCAAAATGTGGGTGGCCACAGTTGTTCAAAACTGGATTAACATGTCATAGGTGGCCATTATATTTCTTTCACAGTCTCTTTCATCTCCTTTTCAGGCCTCTAATATCTGATTTAACTCTTTAGCCTTTAGGACTCCTGAACAGGATTACTAAAGAAGCTATCTTCTATCTTGTTGCAGTCTAACAAATTAGTCACTTCATTCCAATCCAGAAAGCACTGCTGAGGGCCATATGCAAATACATTTATTAATTGAATAATAGTAAGGTTGCTCTCCTCCCCCAAATCCCTCTTTTTTTCAAGAACTAAGGCCATTCCTGGAAAAGCAAATAGGCCCATAAACCTCACTCCAAGCAAGAGTGAGATGAACCATTACAGAACTAGCTTTTATCCCTTTAGCTGCATGAGCACAAATGTCCAATGGAAAATAAAACCCATAACAATATGGCCTCAAGAGAACAGCTACTCCTCAATTCAAAGTAACTCTCGCTTCTAGACTATGCTGCACAAAACTTTCTGGCTGTTGGAAAGGGCTTTATAATAGGCCTGATTTATTGTTGTCAGCATGGGACCTGATTCGAAAGCTCAATCACCGTGACTCCCCATGGTGGGGTTTGCATTCTGGAACAAGCCTTGGAATTGGAGGGGAATTTACCTCCTGCTGCAGAACATTACATAACAATCAACTGAAAACAAGCGGAGAGCAGTGGGTGGTCCTGTCATTAGCCTGCACAATCATGTTAATGGAGATGACATGCACACTCATCTATCTGTACTTAATATCAAGCTTGCCAGCCTGAAAGATGCTGCAGAAACAAGAAGATGGTAGGCAGAGGAAACATACGTTTCAACAGATTCCAAATTAAAGAATAACAGTTGGGAGTCCCCTAAAGGATTCCAAGGCTAGCTGGCAATTTTGGGAATTACAATCCCTAACATACATGGAATGGGATAGTTGGGCCATGATGCTCTACTTGGACTCCATAACGTATCTATTAATCTTCCCAGTTGCCAATATAAAGTTCATTTCCAAACTATGTACCATCTTTTGAGATAGACTAGACACATTCCTATCCAAAGATATATCTAGATCCTATACAATTTGTATTATATTTTCAGTTCTCAAGAAAGTAAATGAAATAATTTATCAAAGTCTAATGGCCTCTGTCTAGCAACAACTTTTATACCCTTTTCCTGGGAATCTCTTCTGTTTTCTGTCTGCAAAAAAAATGGTTAACAGCTATGCCCTTGAAGTATATCTTGGCGGAACTCTCTGTATATGTCCTTGATGTGGGTTGGTTTTCCAACATATTGATCTGTAGAATAGGTATGTGCAAGTTATCTCTTTGCTGACCTAAACATTAATTAAGCTTTTTGAACAGCATGGCTTTGCAGAGCGTATGAGATTTCCATTTATCTTCTAGTAGGAATTCTCATCTCTGTTCCCATCACCTGTTCCTCTCACCTGGGCTACTGCTCACTTCAGGCCATGTGCAAGCACCCTGTTACATAAATTAGAATTCTGCTCACTATTTCCCCATAGAGCTGCCACTACGAAATACATCCACTTGGGAAATGGCTGGCATGTTCTCATTTTGCCTTCACAAAATCACAGCGACTTTTCAATGCCACTGAAGAGTGGCAGTAGGGCAGCGATGAAGGCTCTGGGGATTTTAGTGATTTTGTTTACAATTGTCCTTCCTTGCATGTATATAGTGGAAATGAGTGTCATTTTTATTATTTCAAATCAAGTAGTAGCCAAGGAATGAAGCACTGATGGAATGACATTTTTTTTGCATTTCCCTGTTGGTCAACTAATGGGAGCACTAATAGCCTCAACATGTTCTATGTCTTTCAAGATTGGCAGAAGTGAAAGCAAACACAAACTGATTTCAAATCATTTTCTGTGGGCTTGGGAAAGGGAGCTTATGCAAAAATGGTACATCTATTCTCTCTTACGGGAACTAAATCAAGCATTTTCTACCCCTACAAGAGAATGGGGAATGTTAAATAGGTCAAGACATTGAGAGTGTGCATGCTGATTTAGTATGAACAAAGTTTTCCCATTTCCTTTCGATCAGTGGTGGATTTCAATTTTTTTTAGAACCTCTTCTGTAGGTGTTTTGTGGGAGTGGCTTTCTGGCCATGTGACCAAGGGGGAGTGGCTTGGCAGTCACGTGACTGGGTGGGTGTGGCTAATTTGTAAAATGTGGTGAAACTCACTTAACAATGCTCTTGCTTAGCAACCAAAATGTTGGCTCAGAAACTCTGGCATTTGAAGCATGCAAGTCTTAAAGCTGTCAAGTTACACGACCTTGCACCCCTAACCCTTTAGAAGAAAAAAAACCAGGGGTGTTCAAACTTGACAGCTTTAAGACTTTAAGGTTTAATAGGACTCTTAGAGGTGGGTGGGGCGATTGGTGAGCCAGCCAATTAGTGAGCAGTGGGCGGGGCAAGCGTGGTGTGGACGGGTGGGGGGAGGGAGCTGGAACTGGTTCTAAATGGCACAGTAGATTTGTGGAACCTCTTCTATAGAAGAGTTTAGAACTGGCAGGAACTTTCGATCTAATATTACCTAGATCCATAGCATTTCTTTAATGGCCCAATAATCCTTGCTTTTAATGCTTTTCAATATTCTCTCTGCTGATCGCAAATTCATTGGCCCATTTCATATTATATTTCTTTTTAATCCTAATTAAAAGTGACAGTGTTAAACAATAATGATTTCATAATCAAACTGGCATATCATTAGTTTGTGGACTGCCACTTCTGTTTGCTGATAAATGCTAGGGTTTTCCATTAGGAACAATGACTCTTTCTCTTGCACCCCGTAAGTGACTAACACATTAACCTAGCTCAAATGGACTATTTTTATCCCTGGGCAAGTGATTAATCAGAAAAAAACCTTGTTAGAAATTTCCTCCTTTGCCTATTCTAGATTCTCTTCATCTTAATTTCATGCACACCTTCCCCCAGGTGTCAAGAAATATTTGCAAACTAATGACTATTTCATACGGAAACTGTATATTTGACAATAAATGATTCTCCTGAACAAGGAACTGAAATATGGTCATTGCAAAGACATGACTAGTAAGAAAAGGTCAGCCAGTAAGTAACCTGATACTTTTTCTCATTCTTTATAGAAAAACAGCTTTTTTCCCTGACTGCTTCCAAATCCTCCTTGTCAGATTTCTCCTCTACCAAAAATGTTTTCAGAGCTGATCATTGTTCAGGCTTTATGATTCCCCTGCAGTTCCAGAACAGATAATATATTTAAATATTTAATTTTTAAATGTTGAAATAATATAGTTCTTTCATCTACAGTTAACCATCAAGGAGAAAAAAACGAGTTATCATAAAATGTACATATTTAAGTAAAGCATATTTCCCATTGAGGTTAGTGAGATATTGTCCTTATAAACATGCTTAGGGAAGTCAAACCACACTTATTTTTTTTATTTTTAAAAAATGTTGCTTAATTTGTCTTATTATCACATGGTGTTTTCAACCTGTTAGCATTAGGATACAATTGCAGAAAAAATAATAGCTCAGCACATTTTCTGCCTTGTCATTTTGTCAAACTTCAGACGACAGGCAACAAAAACGGAATGCACAGGTACAGTATAGGTGATACCTTACTCAGTAGTAGTAACTGTGAAAGGGATCTTGGAGTCCTAGTGGACAACCATTTAAATATGAGCCAGCAGTGTGCAGCAGCTGCCAAAAAAGCCAACACAGTTCTAGGCTGCATCAACAGAGGGATAGAATCAAGATCACGTGAAGTGTTAATACCACTTTATAATGCCTTGGTAAGGCCACACTTGGAATACTGCATTCAGTTCTGGTCGCCACGATGTAAAAAAGATGTGGAGACTCTAGAAAGAGTGCAGAGAAGAGCAACAAAGATGATTAGGGGACTGGAGACTAAAACATATGAAGAACGGTTGCAGGAACTGGGTATGTTTAGCTTAAGAGAAAGAAGGACTAGGGGAGACATGATAGCATTATTCCAATATCTCAGAGGTTGCCACAAAGAAGAGGGAGTCAAACTATTCTCCAAGGCACCTGAGGGTAGAACAAGAAGCAATGGGTGGAAACTAATCAAGGAGAGAAGCAATTTAGAACTGAGGAGAAATTTCCTGACAGTGAGAACAATTAATCAGTGGAACAGATTGCCTCCAGAAGTTGTGAATGCCCCAACACTGGAAGTCTTTAAGAAGATGTTGGATAGCTATTTGTCTGAAACGGTATAGGGTTTCCTGCCTAGGCAGGGGGTTGGACTAGAAGACCTCCAAGGTCCCTTCCAACTCTACTATTGTATTATTGTATTGATTGTCTTGGACTTCAAGAGCGATGACTTCAACACATTTGACAAAGCAGACCACAGCTACTTCTAGGTAAATAGAAAAATGTGGGATAGACAGTATCAACATCAAATGGATTCACAACTGGCTTACCAATCACACTCAATGGATAGCCTCAATGAAACTACATCTACATGGAGGGAATCTCAAGGCTGTGTCTTAGGCCCAGTGCTGTTCAATATCTTAATAAAATATTTAAACCAGGGGATAGAAGGGAAATTCATCCAATTTGTAGATGACACCAAGCTGGGGAGAATTATCAACACTTTGGAAGATAGATTCAAGATTCAGAAAGATTTTCACAGACTTCAGCATTGGGCCCTATCCAACAAGATGCAGTTCAGTAGTGAGAAATGCAAAGTCCTGCACCTAGGCAGGAAAAATCAAATGCACAGGTGTAGAATACTTGGTATCTGGACCAAAAGTATCTGGACTCACTTTGAAGTGAGTCTACGTATCCTAGCAGACCATCAATTAAGTATGACCCAGAAGTATGCTGCAGCTGCCAAAAAAGGCAATACAGTTCTAAGATGGAACAACAAGGGTTAAGAAATTAAGAGAAGTGATAGTACTGTAGTGAGACTACACTCAGAATACTGGATCCAGATCCTGACACCTTAGAAAAAGTACACAGAAAAACAACAAAATGATAAGGAATCTGGAGGGTAAACCATATGAACAGTTAAAGTATGTCTAGCCTATTGAAGAAAAGTATTAGGAGGTGATATGATAGCTATATTCCAGTACTTGAGGAGCTGTCACAGAAAAGAAAGGGTGAACATATTCTCCAAAGCACCTGCGTGGAGACAAAAAGTAATGGATGGAAGATCATGACAGAGAGATCCAACCTAGAACTAAGAAGACATTTCCTTGACAATGAAAACAATCAATCAGTGGACCGACTTGCCTCCAGACGTTGTGGGTGCTCCAACACTGGAGATTTTCAAGAAGAGGTTGGACAACTATTTGTCTGGAATGATATAGGGTCTCCTGCTCAAGCAGAGGATTGGACTAGAATACCTCCAAGGTCCTTTGCAACCATATGTCTATGTTCTTGCATGAGTTAGATCCATAGGTGGTATTCAGCAGGTTCTGAAAATTTCCAGTAGCTGAAATTTTGAGTAGTTTGGAGAACTGGTAAATACCATCTCTAACTGGCTCCATCCCTGTCTATTCTCTGCCTCCCGAGTCCCAGCTGATTGGGTGGGAATGGGGATTTTTCAGTAACCTTTCTCTGTAGTGGGGAGGGAATGGAGATTTTACATTATCCTTTCCCTGTCATGCCCACCAAGCCACGCCCACCAAGCCATGCCATGCCCACCAAACTATGCTCACCGGTAGTAAAAAAAAATTGAATCCGACCACTGGCTGGATCATAAAGGGAATTATAACGGTTAGTTTGGTTTAGCACATTAGCCACTCTGTTATTACAATGATCACACTGTAGGGATGTGCAAGCATTGAAAGAGCTCAGCAACTTGCACTAGATGAACAAAGTGTCCTGCTTCAAACATAAAAACAGCCTCATCATTTATAAGATTCATAAGTGATTTGAAAGTTGCTCCCATCAATTTCTGCATACATGTACAAATAGAGTCATTTTTTTTCCTGGCAGTTGCAGTGGAAATGTTGCCTGTGCATGGAAACGCATTACACAGAAAACCAGGAGAACTTTTGAAGCAAAAGATCCATGTACCTTAACTGCTCAAAGAGGAATCTTTTGTTTTCCGGCTAATGCATTTCACAATATCTTTCTTGAAGGCTATGTAGAGCCATATTACACAGTATTAAATTCCCTAATGATTCCACATAGCTGCTAAGTAGCCATTTGTGACAAGATGATACCCCAGTTGCCAAGGACCCAGGTCTGTTTCTCCAAAGGCAATCTGTCGAGCATGCCTCCTTCAATATCCAAGAAAGGAAAACCTCAACTCCATTTTAATAGAGATAAAGGACTTTTACTAGATATGAAGTGAAAACAGCTAAAGGAAAAGCAAGATCTGAGCCAGAAAGATGGGAACATATACATATCAAACGTTTACCCAGCACCCTCCCCCCAATTCCCCAACCCATTGTCCAATCTGCAACTCCCTAAGGTGTCATGTGGGATGCATCTTCAAACAGCCTCATCAAGTTGGTATGCGGAACAGTTGGCCTTGACCAAGTCCAAACATCAGTCACCAGCATGCGCAGAAGATGGTGAGAACAAGACTCCTCCAGTACAATATAATTCCCTTCCCTAATGCTATGCACACACACACACACACACACACACACACACACACACACACACATTCCTATGGCAGCCGATAGCAAGCAAGCACAGCAAGCAAAACAGAGGCTGACATCTCTAAGCTAAACCTGCAGATAGGAATAGAACTACCAAAGCGTTACATATTCTATACCATATAGGTAGATTTCTGTGCCTTTTTTCTTCTTTTCTGTACATAATTTCTGGTAGCAAAGGCAGAAAACTGACTGCCACACTAGTCGTACAGAGCTTTGCAGTTCTCCCAAGACAAAGCTTCATGCCAAACAAAATTGTCCTAGTAGCATTTTCTTGCTGGGCGGTTATTTCCTACCTTCTTGATAGGCTATTCTTGGCTGTTCCAGTACATTGACTTGAAGGACAATAACCTCTAGCTTGTTTAACAACTTGCACAGCAGGGGCAATTACACTCCCTTTAATTGGCTTGTGGGGTTTAATCATCCCCTGGGACTCTACTTCCAGTGTTTCTCATTAATTGTCAGCTTGCAGAGTTATTCTAAGGAAGATAAGATCTACTCAAGAATGACAAACTAAGGGCAGCTTGGAGTCTCAGGATTCAAAAATAGTAATGATTCCTACCAGCATGATGATATATAATGCTCTTCAGCAAGTACCAGCCAAATAATTAACAATTGCCTTGTACCATTCCATTATTTCAACAATTCCCTGCTTCACATTAAAGTGAACAATTTGTTAGAGAGAACTATGTATCAATCCTGGTCAACACAACTTAAAGTAGGCCCTTCTTTATAGCTGTTGGCAAACAAAAAGTCCTCAAGCTATATCTCTTGACAAACTTCATGTATCTATTTGAAAAACCTTAGATTTCATCTGTTTGTATTTTGCTAAGTTTCTTCACTGCTTAGAATTGTACGTCTGTAGATGTTTTTCTAGCTATCTAGAAAATAAATCCTTGTTTTATTTATTAATACATTATTAAAATGCAATTCTCTTAATAGCTTATGAGTTTATTTTTGTAAATTATCAGCTGAATCATTATAAAGCATCCCAATGCTACTTAGCTGGGTTACACAAGCAAAGAAACAGGCAGTCCTCCATAGCAGTCCTCCAATCTTGCCAACTTTAAGGCTTGTGGACTTCAACTCCCAGAATTCCTCAGCCAGTTTTGCTGGCTAAAGACTTCTGGGAGTTGAAATCCACAGTCCAGTGGTGGTTTCCGGATTCCGGATGTGGCCATCACATGAATGCAGTGCGCTCATGTGTCCTTACCTCATGTGATGCTCCGTGACACCTCCATGACGCCTCCGTGGCACTCCAGCTGCTCAGCGGAGTATTGCACAAGCGCCGTAGGCTCCATGTGCATGCGTGGTAGCACCAAAAAGCTCAAATACAGATAAGGATGGTGGGCTGGTGGGCCCTCTGGAGCACCATACCGGAATGGTACCTGGTGCTCCCGGCAGGCACCGGTATGCCCGTATCGGGGCGTACCGCCTGCAACCCACCACTGCCACAGTCTTAAAGTTGCCAATGCTGGAGTCCCCTGCTCCACAGCATAATACAAGCCCAGGTTTGGTTAGACAGGATAGGAGAGGTCAGTCTTAGAGGTTAAACGTTGAACCACAGCTGCAACCATTTAGAGGTAGCTAATAAGAGATAGCTCATGGGGAAAACTACAGAAGAGACTGTGTGAGATTTAAGGAAATGCCATTGGCAAGACAAACTCTAATCAGGGCTTTGTTAAACTTAGTCAATTGCTACAGCAGTCCATCTAATCATATTGTGCCAAACAACCCAGAGGCTAGGTCCATAAGCACAGCCAGGAATTTCCTTCACCAACATTACAATGATTTATGCTTGGAGATCTCTGTCCTCCAAAAATCACAATGGTCTATATATTTATTCCTCCTCATGTCATGTTCAATAAAACTACTCATCAGAAGCAATTGGCACAATTCCTGTGGAAAAAAACAACAACATTTTAAGCATGTACCAAAAGACAAAGTTCAAAAGCATGGTAAATTATCCATTGAAGAATACACAAAAGGAAACAAATGTGTCCATGCTAACATTTTACAAAGCCATTGGGGGTAGCTAAGGACAAAGGCTAGTCTGAGTTGAACAGACTAGCAAGGATGTGGTTTTGATCCTAAAGCTGTGGGGCCAGGGAATGGACCACAGTAACAAATTGGCCTGTGCTTTAAAATATGACATTAGTTATAACATTGGAGACCTAGATTGTTCTATATCACACAGATCAAGTTCCTTATCTGAACTTTCTTTCCTTTGTCTGAATTTTTCTTTCTTTCTTCTTAAGCTGCATGTATGGAACAGTGGTGGGTTTCGGATCAGATCGGCCCGGTGTCCTCCACATGAATGTGTGCAGTGACTGCATGCATCTTATCATCCAGCGATGCTTCCGCGATGCTCCAGCTGCTCCGCGGAGCATCACACAGGTGCTGTACTATGCGTGTGCGCAGAAGCACCAAAGAGTTTAAAGACAGGTAAGGAGTGTGGGCGGGCGAGTGGGCCCTTTGGAGCACTGTACCAGAATGGTACCCGGCGCTCCAGGCAGGCTCCAGTCCCCCCGTACCAGGGCGTACCACTTGCAACCCACCACTGGTATGGAAAATCAATTTACATTAAAAACTGATATTAAACATAATGCAATGATAGAGTTGTTCACCTAAAATGTACTCATTTTGTAAACAGTCCACACACAGGGTATAAAAGACCTAGGGATATGGCCCAAACTTGGGGGGGGGGGGGTGTTAATAAACTTTGTCTTCCAGCTTGTTTGTTTCTATCTCTAATCAAGCACAAGTGTATGTATTCCTCAGTATAATAAGGAATATCTGGTAATGAAAATATTTCCATTTCAAGTCCTCTACCATCAGCCACAGCACTGTATCTCTGAGGTTCACAAAGCTAAATGTATCAGTCATATTTATGAAGTCATTCTATTCCTGGCCCAACTTAAACTTACCTTAAAAAGGGAGTGTTAGGGTGAGAATTCCGCCTTGAATTATCGGAGTGTGGATTGTGGAATTTCCTTGTAGCATACTTTTGAAATAAGTGAAAATAAAACCGAGGCATGATCTAATAAAAAACATTTTAATATAGAAGAAAGTAAAAATACAAACTTGCTAACTGAATTAATGACACCTTGGCAGAGCTCTGTGCCTACCTCCTTTGGCAGGCGAACAAAAGATCAGAAGTGAAAGTTAAGAAGGAATGTGTGACCTGCGCAGTAAATCATTGCAGATAAGAAACAGTTCAGTCTGCACAGAATATAGGCACAGCTGGCAAACCAAATAAAACGCAGTGGCACCCCTTTTTTTGCCAGTTGGGTGAATAACATCAAATAAGGCACATCTTCTTACGCAGATACTCGTGTTGAGTTGCTGGAAGCAGTTTGTTGAGCATTTCAGCAATTTGATCATGTGTAGATACATATTGCAATTTAACAAAACCTTATTTAACTAATTGCTTTGTGTTTTGATAACGGATGTCAATATGTCTGGACCTAGAACCTGTGAAATGTGACTCAGAAATATAAACCACCAATTCATTGTCTTCCATCACGGTGATTGGTCGAATCGGACGTGTCCAGATATCTGCGATCAAAGCATCAAACCATGTTAGAGAATTACATGCATCTGAAACACAAGCATATTCAGCTTCAGTAGATGAACAAGAAACAAAATTCTGTTTTCTCTCTTGTCAGTAAACAGGACACCCATTCAGGAACATCATGTAACCTGAAGTACTTTTGTGTGATTTTTTATCACTTGCCCAATCAGAATCTGCATAACAACATAATTCTGCATAAACAGTATGTGTTGATTCTAGCAATAACTTCATGTGTTTAGTGTATTTCAGGTATTTCAATAACTTCTTAATGCATGTCCAATGAAATTGTTTTGCCTTACCTACGTGTTGAGATAAGAGATTAACACTAAGTGCAATGTCGGGTCTGGTCCAACTACTAATGTACAACAGTGACCCAATGACTAAATGATAAAGTGTTTGATCCTCGAACTCAGGACTTGATTCATGTGTCAAGTTGTGAAAATATGTTTGCATGGGTGTCTTTGTTGTGTTAGCACCCTTCATGTTGCAATGATGCAAAATGTGGTCAATTTTCTCCTCTTGTGAAAGACCTTCTGTGTTTTCTCAATCTGAACACCTAAGTAAGTGCTAATGTTACCTAAAGATTTCAATGTGAAGTATCTCTGCAAACTTTTAGCAAAAATCTCACTCATTTTCTTATTTGGACCAATATAAACAATATCATCAACATAAACAAGAATTATCTCATATGCATTGTTAGATCTTTTTGTGAACACGCACTCATCAGTTTCAGACTTAATAAAGCCCATTGAATTTAGTTTGTCAGTAAAACATAAGTACCACATTAAACCTGACTGTTTCAGACCATAAAGACTTTTGTTTAGGAACCAGGTATCCCCTTCTTACTGTCAAAATCCTGGAGGGCCTCTTACGTAGATCTCTTCATCTAGGTCAGCATGTAGATAAGCCGTGTCCACATCAAACTGGAAAACTTCTAAACCAAGAATAGTTGCAGTGGTTAAAGCAATTTTTACACTCTCAGTTCTGATTGTCGGTGAGTAAGTGTTTGTGTAGTCCTCAGGATAATGTTGAGCAAAACCTGAGCTATAAGTCTAGCTTTGTACAATGACTCACCATTTAGTTTCTTTTTGATTCTGTAGACCCATTGAGGGCCAATGACTCTTGTTTGCTGGAGGTTTTGCAGGTGTAAATACATTAAGTTTCTTTAAACTGTCCATTTCATCCTGCATTGCCTGATACCATTTCTGTTGCTCTGAATCAGGAAGCTGCTTGATTTGTGTGAATGTATCAGGAGGAAGTGTAACATTGCAAATCAAAGGCAAGGGTGTTTTTGTCAGTTGCCACGAATATCGCTGTGGAGGTATTCCTTTTGTGACCCTCTTGGAACGTCTCGGAACAACAGTCCATTCTTCTTCTGCTTCGTCCTCGTCCTCACATTCGTCACTAGCATCAGCATCCATGGCTCATGAAGATCGAACATCAGGTTGTGAAGAATTGGTAGATGGAATGTCTGCCTGTGAATCTTGGTCATCAGGCTGCGTGGCATCTGCAACATCATCTCTAGGAAAATAAACTCCAGGATCATTGGAATGAATCCTGGACCAGTCAATATCTTCCTCAAAATTAGCAGATTGGGAAATCACAATTACATGTTTAGGGTCAATAAATTTGTTCCATTTTGAATGATCATCAATACCCATAAATCTCAGTCTCTTTGCTGCTGGACTTCCTTTTCTTCTTTGAGCTAAGGGAATGTTCACCATAGCATATGAACCAAAAATGTGGAGGTTCTTGAGATCGGGCTTGTAGCCATACATCATGAAGAAAGGAGTTTGATTTATTACACTGCTCCAAGTACGGTTGACAATGTAATTTGCATATTTGATAGCTTCACCCCAGTATATGTTACTGAGATTGGTGTCTTCTAGGAGACAACACATCATGGTTTGTAGAACCCCTTGTCTTTGTTCTGCGACTCTGTTATGAGCCGGTGTGTACAGAGCGGATGTCTGATGAAGAATTCCATTCTTACGCATCCAGTCCTGGAAACGCTGAGACATGAATTCGGCACCACAGTCACTTTGGATTCTGGCGATGCGAACTTGGTATTGGGTAGAAACAAATGCTGCAAAGTCTTTAAAGATCTGAAAGGTCTCAGATTTCTCTTTCATACGATATACAAATCCATATCTAGAATGATTATCAACAATTGTTAGAAAATACTTTTTACCACTAATTGTTGGTGGAAAAGGACCCACTGTATCAGTGTGTACCAAATCAAAAATGCATGTTGACAGGCGTGTAGCATGTTTGGGAATGGCCGCTGCTTTGGATTTAGCTTTCCTGCAAACTGCACAATCCAAAAACACCTTACACCCCTTTAGATCGAAACCTTTTGCGAACTCCGGCATTTTCCTAATAACACGGAAACTGGCATCCCCCAATCTTCTATGCCACTTGTGGATACACCTGGAATGCAAAGGTTTACCAGTTAGTGAATTTTCAACATTAACAGTTTTATGAGGAACCTCAGGCTTGCTCTGAGCAACCTGCTTCCTGATTTTCTGTTTGTTGGCTTTAGGAGCCTTTGGAGTAACAACAGGATCTCTCTCTGAAGCAACTCTCTCTAGGCCTGTGCTCTCCTCTTTTGGAGTTTGTATACTTGCCTGTGCTTGTGGTTTAGGCTTTGGTTTTATGTAATAAACACCACCAATTAGCATGGTTTCAGCAACAATATCTCCATTTTAAACTATGTAACTTGCTTTTTCGAGGTTGTGAACCTGGAACTTTAACATTCTAGACAAATGACTTTGACTAAGCAAATTACTGGTTGCTGAAGGTATGTAATAAACATCAGGGATGAGTGTATCGAGCTCTTCAACGTAAACAATTCCTTTTCCCATGACCTTACAAGGATGATTGGAGAAAGAATAAAGTTCACGTAGATCAGGTTCTGGTTCGTGCATCTCTGTGAAAAGGTCCTTTCTGTAGGTGACGTGCAAAGCTGCGCCACTGTCCAAAGTCCACAAAAGCTGTCTGTCGTACTCTCTAATCGTTGGTTAAAGCCAATGTGACGAGTGGAGCTTGCGGATCACGCCTTGGACCATGACGACCTTGTCTTCCGCCTCTACCTCTGCCTCTGGAGTCTGTTCCTCTGGGCTGGTATGTGACGGGAGCTGGAACTTGTTGGGGACAATCCCGGGTCTCATGTCCCATATGGTTACAGATGTAGCATCTTGGCATCCTTGGAGCGTAGGCACTTCCTAGGAAGGGACGTCTAGCTGGAGATCTTGATGTGGGCGGCCGTTGCAAATGTGGTGTAGCTAATTTGATAACTTCCTCTTCAATTAAGAGCCTGCAAACATTATTGACTGTTCGTTGAGCAATAGGCACATGGCTAATCTTTGCAATGGCATCTTTCCATTCATAATTCAATGAGTTAATGATAATGTTGATCATTTTAACATCATCAATAAAATGGCCTCTTTCTCTCAATTCTTTTCTCATTCCTTTCAGTTTGGTCAAATGTCCACCAATTTGTTCACCAGGTTTCAATTTCAAACCATGGAACTCAGACATGAGCAAATATGAAGATTCAATTGAAATGGGCCTGTAGCAATCTACCAATTGGGGCCAAATTTGTTGGGCTGTTGCATTAGGCAGAAAAATAACCTGCAATTCAGTTTCATGGACATTAATAATGTGCAAGCCTTAGTCTCTAAGTCTCTTATTGCAGGAGTCCATGGCTGGGCAGGTGGATTAAACACCATACAATGGGTACCTTCTCTGCGAAGCAAAATTGAAATCTCACTGACCCAGTCTTTATAATTCTGTCCTGACATTTTTAGTTTTGACTCACCAGTCAATGGAGGAGCAAAAAATGCCTGCTGAGGGATGTGCATTTGAAAAGCTTGCTGCTGTTGCACCTGTGGTTGCTGAAATCTAGCTGGGGCTGATGCTTGATGAGGAATAAAAGCATGGCTTGCTGGAGGCAGCATTAAGTATTGTTGTGTTCCATCAAAGAAGGCACGTGCACCACCAGGGGGTGCTGAAAATTGGGTCTGTGGAGACACTTGATACTTTGCAGCCTGAATATATGAGTAATTTGCTCTCTGTAGTAAATTATTTCTGCCAGGAGATATGTATGATTCTCTCCGCACCTCTGAGCAAGATATGGAAACATAGAATTCTTTGAAAATGAGCTGTTTCAAGCCAAAAGGGCTTATTCCATGCTCAAGTCAGAGAAGAGGGATTCCCATGCTTTTCAAATTTTTGAAAATGCCATTTTGCCTTCTTCTCCAAAGCTTAAGACACACCCCCTGGTGGATATTGTGTCAGGCAAATCAGAACAGAGAGATGTGCACACGTCACAATTACCACGTGATCTCTTTTGTTCTCCAATTGCACATGCCACACAGGCAGAAATATTACAGCCAAAAGATGTAACTATAGCACCAGAGGTCGATGGATCACAACCATCCTCTGCTACCATGTGTTAGGGTGAGAATTCCGCCTTGAATTATCGGAGTGTGGACCATGGAATTTCCTTGTAGCATACTTTTGAAATAAGCTAAAATAAAACCGAGGCATGATCTAATAAAAAACATTTTAATATAAAAGAAAGTAAAAATACAAACTTGCTAACTGAATTAATCACATCTTGGCAGAGCTCTGTGCCTACCTCCCTTGACAGGCGAACAAAAGATCAGAAGTGAAAGTTAAGAAGGAATGTGTGACCTGCGCAGTAAATCATTGCAGATAAGAAACAGTTCAGTCTGCACAGAATATAGGCACAGCTGGCAAACCAAATAAAATGCAGTGACAGGGAGTGCTTTGAATAGGCCCATCTGCAGTTAACAGTAGATAAATGTTTCTCAATATCAACAATCTTAAAATGTGTGGACTCCCAGAATTCCACAGCCATCAGCTGAAGTCCACAGACCTTAAAATTGTCCCAAAGGTGCTTTTTCAAGAGGCAACTGGATTTCCTGGTTTTTCTTTGAAGACGTTTCACTTCTGATCCAAGAAGCTTCTTCAGCTCTACAGAACTGAAGAAGCTTCTTGGATGAAAAGTGAAACAACTTCACAAACACACACACAAACATACATACCTGAAAGTCCAGCTGCTGCTTGAAAAAGCACCTTTGGACAAGCATGACCTGGATGACTGAGAATCTCCATAGAAATAGACTTTAAAGTCGCTAAGATTGAAAAACACTACGCTTGAGAAGGGTATAGACATTACATAGTTATGTCCTTCCTTATTCTGATGATGTCCACTATATTTCTCCTTAAAGACAAAATTATTTCAAAATATCTGTCAAGGCATGCAAATAAATACTGTACATGCAAATATTTTTGCAAAGTGGTGTCCCTTGTTACTCATCCTTTTTGATGATGCATAAAAAGTAACTATCCTAAATAGAGATGTACATTTTAAGAGACAAGTTGAAAAAGAAGAAAATTTCATGAAGGCTGTGTCATCACTGTCTGTCCCTGGAGATCCAGAGGGCCTTGAGAGCCAAGGAACTTTCGATTATCTTTTGGCTATACCCTGTAGGTTTGATTTTTCAACCAGGGCTCTTGCAGTTTTTACCTCTTTTTACCACAGGGGGAAGTTGCAGGAAAGACTATTTAGGAGCAAGAATCTGTCAAACAATTGTTTTATTTCCTTTAGTGCTGGATGACTTGCCAAAATCCTATTTAAAAAAAATAAAATTTAGGAAAACAACCCTGAACATGTCAAGGCTGTTGGAACAAATGACACAATAGGAGGATTTCTTCTTCTTTTTGTCCTGTTATAGGCAAGTTTTTTATTTATTTATTTATATCAACACCTTTTCTTTTGCTGTAATACACTGTTTCCCCCAAAGAGCTACAAAGGTTCAAAGGGACTCAGAGGATCGATAAATTATGGCCATATAAATGTCTGCTCATAAGGCTTGATGCTTATTTACCCAGAGCTTTTTCTGCCAATGTTCAGGCTGAATTCAAAGGAAGGAGATTTATCTCCTAAGAGATGCCCCCAATTCACAGAGCACACATCTCTCCAATTACATCAGCTCAGATCCTTTAAGCCAAAATGGGAGCCACATTCCAGCATTTGTTTAATAATAGAACAGATACAATGCTTATTATTACTGCTGCTGTTACTAGTACTGCTATTTCTTCTATTGATATTGGCACATTAAAAACAGCATCAGATCAATTGCATAAAGGGTAACAATGAAAATGTGGCTGAATAACACCTTTAAAAAGACCCAAAAGTCTTAGAAAAGTGGAAAAGCAACCTGCTGCTTTCACATCAATGTGTTTAGGTACACGTTGTGATGACCCTATTAGCTGGATCATGGGGAAACAAAGCAAAAGCACACAGAGGGAAAATCCTGGATTTCTTTTTCTAAACTTGTAAAAAAATAATTGCTGGCTGTTTGCATTTAACACACCAAATTTCAGGATCTAATTTCATAAGAGCTTTCTGGGATTGCCTTTGTATTCTGTCTTCTTTCAAGTGAGCTATAGTTGACCTGAAGAAATATAAGTGCTAAGAATTTAAGAAATAAATAAATTACTCAGAAGCCTTTAAGTCATAATTTATACTAGGAATTCTGCTTCCAAATCAAGCTGAAATAGAACAAGTAAAAGACTAAAACTATGTTTAGGAAGAAAACTATGTTTACGAAGAAGATACAGAGTTGGCAAAAATAGAGCACATACTAATATTTAAACACATTTCAAGAGCACATTCAGTTTTTCCAATTTACAGAGAAGGTCCCTGATCAGTCCACAATTGCATTGTTCATTAGGAAAAGAAAGGGAATTATTGACCGGGTTCATCTAACATGCTAAGCTATAATGTGATGCGTGTGGCTTTGGCTTTACAATGCCGTTATGCCTTATTCCACAAGCTTTGATTAAGCAAAACATAGCTTAGCACAATGTGTGCACCCAGCATTACTGGGATAACACAATAAAATCAAAACAAACAACTCCTATAATGAGTTAGCACAGTGTTATGCATACAATATGAATCCCGTCCATATCTTTCATTTTTAAATTTGTGCAATGCAGTTGAAGGATAAACAAGATATTTAACTTTTAATGGGTTTCAGCCTGACATAGGCTGTTTCCTGATAGAATATCTATACATTTACTCAAAACTTTACATATATGACTTGTCCAATAAAGTCATAAATGTATAGAGATTCTATCAGGAAATATATATGTCTGTTTTACGTGTATGTATACACAATGTATGTATAGACACACATCTACATCTCTCTCTCTCTCTCTCTCTCTCTCTCTCTCTATATATATATATATATATATATATATATATATATATATATATATATATATATACATACATACATACATACATACATACATACATACATACATACATACATACATACATATATATATATATATATATATATATGTTGTAATTGTACTGATAAATAAATAAAGGGAGACTCGGATAGATCTATTTCGAGCTAATTAGCTCTCATCAGCTAGCCATACCCTTACTGGGATTAGGCAGAAAACCATATTTTTATTTTTAATGTTGCCTTTTTATATTTGTGTTGTATTTGTATCAGTACAAATTTGTATTTTTATCAGTACAAATACAACATATGTGTGTGTGTGTGTGTGTGTGTGTGTGTGTGTGTGTGTATATATATATATATATATATATATATATAGATAGATAGATAGATAGATAGATAGATAGATAGAGAGAGAGAGAGAGAGAGAGAGAGAGAGAGAGAGAGAGAGAGAGATGTAGATGTGTGTCTATACATACATTGTGTATACATACACGTAAAACAGACATATATATATGCTGGTCTTGTTGTATTCGGGTCTTTTCCTGTGTAAGATTGAGATTGTCTTGGCAACATTTCAGCGAGGTCTCACTCGCCATCTTCAGGCTGGATTTGGGGCTTAAAGTGTGATCGGAGCTGCCGTCTTTCTATAAATCTTGGTGGGTGGGGTATGGAGTGCTGGCTTTGTTTCAGTAAGTGAAGTGATTGGTTGTTTGGTTGTATCATGATTGGTAGATTGGTGCTGATTGGTGCTGGCTGTATGTACATTGTTGTTTCGTGTTGTAACAGCCTGGGTGATGGGTGGGTGATGGGTGGGTGATGAGTGGGGCTGGTTTGTTGACTAGGGCTGGTTTCCAGATGTCTGGTAGGTGGGAGGTATCATCACGTTTATTCATGTTGTGGGGGTGTTTCTCTATATCGATAGCTTCCATAATTATTCTCTTTTGAAATGTTCTGTTTTGGAGATTAACCTGGTTCCTTCAAAATTAATTTCATGTGCTGTAGCTTTAAGGTGTTGGAAAAGGGAGGAAGGTTTTTTTTTTTCTTACTGCGTTCTTGTGTTCTCCAATGCATGCATTTATTCTCCTGTTCGTTTGTCTTATGTATGCTGCAGGGGAGATTTTGCATGGTATTTCATAGACTCCTTGGTTTTCTAGCTGGATTTTGTCTTTGGGGTTTCTTAATATATTTGGCTATTTTTTAGACAGTGTTGAAGGCTGTTTTAATATTGTGTTTGTGGAGAATTTTGCTGATTTTATCTGTGGTGCCTTTGATGTAAGGGAGGAGGGTGATGCCATTGTCCTGTTCTGTGTCTTGCTTTTTGGGGGGGAGTCTCCCTTTGGATTAGGTTGGTAATTGTTTTTCTTTGGAATCCGCTGGAGATTAATACGTTTGTGAGAGTGTGTAATTCAGTTTTCAGGTGGTCTTTGTCAGCTAGGCATTTGGTTCTGGAGATGAGGGTCTTGGCTACAGACTTGATCTGTGCAGGGTGGGGATGGGATTGTGTGCTTAGGTAGCGGTTGGTGTGGATCAGGATTGTCATGTTTCTTCACGTATATCAAAATTTATTTATTTATTTATTTATTTATTTACTGTGCTTCTAGACCACCCCCTCTCCCAAAAGGGACTCGGGGCGGTGTACAGTCCATGCAAAGAATATATCAAAATACAATAAATAGAAGAATTAAATATGTACAGTTAAATATGGAGGAGTTAAAATAGAATTAAAAGAACTGTACAGTTAGCCAGTATATATAAATATAATTTTAAAACCCCTAAGATACACAACAAATTAAATTAAAAACAATACCCCTAAAATAACCAGTTAATAGTACGTTTACCAGGAGGAACAGTTGTAATTATGCCAGGCCCGCTAATCGGAACAGGTGAGTCTTCAATTTTTGCCGGAAGGAGCGGAGGTCAGTGGTGGTTCTGATGTCGGGGGGGAGGTCATTCCAGAGGGTTGGGCCCATCACAGAGAAGGCCCTACTCCTTGGTGTCGCCCGCTGGCAAAAGAGAGAAACACTCCACCAACATGAAGAAATGTGACAATACTTCCCACCTACCAGACATCTGGAAACCAGCCCTAGTCAACAAACAAGCCCCACCCACAACCCAGGCCGTTACAACATGAAACAGCAATGTACACACAGCCAGCACCAATCAGCACCAATCTCATTTGATGTTCCTCCAGGGTGAGTGTCTAGAGGTCAGAGGGCCTTTGGCTAGAGCGACAGAGACTGATCTTTTGACTTCAAAGCGGGTGAAGAAGCTATTTAACTCCTCTACTAGCAGGGCATTAGCATTGGCTATTTTTTATATGATTTTATATGATTCTTATATTATATACCAATCCCACCAACATCATATTCTTCAAAGCAATGTGATCTCTTATCTTTAATTATCTCTGCACATCAGAATTTTGGTAGATGTGCCAAGCCTCACTCCACATGCACAATTAAGCAGGGGTGGATTGTGGATTAGATAACTACCTAGTAAATTGTAACAAAATGGAGAAATCTGATGACCTCAGATCAAACTGTTGTACATGAACAATACAAAAGCAACTCTGGATTTTCTCTTCTATGGTATTGAGTTGTTGAAGACAAATGTGGTGATAGGGCAAATACAAAATCTAAACCCTGAAGCTTTTTTCCCCCTCTGAAAACAGAATATAGATAAATTATAAAAAGAACAAACCTTAGAAGAAGTGGTGTGTTGACTATGGGTGCACATGGAGGAATAGCAAGCCTTGTGAATTGACATCACTTCATTTCCAGTGGCTGGCGAGATCTGTTCCACAGCAGTGCCTCAATATAGAAAACTGAGGTGTTCAATCTCATTCACACACTTAAGCAAGATGGGCTGCTTTACTCTGCTAGGCTTCAATGTTGCTTCAAATAGAATTATTTTTGTGCATGAAGAAAAGACTCCTGAATGCCACTTTTACCACATAGCTGCTCAAACTGACACCTAGAAATATCACTGAACAGAGATGGATCAAAGGGACACTTTATTACAAGTTCAATTAAAGCAAAGTACCTTCAGGATTTCCACACAGCCCAGGGATAAATTATTTGTTATCTATTGCCATTAAGTGTGTGTGTGTGTGTGTGTGTGTGTGTGTGTGTGTGTGTGTGTGTTTTCCTCCCACATCATTCATACCTGTCATTAAAAAAACTCATACTCATTTGACCTATATAATATACAACAAAGAAATTCTGTGCTTTTTTGCTCAGAAATGAATTCCTTTTGTTCCCCTATTCCCTGATAAGGGTGCCAAGCAATGCAGCCTCTGCTAGTCACATACCTAAAATAGTCAAACATTATTCCACACAAAGTGCCTGCTTTGTCTTTATCATTCCTGTTCCTCAGCTCTGGTCGTCCTGGTGCTGCTAACTGTTGTTTGAGCCTTATCTCATTCTGCGAAGGGCTATGTAAATGTATGACATGCAGTAATTACTTTACACTCACTACTTGGCCTTGTGAGATTTTGTTCAGCTAGGCCAAGTCATTATGTGAGATGAATAAATAAAATGTTATTGGAATTTCCATTACTACAATAGTAAAGGCAGATGCTGGACAAGCCAGATTTGAAGTCAGCCAAGTAAATGCTCATAATCTGAAATTTCAGCATTCATAATATCATATCTCAGCATTAATCTGGATGAGAACTGGTAAAGGAGAGAATGAGCGAGAAAATCAAACAAAAGCAAGATGTTTTTTTTAAAAAAACAGGCAGAAATTATTTCTCTAAACAATGCTTACTCCTTTCTCTGTGTTGTTTAAGACAAGGAGAACAATACCAATATGTTTATATGGGAATAAGTATCTAATGTATAATTATGTGTGTGTGGACATACAGACGTGTAGGTTCTACCCTATTTTCTGATGAATGACATCGAAAATCTCTGTCTCCAGCAAAAGGGGCAGATATAATTGCCATGCACACAGAGAAATGTGTGTGATTGATAAAAGCAAAATGAAAGCTGGAGAGGCTGGAATTATAATGAACTATAAAGATCTGGATGGAAGGGGGGAAAGGCAGGAGATCATTTTTAATATGATTAATACTGCAGTAAAAAAGGGGAAGAAAGAAAGGAAATGGAATTCTTTTCCCCATCCCTGTTACATATAACACTTTTCCCCCATGCAATTCTGCTTAGCAGGAAAAGCTTTCCAGCTGAGGGCTATGAAACAGTTATCACTGTTAGGTGATTAAGTTACTAATCCTTCAGGGAGAAGACATTTAGAGGCCCATATTAAAGGAGAGTGAGGCAAAATTACATTCCGTTTCAATTTAGTTTAGCAATTCTAGTGATTTAGTTAAATGAAAAGCAATTGTTCCAATTAATAGTATTGAATGTTATTCATCAAAAGTGTCAAAACAGCTGTGTTGGTGCATTAGTAACCTATTCTCTTGTCAGAGATATGGATAATTCCCCTGGACTGAAGCAGAGAAATGGCATAACATTTCGAAAAGGCTGCAGAACAACAGCAGAAAGAGATTTTTGTTGCTCTTCAATTAAATTATTTGGATAGTTTGAAAAGAATAAGAGACAAACCACTATTGCTAAATGAAACATGCATTTTGTAGAGATATGTATCAACTTTCTTTAGCTCCACTTACAAAACCCATTATCTACACCCAAGAAATCCTTATTTTTTCTGTGGTGGTTTTTTCTGTAGTAAGTTTCCTTTTTTTTAAAAAAAAAAAGGAAGGTAAAATGTATTCAGTTCATATTAAGAAAATATGTTAATTGTTTTTTTAATCTTTAAGGTGGAAGATAACTGAATGTACATAATATCTTTAAAATATTTCATTTATAGTCATCTTAATATGGAATTTCTATAATTGCTTCTATGGGTTATTTTTGCTCTTGCGTTGAACAAGAAAGTACGTACATGTGAATTTAAAATTCACAGTTATGCACTGTACAAAATATTTAAACTGGTCAATTCAAACCTTTCAGAGAATAAACTGATCTTTGTTCTGAAACGTGATGTGCAGGACAATCTTATGCAACTTTGTTCAAAAATTCCATTCTGTCCAATAGAGCTATTTAGAAATGCAATTACTCTGTTATTTCATTGATCTAAAAATAGTAGCATTTTCCTTTTCCAAGTGAAAGCAAGGCTGCATGTTACCTTGCCCTTACCAGAATTAATTCTATCACCTTTTAGGAGAAAATGAGTGTAAATATTCCTTCTTGGTCCTCAGAATATTTAATAACTATCATAGAATGGAAAAACAATAAAAATTGTGTAATGTTACTTATCCTAAGAAGACAGCTGGCATTGCCAACTGGTATGATTTTGAAGGAAATAATATGGTTCTAAATGGAAAAAAATGGTACAGTTAATCCAGATTCTGTTCTAACTACCTGGAAAAAGTGAGGTGGCTGTAGCTCTGCATAATAAAATAAGCAAAGGCCAACTTACTTATGCAATTATTTTTATAATACCTGAACAGGAAACAGAAATTCAACAGATTTCTTAATCTGCAAATCTGAATGACTGTGTAAACCAACCACTTGACTAAATCAGTGCACTCATTGTCAACAATTATTACTTCTCTTTTACAAGAAATGAGACCTAGTTAGTTTCCTGGCTCTGAAAGAAGGATACACAGGCATGCTAGACCAAACTTGGCCAGCAATTTCTTCCAAGCAGATTCAGCTGGCAGTTATATGACTCTCAAGTTAATGCTTCTTGCCACATTCTTTTATATACAATGGATGCCTGATTCAGGTCAGATGTTTCAGGGGCTCTTCTCAGGGAATCAAACCATCAAAACGAGTAATTAAGGAGCAAAGAGGAAAAGTTCGGAAGTAACCTCTGAATACAATGGGGCAATAAAATACAATGGTGCTGATAGCCTGGGAATATGACACACGGGCACAAAACGGAGTCTTCTATTTTGGGAAACGGAGACTAGTCTGAACATGGCTGAGGGCATCCTGGAGCTCATTAATCTGTATGAGAATGACAGAGACAGGATGGAAGGTCTGAGAAGGTTTTCCTCCAGCCTCTTCCTTCCAGAACACTGGCCCTGCAGCCACTGCACTTATCTAAACTCAATAAGGCTTTATTACATTTCCTCCCTGGACTTATAATTGCTGTCTTTGTATGGGCGATACTATCATCATCTTCCTTTCCTTTCAAATTTCCATAGCCTTTAAATGAGAGCTACAAAGCCCATGTCTGTTCTGAACACCATTATTGTGGATTCCCCCACCCCCTCCTGAGTCAATCAACAATGCAAAAAAAAAAATAGATTCAATGTATATAAAACACCCACCAAGATGAAGGACAGGAGATGGGTTTAGAATCTCAGACCCAGCTCTTTAGGAGTCACTGACTACTGCCTTTGACACTCCTGCAGATGAAAATATACTATAATAGAGATTTGAAGAACAAAATAGTTTTCATGACTGTGGTGGGTTTCTACCGGTTTGGACCGGTTCGGCCGAACCGGTAGTAGTTTGGCGGCCTGGGTCACTGAAACTGGCAGTGATCCAGACCTGCCATGCCCCTGAACCAGTTCTCCGAGCAGCGCCGTACGTGCCGCCATCTTGTTTTTTGCTTCTGCACATGCACATAACAATTTTTATTGCACTGTGCATGTGCACGCAATGCGCATCAAGTGCATGTGCAGTGCACCCATGAGCAAACTGGCAGAAGTGACTGCCGGAACCCACCCCTGCTGCCCAAGCACCTTATTGAATAGCAACTCATAATCAGCAAGCTATAGTTAAGATTATAAAAACCATTGAAGCTGCTTAGAGTGATCCAGGCTATCAATCCCATAGAACTGTTCTGATTGCCATTGACTGGCAACAGCTGACTATCATTTTTCCAGAAACGTAGCAAAGACTAGCTTGGGGTCTTTTATTTTCCTAATAAAATCTGTACTAATATGCTACGATATCTATTTTACACAAAGAGCACCATAATAATGAACATCAAATTCCATTTAGCCAAAAGTTTTAGTCAAGTGTTTGTCTTTATCCTAAAGGGGAAAAAAATACACCAACCTATCAAAAGCAGAATAAGGACACTGGTAAAAATGGGTGAGAAATCACTCTCATGGTTACTGCTATTAAGCCAAATTTCATCTGTTCCAAGCAATGGTGGGTTCCTACCAGTTCAGACCGGTTTGGCTGAACCAGTAGTGGTTTGGCGGCCTGGGTCACTGGAACTGGCAGCGACCCAGGCCTGCAATGCCACCCAACTGGTTCTCCAGGCAGCGTCATAGTCACCGCCATCTTGTTGTTTGCTTCTGTGCATGCACAGAACAATTTCAATTGCACTGTGCATGTGTGCACAACATGCATCAAGCGCACACACATGAGCAAACCAGCAGTAGGGCCTGCAGGAACCCACCTCTGGTTCCAAGTATGGTCTTATCAACACATCATAAAGTGGTAGTAATATTCCTTGTGCTCTTGGTTCTATCCCTCTGTTAATGCAGCCTAGGATTGCATTGGCTTTTTTGGTGGCTACAGCATACTACTGACAAATTTAAATGACTGTCCACTAGGACTCCAAGATCCTTCTCGCAATTACTGCTATTGAGCCAGGTTTCACCTAATCTGTACGTGTACATTTGGTTTTCCTTGCCTACGTGTAAAATCTTATTTTTCTCCACATTGAATTTCATTTTGTTACATACGGCCTAGTCAAGTCTGTCCAGATCCTTCTAGATCTTGAGTCTTTCTTCTGGGGTGTTGGCTATTCTGGCCACTTTGGAGCATCTGAATATTTGATGAGTTCCCTTTCTATTCCCTCATCTGAATGATAAAATGGAAAGCAAGTAGCCGTGTGACATCTAGAAAAGGTAGTTAATGCATGGGAATGAAAAGTGTGAATGGAAGGTAGGGCTGGAAGAAGAGGTGGTTTACTCTGCCGTGTGCTTCCTGGAGAACTGAATGGAAAGAAACACATAAATAAATACCTCTTGCCTATTAGGATAGGTCACAGAGCTTCTGAACAGCACCTCTGTTAATTGCATCTATAAAATCCTAGAGCATAGTTTCACAGTCACTATGGCCCCATTTTACCTTCAATAACACAAATGTACAGTTGACCCCTCAATTTGGCAGAGCCTCAGGAAGCTGACTCTGCGTGCCACATAAGAGGGGGGGGGGGAAGTCAACTATTTCATTTATTATTGAAGAAGGAAACGCACTGGTAGAGTTTTTCAGGCTTAAGTGCCAAAATTAAATGAGCTGGCTTTAGGTACAATAATACTAGAATGGCAACACGGGGGGGGAGGAAAAATGAATTGTCCTGAAAAAAGACTAAAGAAAGATTTGCTTAATGCTTCCATATGGTAATCTATACATTTAAATATTTACCAGAATGGAACTAAAAAATACAATGCATCATACGCTCGTGGGAAAGAGCATAATCAGGTGATCAGACTGTACTCCAAATGCTGAGTGCTGAAGGGGTGATTCAAATGCACCTTCTCTCTTTTGTGTCCTTTTTTAGGGTTCTTTTACTTGAACCGGCAGTTCTTCAAAGCTCTCGTTTAATATATCTTTAACTAGAGGAGCATTTCCGTAAAAGATGTCTGTCTTCTCATCCTGAGCCTATCTGGCTGGCTAGGTTTTCAGAGCCCTGATCATTAGCTCATAATAGTAGTAGTTTAAGTACAGTTGCCCCTATTGAAAGATTTCTGGACAGACTGAAGCCTTTGCATAATTTACCATTCTTTTTTTAAGATTGTTTCAAATTCTGAAGTTTTGATGAGTGTGTAGAGTATTGAGAATCATGTAGCACACATGTAATATGGATTCTAATATTTTCTGGCTTCTATTAAAACATGATAAACCAGTAATTCCAGCATATATGCCTTGTTGGGTTCTTGAAATCTTTCAAACATAGCTTCGGTACCTGCAAACATATGACTATTAAGCATAACATCATCACGGCCTATGGAAGTGGAGTTTGCTGGCTGTTTATTTGTGCTGGTTTTTCCCATCAGCTTCAATTGTGGTATAGTTTATTCATGAATGAAGGTGAATATACATGTGCCAGGATAGTGTTGCAGAAGCCAATCTGAGTCACTGGGACCAGAGGTTTAGCCCTCTGAGCTTTTGAACTCATGCTGGAGCCCATCTTCAGGAAACTAGCTGAGTGAGTATGATTTATTCCTTTGTTGCTTTTGGGATTGAGGTATTGTTTCTTTTTTACTGTCTTTGTTTACCTGTATGTGTAATGAGGAAAGGTCATTAGGTATGTTTGCCTCTTTCCTTGATCAGTCATTGCTTCTTTTCTTGAATAGTTTGTATATGGAGCTTAACTCAGTGTGTGATGGAATGTTGTGCTTCTAGGAATTAGAATAGAATGGAATAGAATAGAATAGAATAGAATAGAATGGAATAGAATAGAATTCTTTATTGACCAAGTATGATTGGACACCCAAGGAATAAGCTCCCAGTGTAAATAAAAGATACAGTATAAGTGATAAATCAATATCTTGCAGTTTTGAATTGGCATAGTCTATGATGTCTGTAGTCTCCCAGTTGAAACTGTGAATCCGCTTTCCAATGTGCTCTAGAAGTAAATCTTTCTTATTGTTGTCTTCTGGTGTTGACATTTATGGATGCATTCTCTCTGTTTTCTGCTAAATATAGTAGTTTTCATTTGTGAAATGCTGTAGATAATTTATATTCTGTCTTCTTTGGTCATTAGTTTGTTTTTTAAATTTGATTAGGATGTTTGGGGTAGATTATGTTGTTTTATGGATCACAATAATGATCTTAAGGGTACATCCAGACCATGTACTTCCTTTGTACTCTTCATACAAATGAAAAAATGGTATTTTGGTATTGCTTATGAATCTAGAATCCTGGCTTGTTGGTCCTAGTCAGAATTTGAATGCTAGCAATATTGATTTAGTTGGTAGAAATAAACCAGGATCTGAGACTGGTCAAAACATTAAACTAAACAGTGTAAGGAGTTTGATAAGCAACATTTCGCATTCCCACAAGAAATTTATATTACTTTCAGATTGCTGCAAGGAGACATAATTGATGCATATAGGTACATTTAGTGAGCAGAACTAGGCCATTTGTGCATGATGTCCCTTCCAAAAATTCAGAGGAATGCTTCATGAAAGGTGATACTTCAACTTCCTTTCAAGTAAATGAAAATATCTGGAAGTAGATGAAGGCAACATGTCTGGTGATGAAGGGTCAAATTAGAGCAATGGAAAAGCTAACATTTATATTATAAGCAGTGTTGCTGCATTATGAATAAGGTGACAAGATGCATTATTTATACCTTTAATATATTGGGCTTCCACATAAGTTATGTTTTCTTTCTTTCTTTTTAAAAAAATGTGTTGCCAGTAGTAATGAGAAAAATGACCAAACAACTGATTGAAGTTATATACAAATGATTGGAAACTTGGAAAATGTCCTTCTGGAAAGGGAAATTAGAAGAGCATTAAATGATGCATTATTTTGGAATTTGTAACCAAAGACTTTGATCCTTAGCAATAATCCATTTTTTACTGGGATTCAGAAGTTGGTTGGTTGTCGTGCATCCATCTTCCAAATTGTGTGACTCTTTGACAAAGGGAAAATGTTTTTTGAATAATCACAATCTGGAAAAGGTCTTACAACTCTTAAGCATGTCTTAACAACTTAGATCCCATAGATTTTATTTTATAATTAATGCATTTTCAAGTTTATCCAAATGCTTGTTACAAAATATGATACACAATGTTTGTGCGGTCTTTAAATAAAAGAAGACCTACTTCATCTAACCAGTTTCAAAGCAACAGTAAAAATCAAAAACAATCCACCACTCACAAATAGTTATTGGGTTCATTTCCCCCACTTTGTTTGGAGTCTATATATAGTGAAACAATTCTCCCAATAAATCAGTAAATAATTCTCATTTGTTATTGGACAAATAGGCATATTTTGTTTTTATGCTCATACAGTGTATGAATATAGCATGCTGGCTAGAGAAATCAGGGAGTTGGCATTCACACATCTTAAAGGTGCCAAGTTTGAAAGACGCCTCAGCAGCACATAGAGTTTAAATAGTTATCATCAATTAATCACATATATCATAGACATAGCAAGATAAATGTATTAATAATAATCTTTAACTGAATTGCACTATATGCACTATAATATTTGAAAAGTAGAATTGTTGCCTACTAATGGCTTAAAGCTGTGACATACCATCAAAAAAGGATTCCGCCTTCAGAGGCCAACTAACATATTTTTTCATTGATTGACGGTTTACTACAAATTCTAAAAGAACAGCTGTATTTTCTGTATTCTAACAGAAGTTAGAAGAAAAAAATACTTTGGTACCTCAGCAGCATATTCAGTAATTGTGATAGGAGCTTTCATAAACATCATATTCCAACAGATCTTACTGCTGAGAGTGAAAAATTTCAAATTTTGACACAGAATGTTGGGAAAGATTTAAAACTACTAAGAATAGCAATTCCAATTGGATAGGAATGTTGCATAAATTCATACAATTCAAGTAACTAAAATAACAATACTGTACTACTTCAGAATTGTTGCCTCTAAAAAATTTTCCACATTTTATGAGGGTGGAGGGTGGGATGGAGGAAGAGAGAGACAGAGAGGAGACAGAGAGATGAGAGAGAGAGAGAGAGAGAGAGAGAGAGAGAGAGAGAGAGAGAGAGAGAGAGAGATCACAGGAAAATTCAAAGCTAGTAATATTGTTCTTTTTCCTTTCATCTAGAACAGCTTCAACTCAAAATCTACCAAATGTGGGATGATACTTGGTTTTCTGCATTTAGCAGCCAACTTCTATGTTTCCTATTTCGTACTGCCATGAAACTACCTATGTTTATCCCTGGAATTTGTCCACATTTTTTTTATTTTGTCAACATGTACAAGGTAACAGGTATTAGTATAGACATGGACATTTTCACATGAGATTGGTACAAATAGAAGGATATAAATAAGTATTTATTGTTCACAACTACAAATCCAAACTGATAAAACATGGTTGCTAGTATCCAGCTGATTGAGTTACCTTTGACCGATAAAAAACTGTCAAGATTGAATAGAATCCATATGCCTCAACAATGTATATTTCTGTCTAAACTAGATATATTTTCCAGCTGAAGTATGTGAAAAACAAGAAAAACAACATGTTCTAATGTTCTATATGTATCTGGTTACTGTCCATAAAATGATATTATTATAATATGTATATATTCGATTTTAGTTAGTAATGAACAAAAGAATATATGTATGTATGTATGTATGTATGTATGTATGTATGTATGTATGTAAAAGAAACTAGAAGTATAATCTACATTCTTCTTGAATAATGCTGCTTACTTCCCAGTATACCTTGACTTTGATTTATGTCACAATCATGATAAATGGGAACATATACATCCATAAAAGAATCAAATGTCATTTCCTTTTTAAAACTCCTTTTAAATTATGGGATTATAATGTATACTTGAAGAAGATAGAATCCTATAAATATGCAGTTATCTGCAAACAGGAATAAACAAAGGTTAGTTAACAACAAATATAAATATTCCTTCTATAGGAGTAGTAATCTAGCAAACCCTTTCATAATCACCAACTAAATTCTGGCATCCTCAGAAATAAGTAGTCACAAGTATTATAGTACCTGTAATGGGCAGTAGGAACAATCTTGAGAAACAGTAGGAAAAGCCACAACTAAGAGAACCATCAGATAAAAGAAAGTTGAGTCAAAATTTGGAAAAAAAAGGCTCAGCCTTAATCATCTTTAGTTCTCAGAAAGATAAAGCAAAGGGGAGAAGCATATTCAGTATATTCAGATTTCAAGATTCTGATCCTGTAATTTTATGCAGAGTCGCCTCTAGATGAGATGGGTGGCATATAAATTGAATAACAAACAAACAAACAAACAAACAAATAAATAAATAAATAAATAAATAAAGTAGCATTAAGATTCATAACCGTGATTTCTTAGTCGAAAGGCTGACAATACCAGAGGTTACATTCTACATCTGATTTTTATCTCAGGGCACTTGTGGTGTGATCTGGCATTGGAGGATATTAGCATTATATATTAACATACACATATAACATTCTAGTTATCTTCCAATTTGCTGGTATGACCCATACCCATGGGGAAATAGATCCTTGGCCTTCCCTAAACATCTGAGGTGGACCCCGTTGAGTTCCAAAGGAAGGCTGCAATTTTCCATGATGAAAATTGTTGTTCTCCCTGTGAGACAAACCAGGATACATCTTGATTCTCTGAGGAGCTCCAGGAAATGGAATAGAAGAAAAGATGCCTAGAGGAGCAGTTCTCAACCATATGGCACCATGGGACTTTAAGTTAGCTGAAAGGGTCCACAAGTAAAAAAAACAACAAACAATTAACAGCACCATGGGGCACATGCCAAGTGGGGAAACAGAAAAGCAAATTTCGCCGAAAATAAGACTTGCCCAGATAAAAAGTCCAATCGTGCTTTTGAACGCATGCACAAAATAGGCCTTTCCACAAAAATAAGCCCTCCCTGAAAATATTGCAACCCAGTAGCAGCCATGAGGTGACCATGCTCGCCGCCTCCTGCACCTCAAAAATAATAAGACCTCGAAAATAAAGCCAAGTGTTTATTGGGGGGGAGGGTCAAAAGAAAATAAGACATTGCCTTATTTGGGGGAAAATAGGGTATATTACTGCTTTACAGAAGAAAATGCACCAGTCCCATGTCTGTACTCAGTAACAAGAAAAAGAAGGAAATTGGTCAGGGTAGATACTCTACAGGTCACTTCAATTAAAACTCATCTTGCAGGATTGAGGAAGCATCCCTTCTCTGTCATGACCCCTGCCTTCTGGAACAGCATTTGCCAGAGATATGTTGGCTCCCAGCCTTCAAATGTTCTGAAAGTCTCTTAAGACCTGGCTTTCTTCACAGAAAGAAGGACTAGGGGAGACATGATAGCAGTGTTCCAGTATCTCAGGGGTTGCCACAAAGAAGAGGGAGTCAAACTATTCTCCAAGGCACCTGAGGGTAGAACAAGAAGCAATGGGTGGAAACTAATCAAGGAGAGAAGCACCTTAGAACTGAGGAGAAACTTCCTGACAGTTAGAACAATTAATCAGTGGAACAGCTTGCCTCCAGAAGTTGTGAAAGCCCCAACACTGGAAATCTTTAAGAAGATGTTGGATAGCCATCTGTCTGAAACGGTATAGGGTTTCCTGCCTAGACAGGGGGTTGGACTAGAAGACCTCCAAGGTCCCTTCCAACTCTACTATTGTATTGTATTGTATTGTATTGTATTGTATTGTATTGTATTGTATTGTATTGTATAGGTCTGGGACTAGAGTGTTTGTGGAGCCTCTGGCAATTTTCCCCCCCTTGGAAATGATTTGTGCGACTTTATCCAGGTGGTTGTGAGTTCCTTTTAAATTATGTATTCTCTTCGATATTGTAAGCTGCCCAAACTCAGGTGGCCTCAAAATCCAATAAATAAATAAATAAATTACAAGCCTAAACAAAGGCAGTGCTATATTTGAGATTATATCATTAAACAGTATTCAAAACACCTTTTAATACATTAGTTCCAAATATAATCATACTTCAAATAGACTCAATGCAGGTTTGCATGCAATGTTAAAGTTACTGATTCAATTGCAAGTTAGTTGCCTGCAGTTGAATCAGTAACTTTAACATCAGACAATAACCCACAATTGTATAGCAATAAACAGTAACATCAGAAATAATGAATTGTTAAATATTAAGAATGAGACAATCAATACACTTCCTTTTTGCCTAAATGGACTAGCCTTACCATTCTGGAAATCCCATGAATGAACCAAGCACATTTCACATAACGCAACTATCTATAGTAGGTTTCTTTTCCCGAAGACTTCTACCATATGACAATGTCACAAAGGGTCAAGTCACACACTATACAGAAGCTACAAAAACGTAATTGTCAGTGGTACACCTACTATCTAGATCATTATTTAAGATCCACTTTGTCATTATTAAACTGCTACCAAAGTTGTTTAACACAGGAGTAGCAGAGACCCAACACTGCACCCATTGCCAATCCTCTCACAGCATCCTCGGTCCAATATGCACCCCATATTGCCTCTACCCAAGGCAGATTATTCCCACTTCCCTGCCCTTGATATGCCATTAAGAAGTTGGTTGGTTGGTTTCAAACCAAGCAACCTGGTTTCCTCTATCACCCTCAGATATGGAAGCACACATAACTGATTTTCTTTCCAAGATGGAATAGAAAATGACTCTCTTTTCAGGAATTTGTGATCTCTTCTACATAATGTTTCATCCAGAGGCATGGGTGAAATATCATTCATACAGTGGCTTGATTCATGATTAATGGAAAATCCTGGATTAGCCTTATGTTTAGATGCTCCAATTCCTCCTCCTTCTTTATTTCTGAAGAAAATGTGGGAATAACTGGAGAGGGAAGAAATAATCACACAAGTCCATTAGACCCTCCACATTTTGTTGGCTTGAAAGAATAAAAACTTGTTCAGGCTTTCAGAAATCTCAACAGAACACTCAATCTCCTACCAACGTGGTTGAGATGATGATGACTCCTATAAACACTTGAATTTCTAATGTCTACCAGCAAAATTGTTCACACAGAAGCCAACATGCATACCATAAGAAATTTAAAAAAGTCTTCTCTCTTCCAGACACTTACACTCAACACACAAAAGTGCACAGGAGGTGATATTGTGTAAGTGACATCAGTTGGGGACAGAGGCATCCCTGGAGCACTTATGTCATAAATACTCTACATTTCAAAATGCCTGAATGGGCCTATTAACCTGGTTTCCTGGAATGCTGCATGTTTGCTAGCTTGAGAAAAATAAAAATGACTTTCCATTCCATTGCAGAATAAATAATTGGATCACAAACATCTAGATCAGTGTTTCTCAAACTTGGCGACTTTAAGTCCTGTGGACTTCAACTCCCAGAATTCCCCAGCCAGCTACCAAACACTGATCTAGATGTTCATAAAAAAAATAGTATGTTAAAGAACCAGTACAACTGTAGCTAGTGAGTATCTATTGGCATTCTACACTGCAAACACAGAGAGAGCTTTGAAGTTGAAAGAGGGGGGGAGGAACCCCCTCTCTGTAACAGGTTATTAAATATTGCTATTTGGGATGGAAAAGATACATTTCAAAGTGCTAGAACAGGTCTCAGAACCCCATTAATAGAAATTAGAGGGAAATCTAATAGGAAAAGACAGAAATAGAACGTTCTTGCCTTTGCTCCCTGAAGAAATGTGTAGACTGAAAGATGACACTTTATTTCTCTGAATCCCCAGGAGTCCAATAGTCACAGCACTCACCCTGCAAATAATAATAATAATAAATATAGTCTGAAGTGATTCTGGCTATTCCTAGCTTAATAAATGGGCTGGAATAGTGGCAAATTCTGATCCATGAAACATCTTTTCAATAAAAATAGATAGGGTTGTTAATAATGTTAATGGAGTATCATACAGCTGAGAGGATTATACAGCTTATCATGCAGTTTTATTATTTTTAATAAGTATTCTCCTGTGTTCCTTCAGCTCCACTCACATCTAATACCCTGCAGGAACGCTTTATGCCAATATTTCTCTTTAGGATTGAGGGTAGTAAATACTTAGTTGACCCTGGAGACTTTGCGTTTTTTGTTGAACTATGGCTCCAGGCAATTCATAAGCATAAAAGTAACCCTGAAAAAGAAAGCAAGAAGCTTTTTAGGCCAGCAATAATCGGCAGAAAGACTGCAATTAGAAGAGGAAAACAAAGTACCTTTCCTGCTTGCTCAACCCATTCTCCTGGGCTCATGATACATGGCTCTAAAATATGGAGGTTCCACTTAAGTAATCCCCAAAGAGAATTTTTATCTTCAGTAAATTTGTCTAATTATTCTTTTGCTAAACTCAAGTAGATCATGAGTTTATTTCTCAAGAAAAATTGAGCTACCTGGAAATAAAGATACTGAGCTACAAGGAGGCATAGGAGCTCCTCAAGCTCCTGAGATATTTAGTTGGTAAACACACATGAATTTTCTAGGAGAGCACTGAAAGAACAGGGAGAGGGGAAAACTAGAAATGAACATTGAAAGCATGGAAAGACAAGGGGAAATTGTCCTTCACATAGCAACTTACAGTAAGTAGTTTTCACTCATTAACAAAATGGCAGGAGAAACTAGGGCAAAAAAGCTACCTTTAAGAAAGTTTAATATTAAAAATACAGGACCATTTGTTTGCTAGATGTGCCTTGGCAGAGGTTTGGTTGAAAATACAGGTAGTCCTTGACTTACAACCAGTCATTCAATGACCCACTCATTCAGTGACGCGTAAGAGCCGCAGTGGCGCAGTGGTTAGAATGCAGTACTGCAGGTTACTTCTGCTGATCACCAACTGCCTGCACTTTGGCAGATCAAATCTCACCAGGCTCAAGGTTGAATCAGCCTTCCATCCTTCCGAGGTCAGTAAAATGAGGACGTAGCATATTGTTGGGGACAATATGCTGACTCTGTAAACTGCTTAGAGAGGGCTGTAAAGTGTGTATATAAGTCTAAGTGCTATTGCTATTCGAAATTATAACAACATGAAAAAAGTGACTTATAACCCGCTTAGCATTCCCACTTCCAGAAATGTTGGCGGCTGCTTATAAACCCCTCCTCCTTTATTTTCATAATATTGTGTTAGCAAACTAATTGAAATCTCCCAGTATGGCTCCCATTCATGTGGTTGTTTTGGGGGATCCTCCAGGTATCAAAATACTGAGATGCCCAAGAATATTGAAGACAGATGGCCCTTACTCTCTCTCTCTCTCTTTTGAACTCCCCCCCCCTTTTTCAACTTTGGTTTACCTAAGATGCACTTGGTTAGCAAAAGGAAAAAAGCAGCTTGTGTCTTAGTTTTGAGCATAGATGCAAGAAAGGAATAATCAAAAGCCCAACTGCTTTATATCACTGTGCTTTCTTTGGAGAAGTCGGTGGGAGGGGAGAGAGAGGAGAAAGAAAATTATAGAGTAGCAGAGAAATGAAATGTTTGAACAGAAAATAATTTCCCTAACTTGTAGCCTGCAGGCATAACTGTCATAACTCTGCATGAATTGAACAGTCAGGGAGTTCAAGTTTTCGGCAGCTTACCATAAACTAATATGTTTCATCACTTCATCTCTGGGTAAGAGGCCGTTCCATGTGTTAGGAGACACACAAGACTGCAAAGGAAAAGATGCCTTCTGTTGGAGATCTTTGGAGACCATTGCATATCTAGAGGTAAGGTCCAAAAGAAGCTATTAAATTCCACTAAATAGTTCCTGTTTTATAAAGACCAACTTCCAGATGTGATCACAATGAGAATTATAGTCTCATAGTTTGCAGGCATCAGGTTTGAGAAAACTGAATTGTAATTGTCTCACAGTCCAGATTTAAGGAGACCCTGATCAAAACACCCTTGATTACAGTCTCTTTTTTTTCAAGAGAACTATTTTAACAAGCTTAGAAAAGTACTAGACAGGATTCCCTGGACAGAAATCCTGATGTCAAGGAGAGTGATGCAAGTTGGAAATTTCACAATAAGATGAGATTCTTGAAGAATAATTATGCAATATTTTAAACAGGGAAAAGGTGAGGAAAATACTAAATATCCTTAAGATCATGACCACCTCAAAGCATTCAATAAAATACCCCATATAAATGAAGAAGACAGAAAAGTGTCTATTTGGCATGTACGTTCCTCTTGGCTTCTAGGTGCTCGCTAAGAAAGAATTTTTCAAAATGACCATCAGATCATTAGTATATCTTATACAGTAATTAACACGCTCTGATGCTAAGGAGTTCTACTCCCCCTCCCCACCTGAAAAGAACTCTATTCCAACTGCCAGTTGCCTTATATTAACATGCTCTGATGCTAAGGAGCGAGACATTCTATTCCCTCTCCCCACCTGAAAAAAATTCTGTTCCAACTGTCCCTTGCCACATATTCTGTTACCTCAGTTCAAACTGGCAGACGTTCTACTCCTTCACTCAGGCGCAATCTGGGGCTCCTTACAGTAGTAAATGTTGTTACCTCACCAAAATGTCTATGCCTTCCACCTATGGAACTGCTTCCGGACTCAAGGCAGCAATATTCCCTTAAGTGTTTCAATCATCGACCACCACTGAGCCAATGAAATGTGAACCGAATTTCTCCTGCAAGCCTGATCTCATAGTTTCATTACGAAGCATGGGTATCCAGCTAGTATATTTATAAATGACTGGATGAGGGATTAGAAAATATGATTTTCAGACTTGCATATGACACACTAAAATTATCACAGCCAGTTATGGACACCAGGTTTAGGAAGAAAATTTTAAAAACTGTCCAGAGGCAGCAACCAAGGTAATAAGGGCTCTGGAAGAAAACGTATAACTAATAGTTGGAGTTGCTAACTATGCATGGAGAATAGAAAACTGTGGAAAGGCTTATTCATTCTGTTCAAGTAATTGAAAGGCTATGGGGCAGAACTGTTCAGAGTTTTTTTCCAGAGAACAGGACAAGAACTAAAGTGTTTATATTACAAAGAGATGGATTTGGGTTGAATATCAGAATATAAATCCTAAACAAATAATCATTCAACAGACTTCCTCTGGAAGTAATAGAAACTCCTTGACTGGAGGTGTTTAATAGAGCCTGAATGACCAACTGTAGGGATTCCATACTTGTGAATTCCTGCCCTGCCTTTTACTGTTTGACTGCTTACTCCATGGGGAGTAAGACCCATTCCTTTGGCCCAGGTGTCTGATAGACCTATTCAATTTTAGAGGGAATGTGAGGTTGTAACTTGTTGGTACAATTGGGGCTCTGATCAGTGTTTAGAAAGACGGACAATAGTTTTAGATAATGGATTCCTGGAAATCTAGTTGTCAGATAAGAACTAGAGAGAGAGATGCCTACAATAATTGTGGAGGAAGATGAAACTGAACGAAACATAAGTAAGAGCCTTTATTAAGAATTATCTTGTGGTTATAAGAATGGCAAATGTTAACTATTCTCTCATTCTTCTCACATCTACAGATTGCCAACTGGCAACTCCATTTCAGCTGACCAAGTCCATCTTGAGGAGAGAGGGGCCTGAGAAACATCTTCAAGGCTATTATGAGGACTATTTGGAGCATATCAGATAAAGTCATTCTGATAGTCAACTAAAACACTTCATGGTACCCAGCTAGTTAACTGCAGTTATTTCTGCCCATTTCACAAAATCCAACAAGGCAGACATGTTCCCTTCATTAAACAATGTCATTTGATGAGACCTCAGAGATGTGCCTCTGTATTTGCCTAGAACACATGGTCTTGATACTACCAGTCTTCTGTAAGATATCATTTTTCACTCAGGCATTGGGTCATGGTATACATTTAAGTCAGGGGTGTCCAAACTTGGGAACTTTAAGACTTGTGGACTTCAACTCCCAGAATTCCCCAGCCAGCCATGCTGGCTGGGGAATTCTGGGAGTTGAAGTCCACAAGTCTTAAAGTTCCCAAGTTTGGACACCCCTGATTTAAGTGATCTGTTTGTTATGGATGCATAAACTGGCTCAGGTGCAATGTATTTTAATTTTTGTTTTGACTATTTTGCTGCTGCTGTTAATTAGATAACAGCTGCCCAGAGTCAGTGGCTAGCCAAAATGAACAAATAAATAAGTAAATTCCTGCAGTGGAAATTACCTTAGATGATCTCCAAGCTTGTTTTCAATCCATATATTATAAAATTTTGTGATTAGAAATTTAATCATATCCACTAAGTGATATCCATTCACTTAGAGCAAAGTTGATAGTTCCTTTAATGGATTTACTTCCACATTTTTCTACAACTTCAGCCATTACTAGACAAATTATTTTTTCTTGTTGTTTGACTAAATGCATTTATCAAAATGCTGAGTTTCCCTTTTCTCTAAGTAAAAGGTATATAGCATTAATCAAAGTGAGATCTATGTGTTTCTCAAGAAAAGATGGAGTAGGCAATCCAGGATGTCACATTTCAAGCTTCCCTGGACCTGTAAAGAGATTGCCACTGAGACCTCTCAATACCCTTCAGCATCCTTCGATGACAAGAATTTGGAAATGCTTGGAAACCCAAGACAGCAAAAGGTCTTGTTAGACTGATGTGCATCCACAGCTCAAGGTAGCTGTTCAAATTTATGTGCTGTCCATAACAAAATATCAGGTTGATATCCTAGCCTTATAAATAGCTGTCAAGTCCGATGGACTAGCATCTGAGCTTGATTTGAGATGTAGCACTTTTGCCTCAATGCGCCTCACTGAAAATCCACAGGCATATACCAAAAATTATACCTCTGAGATTCAGGAAATTATAAAATAAGGGAGATACTTACTTGATTTGCCAGGAGATTTTGGGAAGAAAAAATAATAATAATCCCCTTGGGCAGTATTTATCTGATTTCCTAAATGAGCGACAGTTGAAAAGGGTGGTGAGAATTTATACCAAGGGTTGGCATTTTGATTTTATTAAAGCTGAAAGTAGAAGATCAATGCCCAAATTAGAAGAGAGTACTCTTTTCTTTGTGATAGGACTCTTTTATCAGTATTCTCTTTTGGGAAGAACTAGCTGCAGAGAACAGATGCCTCATTCTTAGAAGAATTTCATCCTTGCACACAGAAGCTTTTTAATTTCCAAGGGCCATTTGAACCTAATCTTAGATCCTAAATTTGTCCACATTGGATGGACAATTGGATTCTCTTAGTTCACAGCAGGTGTGCTCTCATTCTATGCCTCATTCTCTTACTGTGTCCCACAAAGAAAGATTTACTTCATTTAAATTAGTAAAGGTAAATGTTCAACTCGCACATATGTGCTAGTTGTTCCTGACTCTAGGGGGTGGTGCTCATCTCCGTTTCAAAGCTGAAAAGCCAGCACCGTCCAAAGATGTCTCCGTGGTCATGTGGCCAGCATGACTAAATGCCGAAGGAACACAGAACGCTGTTACCTTCCCACCAAAGGTGGTTTCATTTTTACATGCTTTCGAACTGCTAGGTTGGCAGAAGCTGGGACAAGTAAAAGGAGCTCACTCTGTTACGTGGTGCTAGGGATTCAAACCACCGAACCGCCGACCTTTCTGATCGACAAGTTCAGCGTCTTAGTCATTGAGCCACCCCAAGCCCTCATTTAAATTACAGATAAATAAAATCAGAGGCAGCTTTTAGACATCCTAAGCAATAACACAGCCTAGTACATCGAGTCTTATTCAGCTCAGTTGCCACTATGCCAATGTGTCAGAAATAGTACCCCAAATATAATTTTCAAGGCCAAGATTATCTAATCTCTGGGAGCTATAATTTTTTAAAAAGATGAAGTGTCTTTGATCATGGAGAGATTGTCTGCCTTTTTTCATCAAGACGTCCATTCTTCACCATCTGCGTAGAGGAATCAGTATTTCCAAAGAAGAATGTCTTGCTGCAAGGCAAGCGTTAACCCTAGCACCTTTTTTTAGAAATGTATCACTGCTTGTGACTAATACAAATTAAGCAATTTGCACTGGTCTGTTTTTTATCACATGCAATGCTCTGCATTTAGAAGTTCAGCTATCTGAGCCAGCCCTAATTTAAAAAGAAACAGACAGAGCACCGTATGCTGAAGCCAGTTCCATAAGCTTGCTATGTTTTTACTATTGGTGCCTTTCTAAGGCAGCCCCTCTTAGGCTAGGAAATTACAATAACATGCGGTGTATGCTTCTTGAATCCTTCACATCAATGTCCAGCTTCCTTTCTTTGTCCCAAATGCACCGACAAAATGCCCGGGATGTGACCTGCTCAACGATGGTGGCTTTCCCCCAAAGCACTCCATCTGACCTCAGCATAATGAAGAGAATTAATATGGCAAAGCCACTAACACGGCACCACTTCCCAGCAGCGCAGCTACAGCCTCTAATTGATTAGTCCATAAAAAACCTGTGCACTAAATTGAAAGGAGCTGCACTAATTCTCTTTTATGTTAAATTTCTGTCTCTCTCGTTTATCGAATTCTTTGTCCAATGCCCCCTTTTTGCAGCCTATTGTGGGCTTGCTGTGGGCCTGTTTTCCTCTTGGCCAGATTAAGTACCTAATCAAAATCTTGTCTCCTTTAATGGCATAAAATTGAAAGATAGATATTGCACTTTACACAGCTGATTAAACACTGGAATGTGGCTAAATGCTTTACAGGGCTTGTTACATTAACTAACTCTGTCATCTGCCAGCTATCTTATAATTGCATATGCTCATGTTCCTCCTGGTGAAGCCAAGGTAAGGATGCTATTTTCCCCCTGCTTCCTTTTTTTAAAATCCTTCTTCCTTTTTCATGATCACCAAGGAAGTAAGGTGTCAAAGAGTACCTAAAATCCCCCCATTTGGATTGGATGTTGTTGGATGCAAAAGACCACCTGCCTGAAACTTCTTAATTGTGGCAAAGAAAATAATTAAGTACCTAAATGATCCAAATGATTTTTTTTTAAAAAAAGACCTGTTGTAACTGTGGCTGGATTGTTAGGATATAACCAAAAGATTTGTGCTTTGGGAGGAACGTTTCAAAATGTAGATGGTATCTCTTTCTTGAATGATCAGAACATTAAAAGTAAGCTCCAAGACCTCCAAGGTCCCTTCCAACTCTACTATTGTATTGTATTGTATTATATTGTAAGCTTTCTAGCAAGTCAGAAACTAACATAGTAAAGTAACATTTTGTCCTACTGTTATCGCTTTTTAATTTATTTTTTGTATTCAGAATTTAAGAACAAATGAGTGTTTCAAAAGCATATTGTCTAAAATGGTACAGTGCTTTCTACTTTCAAGTAGATCTTTAAATGTTTAAATGTGTTTAAATGTATACATCACTCTTTCTACTCCATTGATGAAATAGCAAATAAAATACCTGCTATTTTTCCCACCCATGGTCTTTTATCTGCCCCCTCCCATTGCCCTATGATCCAGATATGGATCATGGATTCCTATTAATTTACACACACACACACACAAACACACACACACACACACACACACACACACACACACACACTTCCAACCAGTTAGTGGCCTGGAAAAGATAGACCGTCTCCTGCAGTGTATCGGATCTGCTATCCATGCTTTCAATAAATAGAGTAGAATAGAATTCTTTATTGGCTTGTGTGATTGGACACACAAGGAATTTGTCTTTGGTGCATATGCTCTCAGTGTACATAAGGAGAATAAAATACATTTAAAAGATACAACACTTAGTGATAGTCAAGGTTACCAATAAGCAATAAAATTGTATTAGGAAACAAATAAAAATAATATAAACTGAAAGCTACAAGCAACATGGTTATAGTAATAAATTGGAAGAGATAGATACTAGGAAGAAAGAGAAGAAGAATAGTAATACAGACTTAGTAAATTATTTGACAGTGTTGTGGAAATTAATTATTAAGCAAAGTGATGGCATTCGGGGAAAACTGTCCTTCTGTCTAGTTGTTCTGGTGTGCAGTGCCCTATAGCATTGTTTTGAGGGTAGAAGTTGAAACAATTTATGTCCAGGAGGTGTGGGGTCTGTAGATATTTTCACAGCCCTCTTTTTGACTCATGCAGTCTACAGATCCTCCATGGAAGTATCTATGTATGTATCAGTGACGTGCGGTGAGGTTTATGACTGGTGAGGCACTGACACAGTGCTGGGTTTCAAATATTTTTAGACTTGTGGACTTCAACTCCCAGAATTCCACAGCCAGGCATGCTCAGTTCCAATTTAAAGCGACAGCATTTGTTTTTCTCCTTTGCTCCTTCTTTCTTTTTTCTTTTTCTTCTCCTTCCCCTCCTTCCTCCCTCTCTCCCTTCCTCCCCCTCTCTCAAACACACACACACACCCACACACACACACACACACACACACACACACACAGAAGTTGGATTGGACTATCTCTCCTACCCCTTCCCTCTCTCACTCACTCTCAAACAAACCCCCCCACACACAAAAGTTGGATTGGATATCTTTTCCAGTGGCTTGAAAGCAGCTCTTCTGCCATCCCCCCCCCCGCCATTCCCCTGCTGCCTTTCCCAAACACCTCCACCATTGCAAATGCAGCCTGCTGTCTGGGTGGGAAATGCCTGGAACACAATAAAACCACCTCCTGCTGGCAGGCTGGGGTGAGAGGAGAGGCAGAGAAGCCGGAAGGGAGCCGAGCCGAGCCTTCCAAAAGAAAGAGGCTGGGGGGAAGTGTGTGTACTACAGCATGGCTCTTTGCCTGGCTTCCTGCCTCCTCCTGTGGTCTCCTCAGTGCTCGCTTGTGCTCTCCCTCCCCAAGTGTAGTTTGATTGCAGGTGGAGCCACGTTGCCTTTTCAAACTTGTAATCAGTGAAGCTGGGCTAGATTTTTATATAGTTTTATCCAGCTGTGTGTGTGAGAGAGAAATGAATGGGGGCCTGGGGAGGAAGTCACTACACTTGGGGAGGGAGAGCACCAGTGAGGTTAAGCAGAGTTCATTGCAGGTGGAGCCACGTTGCCTTTTCAAACTTGTAATCAGTGAAGCTGGGCTAGATTTTTATATAGTTTTATCCAGCTGTGTGTGTGAGAGAGAGAAATGAATGGGGGCCTGGGGAGGAAGTCACTACACTTGAGGAGGGAGAGCACCAGTGAGGTTAAGCAGAGTCATCCACAGTGAGGCAGCAACTAGCTCAGCTTTTTCCTTTTACTTTTTTTTTCATGATGAGAGTGGTGAGGCTGTGCCTCACCTGCCTCACCTGACTGCACGTCACTGGTATGTATGGTCGTGTCCTATTTACATATGTCCGTGTCCTATGTATCTATGTCCATGTCCATGTCCAACAATATCTATGTCCATGTCCTATTTACAATATATAGGCATTCTAGAGAGAGATACAGCAGTAGCAATAGCACCTAGACTTATATACTGTTTCACAGTGCTTTTACAGCCCTCTCTAAGTAATTTACAGAATCAGCATATTGCTCCGAACAATCTGGGCCCTCATTTTACTGGCCTCAGAAGCATGGAAGGCTGAATCAACTTTGAGCCGGTGGGAAATGAACTGCTGGCAGTCAGCAGAATTATCCTGCAATACTGCATTCTAACCACTCCACAACCATGGCTCATGATAGAGCTCACTTATATTTTGGGCAATCATATGCCTTGTTGTGAATCCAGTTCCTACTTGGTAGATCTTCATGTATCCTTGAATCCATGCAGATACGCCAATAAATGTTGGTCCATTACTTTGCTGATAAGGAGCTGGGAATGGAAGATATTTTAGCTTCTTGTAGATTATAGGAGAATGTTAAGCTATAAAATATAGTTGTCTTTATAACTACTGTAAAGAATATTGGAAGCCATTTCATTATACCTTTCTTCTTTCTTTTCTATTTTTCTTCATTTTATTCATTTCTTGCACCTTTTGTATTTTTCTTTGATTTCTTTGATTTCAACTCTTATCCTCAAAATGATACTTTTATGTACACTGAGAGCGTATGCACCAAATACAAATTCCTTGTATGTCCAATCACACGGCCAATAAGGAATACTATTCTATTCTACTCTATTTCTCCTTTTTCTCCTTACTTTGTATTAGTTTGATAAGTGGAAGATAAAAATTGTGTTGATTTTAATCTTCTTGTTTAAAGGATTAAGTAAACATGATGGGCAAAAGAAAAAAAAAGAGAATGATGAGCCAGATGTAGACTGGGTAGAGAAGGCTTATAAACTCCTAACATTAGATGGCAAGATCAAAGAGAATTCTCAGGGGGAAAAGTTCATTAATGGGAATTCGGGTTGGCATATGAAACTGATTTACAACAGATTAGATAACTCTAGTTGATTGGTGCTGAAGATGCACTGTTAGTGTGGTGCATCCTACTCAGAGTAACATTGGCTGGTAAACATAAAAATGGACTGAGCATTTGACATTAATTAAGATTCATGGAATAGTGGGTGTGACTGGGTCAAAGCTGACCCCAGTATTTCAGAACATGTCAAAGGATCGCTATTGTCTGACACATGGTTAAAATGACCATACAGTTCATTTAAGGTTCATTTAAGAAAGACTAAAAGTTTATCTGCCAAAGAATAATCAGCAATCCACATACCACCTCTTCAGTCTGAAAGTGGATATTCCAATTCAGATGGATTTTTAAGCTTTTTCCTTAGGTCTAGAGTGGTAAATAGGAACATTTCTAGTTTTTAAAAGTATTCCAAGATTTGAGGGGCTGCCACAAAGAAGAGGGGAGTCAATCTATTTTCCAAAGCATCAGAAGGCAAGACAAGAAACAGTGGATGGAAATTAATCAAGGAGAGAGCCAATCTAGAACTAAGGGGAAATGTCCAACAGTGAGAACAATTAATCAGTGGAACAACCTGCCTTTAGAAGTTGTGGTTGCTCAATCACTGGAAGATTTTAAGAAGAGTCTGGACAACCACTTGTCTGGAATGGAATAGCCTATCCTGCTTAAGTAGGGGGTTGGACCAGAACAGGCCTGTCAAACTGGCAGCCTGCACACCAGATACATCACGCACAGGCCCTGCCTACCCCAGCTCTGCAAAGGCAAAAAACATTGTGATACGTCATGATACGTCAGGTGACAAGATCAAGTTTGACACTCATGGACTAGAAGGTCTCAATAGTCCCCTTCCAACTCTGTTACTCTGTTACTCTACTAAAATGCTTTTGAAAACAAATGCACATCTTGAGAATGAAAACATGTGAAGTGCATAAAACTAGAGTATATTATTCTATACTTGGCCAACAAAAGTAGTATGCAAAGGAATCATATTACACAAAAGAATGCAAAATAGTTTAGTAAGTCTTCCATCCTGCAATGTAAAATGTCTGCTTTGATAAGCTCTACCTTATATCCAAACTCTATTTCTAAATAAAAAAGAAATGAAACTGGAATCTTGGTGGTCTTGGCTACCCAATCAGATCCTAGACATTATATCCAGGCAACCTTGGATCATGGGAAATGTCTATTGTATACTTCAACAAAAGCAGGTTAGTTCACATGTTTCCACAACTGCTTCCTATTACCATTCTATTTCTACATCTATCTGTGCAAAATGAGGTTAATGGAAAAGGTAAACAAAAGAATTGTCAAGGGGCTATTTAACTAGGGGAAGACAAAGCTGATTCATTTCCTGCTTCATCCATGGGTCTAAAGGAAAAGAGCAATACTTCAGGTCCAATTTAGTAATCCTACCTGGGATATAGTGGTTACATCCTTAGTATTATCTGATAATGAACATGTTAATTCAAAATCTGTTCAAGTTAAATACTTTAATGTAGAAAGTAAATCAAGACAAACAGGTACAATCAAATGTTCTATGAGTTAAAAAACAACTTTCTGCTTCAATTTACAACCCTATAAAAATCATGCTTCTAACCTTTGTATAATACCTACAGAAGTAGACTAGGCATCCATGGTTAACAATCATCTTCCACTTTGTGAAAAGTAACAATGTGTAGTTTTCCTCTATGCAATATTCATTCATGGCAAAACAAATAGCTTTTCAATAAACCCAATGATATGGCATTGCTGGAAAAGTTTTGTCTTCTTTGGAAGAGTCACATATTCAAATTATCTGCGTTTTCTGAAAATGGACAGTGTGTTTCTTGCTCTGGGGCCAAACTGTACGGCAGGAATTGGATAGAAAATAGCTTACATTGTAGATAAAGTACTCTTTGCCGTATTTCTTTAAATTGTTGAAAGGAACCAATTTGCTGAGTAATGTTGAATAACCTTTCAGTGAATTATTCTGTCAAACAACATTCCAACTCTGATTTCAAGGCACCATATTTTTAAAAAGCAAGTAAACATTTTCCAAACCACAGGCAGGTTATTTCAAAACTGTATAGCTGAGTTCCAAACTCATTTTATTCCCATACTGAAAAGCTTCCGAAATGTAAAGAGAAAATATTCCCCAAAGAAATGTAAAACTGTCCTCCGTGGGGCTGCATTCATTGCCCCTAATGAAAGTACTACGTACCCCAGCATTCAAGCAGACCCAGAGGCCTACTATATTCCCACAGGATGCCTGGCTATTGAATGAAACACATGCATTTTTTCCTTTACATTTAAGTGGTGCTGAATTAAAAGACACATGAATCAGACTCAGCTTTCTGTATCAAAGGCAATTAATAATCCATCCATCATTTGTTTTTATATCAAAAGGATATCTTCTATCCAAATCGACTTCACACTCCACATGAAACCTACGGATGAGTTCATCAAACAGCTCAAAATGTAAGCTTGATAAGTCTACTATGCAGACTTCACTAACCTCTTATTAAAGATTCATAAAGGCATAATATGTATTTTAATAAGTCAGGTTTTCAGACATAAAATTCAACCCTGAATTAAATGCTTTCTTCTAAGGTAACTGAGACAACAGGAAATATTTCAGCTACCACTGTATTCAGGGTGAGTTAATAGGTATTTTCTGACCAAAAGATGGTGCGAACTAACAGCATGCAAGGCTCCATTCTAACGTAAGTATTTCAATACACAGATGTCCAAATCTGTTGTTCCGTTTCCATAAGGGGACTGCTATATGAAGATATATCGCCTCACTCTCAATGGTACCCCATGAAGATAAGGGAATGTGAAAATAAACAGATATAGCAGAAGAAGAGCCAAGGACTCCTGAATTAAAAGTATGTTCCCAGAAAGTTTTATGGAAGAGTTTTCGTAGAAATTCAAGAATATTAACTTTTGATAACTTACAAGAGTTATCGTAACATCATTTTATCTGATCTACTTGGTTTCATTGCTGTTAAAAAAGTTTAAACTCTTCTCACTTCAACAAAAATACATGCAGATATAATAATCAACATAAAATTAAAAATGCCTGAAAAGTCTTAATGCATCAAAATAAAATCTTTATAATACTATTTTTAAACAAATGTTTTAAAATAGCAATAGCAGTTAGACTTAAATATAAGTAGATGCTATAGAACTCCATAGTGCTTTACACTAAGCTCTGAACAGTTTACAATTCAATATATTTCCCCCAAAAACTGGAACTTCATTTTACCAACCTTGGAAGGATGAATCGATCTTGAGCCGGTCAATATTGAACTCGAGACTGTGGGCAGAGTCAGCCCGAAATACTGCATTCTAACCACTGTACCATGGGGTGCAGTGTCCTTTTACATTAAAAAATGATGAAACTCTTTTTTTATATACTGTGTAAAACAATTGTAGTGTAAATAACAAATACATTTCGTCAATTTAACATGTCCTGAAATGGCCACTTGGAAACCTACAGATCATTTTTAATGTAGACATCTCCCCGAAAGAGAGGTAAATAGTCCCAGCTCAGTGGCCTTTCAAAAAGCTATGAAGACTTGGCTCTTCCCTCTCTCTTGGGTGATTGTTACCAAAACTCTGGCATGAGTCTACATGATTAGCAAGAATTGAGATTTTTGTAGAAATCTCTGTTGGGTTTCTTTTTTGCTTTTAATGTCATTTCTTTTCAGTTTGTTTGTATGGATGAGCAGCCATATGAATAGGGTAAGTAAGTAAGTAAGTAAGTAAGTAAGTAAGTAAGTAAGTAAGTAAGTAAGTAAGTATCCAGAAATTCAGAGGTCATTTTTCTTCTTTTCTTCATATCAACATTAAGATATCTTTGTTACCCTCAGGAATATTTTTTTTAAAAATAATAAAATCTATACATATTGTCTATATTTAAATCTTTATTTAAATGAAATCTATTTATATTCTCCGCATAGTACAGTTTCAATTTCTGAGATGGTTAGAAATTGTCTATTGACTCTCATCCAAGAAAAGTAAATCAAAGTTTGATTGCCTTTGTGGATTTCACATATTTGCAATTAAACTAAACTGCAGAAGAAAACTGTACAATAAATTCCTCCACTAATCTAATAGTTGGATGGAAAACCAGGTTGTCTTTCACTGTAGGTACAGTACTTCTGTTAGATATTAACACAAGCTACTGTGGTTTCCACTCCAGTCCTCTGTTTAGGCAGGAACAAAGGTTTAATCTGATTGGTTGAGAGGTCTGACAGCTCCCTATAAAAGGAGAGCTGTCAGACCTAACTGCTGCTGGATTGTACAGACTTGACTGTTGTAATAAAGAGCTGTTGTTGCGTTAAACCTGAGTCTGCCTTCTCATTGCCCTATCTAACATTGGTGACGAAGGTGGGATCGAGAGGCAGATAAGGCAAAGAACGAACAACGAGTCAATCCAGCAAGTGAATCCAGCCCGGCGCATTGGCACGGCATCGAGCAACCATTTTGAGTGGCAAACTCGAAGCGCCTAAATGAAAATGGCTATGCACGCCCCGCCAACTCCGTACGACCCAGTGGCTAAACACTGGGAATCCTACATGCTGAGGTTTGAACGCTTCCTCGAGGCAAATGACCTCATGAGAATTCCAGACTCCTGCAAGAAAAACCTCTTCCTAGGCTACTGCGGCCGAGAGGTCTTCGAAACAGCAAAAGACCTATCGGAACCAACTCCGATCCAAGCGGTTATATGGGCGGCATTGCAACAGACTTTAAAAACGCATTACATACCCAAGCCTTCAAGGCACGTTCGCCGCCACGAATTCAACGTACGGAATCAGAAGGAAGGAGAATCCATTAATCAGTATGTTGCGGCCCTGCGAAATGCAGCAACATACTGTGACTTCTGTGACCTGGACGACCAAATCCTAGACCGCCTGATCTGCAGAGTGCGAGACATCAACCTGCAGAGACGGCTGCTAGCAAAATCGAACATGTCTCTGCAGATCGCACTCAACGAAGCCAGGGCATCCGAGTCAGCCGACAAGTCCACAGAAGCCTTGCAGCCCAGCACAATGCACCACAAACTGCATAGAAACAGGCACGTGTTCACCACGAGGCCGTAGACCAAGAAACCTCCAACAGCGAAGACTATGACAGCTACCGCATGTGTGGTAGCCGCACAAAGCCGGTGCAAAAATTCAACTCTTGTTTGCGGCCCTGCGCAAGCTGCGGAGGAGACCATGCCCAGTCTACTTGCTGATTCCGGGATGCAACCTGTCAGCGTTGCGACAAAAAAGGGCACATCGCAAAAGTGTGCCGGAGCAAAATCCCTGCCACCACTTGGCAGCCAAAGTCAAACCGCCAACAGAGGCCCAACCCAGGGGCCTGGCGGAAATACCAAGGGTGCCCAGAGAGAGAACCCAGAGAGAGAGCCCAGAGAGAGTACCCAGAGAGAGAACCAAGAGTAACCTATCAAATCACGATAGGGCAAATCCACACAAGGCAGCCCAAAAAGCTGAAAATCACGGTCCTCATTGAGGACGCTCCCTGCGAGCTTGAAGTCGACACTGGATTGTCCCTTACGATGATCTCCTGGTCGACCCTGAAGCAAGCCATTCTGAGCCTGAAAAAATGGCAGCTTCACACGCCAGACATCATACTGCGTGACTACCAGGGGAACCGAGTCCCCATCGTGGGCCAAGGCACCTTCCAGGTCCAGTTCAAGGGCATCAACACCAAGCTTCCTGTGACTGTGGCCAGTGCGCTGCAACAGAGCCTCCTCGGGCTAGACTGGTTCGAAGCCCTGGGCTTGGAAGTCACCGGGATCAACGCCATAGCGGATGGCGGCGCCGAGGCGATTTTTAAGGAGTTCAAGGACATCTTCAGCTCCGGTCTCGGTAAGTATGTGGGGACGCCGATTTCTTTTAACTTGGACCCCAACGTCGCGCCTATCAGGCTAAAACCCAGGAGAGTGCCTTTCGCTCTCCGCCCTAAAATCGATAGGGAAATTGACAAACTGGTGAGCCAGGGGATCCTAGAACCAGTTGACCATGCTCGCTGGGAGACCCCTATAGTGATCCCGGTCAAGCCGGATGGGTCAGTCCGGATCTGCGCGGACTCTAAATGAACAATTAATAAAGCACAGCACCTACTACATTCGCTAGGGCCAGGAAAATTTTTTGCTAAATTAGATATGGTGCAGGCAATTTGGAGTTAGTATCGCCCCGGGACTGTTCCAAAGCATCATGGAATGGCTTTTGCAGGGGATATCAGGAGTTGTCCCCTATTTCGATGACATTTTGGTATCCGCTGCAAATGAGGCGCAACTTTTAAAAACAGTTAGGGCTGTTTTGACCAGAATTCGTGAAAAAGGCCTCTGAGTTAAAAAAGAAAAATGCAAAATTAAGGTGCCCAGGGTAGAATTCCTAGGGTACATGATTGATGGCTCTGGGATCCACCCGACATCCCAAAAGTAAAAGCAATCCAGGATGCTCCTACACCTCGCAATCAAGCCGAACTTCAAGCTTTCCTCGGGCTCCATAACTTCTACAGCATCTTTCTCAAACAGAAAGCTACCGTCGCTGAGCCCTTGCATTGCCTCCTGTCTAAAAACGGCAATTGGTCCTGGGGCCGAGCCGAGGCCGCCGCATTCGGTGGGGTGAAACGCCTGCTCACTGCTGACTCCCTGCCGCTGGTTCTAACACTACAGCCAAACCCTGCCGCTGGTTCTAACATGTGACACTTCTCCTTTTGGCATCGGCGCTGTCCTCAGCCACTGCATGCCCAACGGCACGGAAGCCCCCATTGCCTTCTACTTGCGAACCTTGTCTCCCGCTGAATGGAACTATAGCCGACTGGACAGAGAGACTTTGGCTGCAGTAGCGGGAGTCAAGCAGTTTCACGAGTACCTCTAATGCCACGATTTCAAACTTGTGACGGACCACAAACCATTGTTAGCGCTACTGACTGGGGACCGACCTACCCTGGTTTCCTTGTCTCCACGCATGACCAGGTGGACTGTTTTCCTGGCTGCCTACTCCTACAATCTCATCCACCGCCCTGGCTCCACGTTGGGGCATGCCAAGGCGTTAAGCCGCTGTCCCCTACCTGAACTGTTGGCCGACCCCACTCCTGAGGCACCGGTCCTTCTTATTGACTGCCTGGACTCTGGACCTGTCTCTTCCACTGATGTTGCCCGCTTTTCCGCCAAAGATGCTGTTATTAAGCAGGTTCTTAACTGGGTGTGGAGGGGGTGGCCCAAGGAGCCTGTTGGGGCTGATTTTAAAATGTTTTTTGCTAAACACGATGAGCTGTCGGTAATCAAATGTTGTTTACTGTGGGGGGACCGGGTGGTTGTTCCAAGCAAAGTGCGAAAGGCAGTATTGGAGGCATTACATGTGGGGCATCCTGGCATCGTCAGGATGAAGTCCTTGGCTAGGAGCTACGTCTGGTGGCCTAACATGGACAGGGAGATGGAAGAGTGGGTGGCTACCTGCGCTCCGTGTCAGGAATCCAGACCAGCTCCCCCAGAGGCACCCACTAAGGAGTGGGAGCACCCTCCGGCACCCTGGTCTAGGGTGCACATTGATTTTGCAGGCCCCGTTCATGGCCAAACGTTCCTCATAGTTGTGGACGCATATTCGAAATGGCTAGAAGTAGCCCTGATGACCTTTACCACAGCAGAGGTTGTCACCAAGGTGCTACGGAGACTTTTCTCCATGCACAGCCTGCCCAACATCTTGGTCTCTGACAATGGGCCCCAATTCACAGCCATGCAATTCGAGACCTACTTAGCTAGCCAGGGAATTCATCATGCCCTGGTCACGCCATTCCATCCGGCTTCCAATGGTCAGGCGGAGAGAATGGTGCGATCTGCTAAAGAGGCCCTCACCAGGATGGGCCCGGGTGATTGGCAAACACGGGTTGATCACTATCTACTAATCCAACATATTACGGCAAGTGCCACCACCGGGAGAAGCCCCTCCACTTAGACCGGCTACACCCAAACTACTCTGCCACATCGCCCCCAGACTCCACAATCAAGATTCGGAATTTTAGCATAGGGGATTCAGTATACGCCCACAACTATGCCGGGGGAACTCTGTGGATTCCTGCTACGGTGATAGGCATCACCAGGCCTCGCTCTTACTTACTAGAGCTAGAGGATGGTAGAAATTGGAGGAGGCACATTGACCAACTCCATGGTCGCCTCTCCCACTCCAACCTTAGGGTACCAGACGAAACTCTGAAACCAAACGACCAAGGAGCAAACATTCACTCCTTTCACAGACAACACAAACCCAAAATGTCCGGTAGACTTATCTGAGTTTGTTGCAGGCTCACAGCGAGCTCCATGCGAGCAAACCTAAGGAACTCCAGCCGCGGCCTGGGGTAAGTTCCAACAGGTTCCACAGAGCGGAGCTGGAGAGCAGACAGGTCTGTCTGACCTGCCTGAAGAGCCGGTTCCAAATGAACTGCGCAGGTCTGGTAGGGCAAAACAAAGACCCACCTACCTCAAGGACTATGTAACCAATTGGAACATCCCGACCAAGAGGGGAGGGGTGTTAGATATTAACACAAGCTACTGTGGTTTCCACTCCAGTCCTCTGTTTAGGCGGGAACAGAGGTTTAATCTGATTGGTTGAGAGATTTGACAGCTCCCTATAAAAGGAGAGCTGTCAGACCTAACAGCTGCTGGATTGTACATTCTTGACTGTTGTAATAAAGAGCTGTTGTTGTGTTAAACCTGAGTCTGCCTTCTCATTGCCCTATCTAACAACTTTAATACAAGGCATTCTGTTTGGCGGTACCAGCCCTCTGCTGGGAATATGGACTGTTTATCTATTTCACCTCCAAAATGCATATTACTGTATCTGCTTTCTTGGTCCGGTTTTACTGTTATTTTGCTGCATTTTTATTTCAAACTGAACTTAGATTCATAGAAAATACTAAACTATAAAATGATTTGTTTGTGGCTAAGTATGTTGTACACCTAGCCACTGTTGATTGTAAACCACAATTTAGAGTTTAATAAGCATTCTGCGAATCTGACTAACCATAGTTTATTCAATAATAGTCACAGCAGTCTAATCCAGTATTTTCTTCTTAATTTTCCTTCAGTGCAAATGCCAAACCAGCACTGGTAAAACTAATGGCAGAATAATAAAAAAATTAAAACTTGATTGTGTCCCTGCTGGAAGATCAAATATTTAAAATTCAATTTACACAATCTCACAACAATTCTGTCAGGTGGATCATTAATTAATTATAATTAATTAATGGAATTAACTGGAATAATTGAGGAAATGGCATATAAAACCTATCAATTTCTTTTTTCGCCATAATAAAGTTGATTGATTCACATACTATACATATAGTATGCATATATATGCTGGTCTTGTTGTATTCGGGTCTTTTCCCGTGTAAGATTGAGATTGTCTTGGCGACGTTGCGACGAGGTCCCACTCGCCATCTTCAGGCTGCTGCCTTCGGCTTCGTGCTTGTGTGAGCAAAGCATGATCAGAGCTGCACAAACACACAAACACACACACATATACACTTATTTCATGAATACTGTGTCATTGGCTTTGTAATTTTATACTACAGTGGGAATTTCTTAGTACTGCTTTTTGGCTCATTGACATCTGATAGAACGGTCATTCTGTAGAATTCAAGTTGCATTATACTTATCCAAAATACTTATCCAAAATAAGCTACTTCCATAATGATCATAAAATTAGCACTAATAACAAAGTGATGCAAATCTCAAATTTCAATACAAATTCTAATTCTGTCAGAATTTGTTTATAATTCTAATTTGCATCACTAAGTTTAATGATTATTTCTTTCCTGTTGCAACAAGAAAAAATGTGCTTGCAAGAGCAGTTTGGCTCTTGCTTGAAATGCAGAGAATAGGAAAATAGGTGAATGTGTATGAATTATTTAAAACTACATGAAAATCATCCTCCCCCCTCCAAATCTTCTAACTTAAACCTACTTTATTGTTGCACGCTCTAGAGATGAGTGACATTTAACACAACTCTGTCATGCTCCCATACACACTTTCCTGTCTGACAGCCAGAGGGGGAAAAATGTAAGGATAACAGGCAAGCATATGCAGATTTTAAGTGTTTCAGCCTATTTGATCTACCCTTCCTCTCTGTTTCTCCCGAAACAAGCTCCATGCAACATAGCAACAATCAAAAGGAGAAATATTGCCATCTGGCAAAATGTCAAAATAATATCACTTCATTTGTTGCATGATTAAGAAACACTTCCCATCCGATAAATAAGAGATACTGAGAATTAATGTGCAGAGCCGGTGCTTAACTGACCCACATTATCAGTAGCTTTTCCTGCTTGGTTGCACTAACTTTTCTAAGTTTAAAGAAGTGGAGTTGTGTGCATGTATATGTTAAGTGCAGTTGGGGGGTGAGGGGCAGGAGATGATCTAAAATGTCTGGTCCTCACAATGAATAGCAAGTGAAAATATTTACTTGTAATCTCGCAAGACCAAATTATTGATCAGTTTTCAAGATGTTGCATCTAATACAATAGCAGAGTTGGAAAGGACCTTGGAGCTCTTCTAGTCCAACCCCTTGCCTAGGCAGGAAACCCTCTACCATTTCAGACAGATGGCTATTCAACAACTTCTTAAAGACTTCCAGTGTTGAGCTTTCACAACTTCTGGAGGCAAGTTGTTCCACTGATTAATTGTTCTAACTGTCAGGAAATCCACAAAGACTGCACTAATACTTTGGATTAATTTATATATGAGCTAAAGACAGAAGATGGATTTCACCTATAAAATAATAGTGGAGATATTGTTCATATATTTGTCTCTTTGTCATTTTGGGGGTGTCTTCAGGGTATGGTCAAAAAAATAAAATGGTGGCCATAATGGTGTGATCAAAGCTCTACCTTTTAATTGTTTCATACACATGACAAATAAAAAAGGAAGAGCTTATACTGCACCCTCATGACGACCATATCATTCTATTTTGTTTTCTTTTTAGCAGACACAGCTGGAAAAAATGCTCTCTCCCAGGTTCACATGTTACTGCATAAAATTCAGAAGAATGTATAAGAGTGAGGCTATTGTAATCCTAAATCTCCCACACTCACAGCACCATTTTACTGACAACAGGTCCAGATAAAGATCCCAATATAACGAAACAGGAAGTCATCACACAAATGTTATCTTTTTCCAGTTGCATAGAAATATATATAGGACATACAAGAGCATACAGGGCACAGTTGTGATCTCATACTATTCATTTCGCAAACTGTCCCCTTTGATCTTCAATAGGTTTGTATGTATTATTTGGAGAGTTAGGTGAATCCTTTCTAGGTGACTAGAAAAATGGTAAAATATTAAAGCCCTTAAACCCTTAAAAAAGAAGAATAAAAAGATGCCATCTCGCTAGTCCAGAAAAAAATAGCAACTTAAAGAATAGAATAGAATAGAATAGAATAGAATAGAATAGAATAGAATAGAATTCTTTATTGGCCAAGTGTGATTGGACACACAAGGAATTTGTCTTTGGTACATATGCTCTCAGTGTACATAAAAGAGGAAAAGAGGGAAAATACATTCATCAAGACTCATAAGATATAACACATAGTGATAGTCATAAGTTACTAATAAGAAACTTAAAAATGCTCCTGCGGGCTTTGAATTGGCAACATCAATTCAGGTCAGCAAAACATTCTGCCATTTCCTTATTGCTGGAGAGTATCAGCTGAGTAGATACTTTCCCCTGCAAAGTAGCCTCTGAACTATTGTAGTTAGCCTGCAGCAAACTGAATCTGTCTGTCCCAAACAGACAGGAATACTCAAACTGACGTAGGGAGGAAAAGGGCAGTTTTTAAGTGGAGCTGAGAAATGCAAATAGAAGTTGCTTTTGGGCTGAGTGGTGGATCGATAGAGGGTGACATCCATTTCTGCTCCCCAGAAATGTTTGCAGGCCAGTTCTAATGACGGGGCAAGAGGTATGTAAATCCAGAACTGACCTCAGTGAGATTGTCCTGAAGGAACAGCGGTATAGATTTATCCTCTGTTGGACAAGCAATGGCCAGAGATATTTATAAGGGGCAAGTGACTTGTACTTCTTATAGCCTATGGACCTATATCATAGGACCATTGATTGACTGATTTATTGACTTAATCATTTTATAAAGCCATCCACCCTCTTTTATTTCAAAGTCTTGCAGAAGAGATCATTTCAAATTTCTAATAAGAACCTTTCTTTCTTTCTTTGCAGCTTGCAGCCTTGGAAAGAAGGGTTAGAATAAGGATTAGAAATAAAACTGCTGTTCCTTCTATTCTCTCTTTCCAAAACACAGAATTCTCTACATATATTGAGAGTACAACTTCCCGAATTCTAAGCCTTAATGGGTTTCTGATTGGAAATTATGGAATTTTTAATCCCAATACATATTGATGCCAATAAAATAACATTACAATCTCTACCTTTCAGATCTTTAATGAGCTAATAATCCAGAAAACTTTACTGCAAGTAAAATTCCACCTAGAAATTCAAGACATCCATAGTGAAGTTCACTCTCATACCCATGGAACATTTTAATCAGATATTAGAATGCAGGTTGGTACTGTGGCTAATGTTTATAATCATATACAAAACCAATCAAACATTTGTTCTATACTCTTCCTGCTGCATTCACAATGACTTGGCCATTCCCCAAAATTGGTATTTTTTAGATACTAGAATAAGATGAAATATAGGATTGGTTTTCTACTGTTGGGAACTATTCATCCTTTGCCCTGAATTCCATTACACGCCCTTGTAAAGATTAAGGATGTTCTGGAGAAGTTCCGAAAAGGTACTAGGGATGCAAAGAAAAAGAAGAGAAGAGAAGATTCTATTGTACTGTATTGTAAAGCTGATAACTTAATACCGTTCCAGGTTACCCACTGTAGTACAAGCTTATTATTAACAATGTTAAATCCTAAACAAGCCTTATTCTCTTAATTTGCAGGATGGAAATTCATCAGAAAACTATTTAACTGCCTTTTCCAAAGAAAGAATGTGGAGGAAGGAAAAAAGGAAAGTAGGATATAAGGGGGGGGGAAGTTGACATGCAGAGTGTTGTACCAGAATTCCAAACAGACTTGATTAAGACAGTTTACTAAATCTGTCAGAGGACCACTTAATCTAAAACTGGAGACTTCTCATTGACTCACTATTTTAGCTACTGTAAAATAGGTTCCCAATTGTGCAACTGCCTCAGGATGCTATGGACATGTCATATCACCTTGCTAAATGTTAGATATAACTCACAAAAACCAAATGCTCCATGAAATAAATTCTATGTGTATGCTTTCTGCAGCAGGTTTAGATAAAGTGTTTGGCAGGGTCTTTTTTTTACAGAAATCTCATTTAAAATACAGCTGAGTGCTCTCTGAGCTATTTCTTTTGATTGGGAAAGCAAATAGTACATGACACAGAGGAAATGATAGATTCTTGATGTGTGACTGGGTAAAATAACACAGCTGTAAGCACATAACTGCTCTCTGCTCAACCAGGTGAACTACATTTTTCTGTGTGTACTACATGCTTCAGTAGAGCAACCATATGGGACTGCAGGAATCTAGGCCATGACTGGAATAAAGTAAGATAATGTTGTTGTTGTTCCACACCTTTGCTGCCATCTAGTGGCCATCCAGAGTTTTACACCTTCAATATACTAAAGTGTACATATTTGAATTTTCTTCCACACCTAAATTCATTTTCAGCATCTTTTTATCATTATGCCTTTGCTTTACCCAATTAATGTTTTTAAAATCTAAAACTAATAAGCCCAACTATTAAGAATGTCTGCAAGCAGCGTCAATATGAATCAGTTTACTGATTCTTCTAATTCAGCACTTTAATGTTCTCATGGGAAGCTGCTCTTTAGAAGTTCGAAACCCCTACACATAATTAAGATGAGAAATTTTAGAGAAGTCCAGAGATGATGTTGGAGAAATAATGCAACAACAGTTATTTTTCTCATTTTAGTATGGTGGGCTTTTCAAGATTTAGAGTCAGATGTAGCCATAAAATGGAATTGCAGAGTTGTTAGAAATTAGGCAGCATATAAATTTAATATTTTATTGTGGTTGGTCGCACAGTCAGTCAGATAGCTAGACTGGAATTGGTATTTTTATCCACCTATCAAGTCCTTCCCAAGAACCTGGTATAGGCAGATGTTGTTTCATAGTGGTAAAGATATTGTTGCAGAATGTAAGCTGTTTCAAATAAAGCTGCTTTTGGTAATTGACTGATGGTTATTTTGTCAATGCCAATGGGATCTAAGTGGTGCTCTAGGTGTTCTGGAATGACACCCAAGGTGGCTATTACTATTGGTATTATTTTTGCTTTCTTTTGCCACAGTTGTTGTACTTGTGCTTTTATTTGCAAGTCTTTGTATTTTGTTATTGTCTCCAGTTTTTCTCTCTCTTCTTTTCTGCTATTTCCAGATACTACAGTGGTCACTTTGGGGTCTTTCTTATCAACAGGCATTGGTAGATGTCTGCTGGCTTGATGACATATCTCCCTCTCTTAAATTGGCAGGGTAGGGATGGTGCTGAAATTCTAGGAGATGGCAGGGTCCTTCGTTTGTAAGGCAGCCATGGGAATTAGGTTCTCCAAGCCCCAGAGTTCTCAAGCAAATCACAATCCCTGAACAAACTGCTTATGCTGACAATTACATTCTTTCTTGTGACAAAACGGCAAGCCAGTTACATTGCAATGTTGTGCATGAATATTAATGACTTGGAGTAGGAAATTGAAAGTTCCGCTGGCTCTGATTTTCCATCAAGTATCCATTAACTAATTGTATGTGCATCACAACAGAGGCCATTAGCACTCTCAGTATTGTCTTCCTTGAAAACATGAAAGTTCACCTTGAACAGGAAGAAACAAGTTCACTTATAGTGTTATCAGGTAAAAACCAGTCTCCTTCTTTACGCTGCTATCCTTGTGAATGAAAGCCAGTATGAATGAAGTTAGTTTGCTTACACGTACCTAAAGGCTGTGGGAAGCAAGAATTTAATTTGATCTGAAAACCTCCCACAGCCTGCACATTTCGAAGACCCAGTCGCAAAGCCAATCAATAAGGACCATTCAGATATTTGCTGTCAGGAGCTAAAAAGTAAATAGATACCAGGAAAGCCATAAGTGTGATAAATTTTGGTGCCGCTTCCCTCTGACTAATGTAGGCACTAAAACACTGCATGAATATCCTACTTTGAAAGATGTCATATTTCTGAGAGGCCAATCAATCTCAGGTCCTCTGTGGGCCCCATTAAAATGCATTTGTCACTGTACATTTATGAAATATTGATGGTGTTTTTAGGGGGAGAAGTGTTAGAAGGTGGAGAGGTAGATCAAAAAGGGGAGAGGGAGCAGCTTCAATGAATTATATTTAGGCTACAAGAAGAAGAAATGGATTCAGAACCTTATTGTGGGTGAGTGTGAAAAAGTCATCAGCCGTACTGCATGTCTGAAGCCAGTATATGAGCAGTAGGCAATGCCTCACAATTGAAAGGGTGCCCTAAACTCATCAGTTTAAACGATTTTGTGATTTCCTTCATCAGAAGAGGACATGGGATCTACATTGCTAAACAAAGTACATTATAAGAAAGCCTAATGCAGGGGTGTCCAAACTTGGGATGGCTGGCTGGGGAATTCTGGGACTTGAAGTCCACAAGTCTTAAAGTTCCCAAGTTTGGACACCCCTGGCCTAATGGGTGAGTGTGTCTTTGTGTTTGTAATGGTACGTGGAAAAGAAATTGGGACACAGGAGGAAGAGCTGCAGACTAGACAACAGTGGTGGGTTGCTGCCAGTCCTGACTGGTACAGCTGTACCGGTAGTGATCTGGAGCAGCTGAGAGCGTACCAGTATGGTGCCTCATTCGGCCCGCCCGCCCACGCCCTATAGCTGAATTTATGCCAAAAGGCACACTGCGCACGCGCACACAGTGTGCAGTGCCTGCACACGTCCCAACAAGCCACTGGGTGTCGCAGGGGCAGTGGATTGCGCATGTGTGCACAGCGCATGTCAGGCGCGTGTACAAACAGACCGCAATCAGCGTACGGGTAGCGATGGTAAGAGCGACCCACCATTGCTAGACAACCATCATGAAAAAGATATCTCAACCCACAGAAGGAGAAAATCTTGTAATTTGTTTGTTTGTATGATTATTTGTTTTACTAAAACAACCATAGAAAGCAACCAGCATACTGTTGATCTCAAGCACATTCCATTTGTTTGTTTGTTTGTTTTTGTGTCTTATGTCACCCATCTCCCCAACAAGGGGATTTGGGGCGGTTTACAATTTATAAAAGAGGTAGAAAAATGATTAAAACATTAAAACTACACAGATTAAGATTACAAAAACTATGCTGAAACTAGAATTAGGGAAAGATAGGATGGAAATAAGATCTTCTTCCTCTGTCAGTCACATCCAGGGGTGAGCATCCCCCTCAGGACCCCAGGCCAACTGCCAAAGTTTAATACTTTTCCAGAAGTCCCCAAAGGATGAGATCAGTTTTCATCTCCAGTGGCAAGAGTTTTCATAGGGATGGGGTCACAGCAGAAAAGGCTCTTCTCCTTGAACCCATATTCCTTGGCAGAGAGCATCAGTAGCAGGCTTCTTCTGCTGTTGCAAATGGGGAAGGCTAGTCCCATTGAGGAGAGACATCTCCTCAGATAACCTGGGCCCATGCCATATAGGGCTTTTGGGCTGTTTTCCAAATTTAACAAGTTCTTTTGCAATTGGATAAGGCAAAAGCCATTTCCACTGTCACTCCCCTTTCTTCCCATAGAAACTTGAGTTTAAAAAGGCTTTGTAATTGAATGCAACTTCTTATTTGCTTTCTGGAAGAGAATGCATGCTTGTTCAGATGGTCTTCCTTGCTACATAATGTATGGATAGATGAATGGGTAGATTAGGTTGGATTGGATTGGAGAGAGAGAGAGATTGACAGACAAATATAGCTTCCTATCAGCTGCCCCCAAGGAATTTTTTCGGAGCTATTTTTCTGTATATACAGAAAGTTTCATAAAACTTTCTGATAAGCGGTTTTGGGTAATAAAGGAAAAAAATTCCACAAAGTTTGAAAGCACTGCTTAGGCTCTCCAGGTGCTCCCTACCATCTCAACTTACTTCTCACTTTTTTTCTGATAGGTGATAAGAGTTTCAGCCAAAGCCCTGCCCTCCAACCCCTGTGATTTTTAAATTTTGAGAATGCCTCCAGGATATATTTATAGAGCAATGCTGATATTTTGCCTTGCAGCACATTAGCATCTTGGTTATATTTGTAAAAATCGTAAATCAAATCAGATGAGAAGGTCCATGGCATATGTCCATGGATACTTGGCAGGCTACAGGTTCCATGTTGAGAACCCATAACCCTATTTTGATTGTCCCTAAAGTTGACCAGGTCTATGATGGTTCCAGATTACAGCAGGTGGGTGACTCTAAAACTGTACTGAAGGGATTTCTCTTTAATAGAGAGACCACTTGGTATTCAGCCAAACACAGTGTGAGAATGTGCCAGTTCCAAATATAAATGTTACAGCCAGAACCTCATTTTTATTCCTTTCCTCCTACTTTATGCATTCATTTATCTATCACACTGATAAAGATAAAAATAGAATTAACACAAGGCAGTAAAATCAGTTGCCAAACTCACTGTGCACAGGGAGTTCATTATACCATCTATGATAATGCTTCATAGTCAGCATTTCCCAAAGAACCTGTATTTACATTCCTAAGCACTTTGCAAATAGCTACTCCATGCGCAGAAAGGATTGGCAGCTTAGGTATCAGCAAAAGGTCTTCACAATTTTGGAATGTGTTCTGACTGGCGTGTAGCCAGAACTAGGTTTGGCAACTTTCACAGCACAACATTATGCATTTTCAGCACAGTCAATTGTTTGATTTAACTTATTCATCTCAACCAGTAATGGCAAAACAGTAGCTGTGCACTTTAGAGCTTAAAACACAAACAAAAAGACTCTCATTCCAACTTGGAACAATTGAGTACACAAGTAACTGTGAAGTTATGAAGAACAACAAAGCTAAGAAGAAGAGCTCTTTGCCCTCCTACTGCCCTAGGTTATTAGAGTATAACGGTGCAATTCTATGCAATTGGCAATGAAGTGATCTATTTATAGCAAGCTTAGAACTAGGGCTCAGAAGAAGTCTATCAGGAAAGATTCCCCTTCCTGTCCCCCTGCCTTCACTGCACATCAATAGAATCAGGGAAGAGGATGATATTGTCCCTGATAATTACAATTACCAATTAAGGAAGTGTTAGAGATGATTGCAACAAAGTCCACAGTAAATCATGATGATACTATACTAACAACATACACACCGTGGCATCATCAAGTAAAGGCTGCCCTTACATACTTGAGTCTCAATGTCTCACACAAGGGCATAGGTCACATCATTTGTATGACACATATTTTTATCCTTTGAGATCCCCCACTCAACCATCCAAATCCTCCCAGTCAATTCCCATGTCTGATCTACCTGAAAAAGAGATGGACTTTAACACTGTCCTTATCCCATATCCATAGGTATCTCATAAAGTGCTTTTGTAAGGATCTTGGCTTTATAGTTTGTTTGTTTGTTTTTTTTTGGTTGAAAGCAGATTCTATTCTCAAACCATACAGTATATTTCACAAATAGACCTTATCTCAACTCTCTAGATAGGTTGCAATATATACTTAGCCTTATTTAAGTATCTGGAAATAAAGAACAATTGTGTCTCCTGTCTAGATAGGAACAGCTGGTAAAAAGAGACTAAGCTAATTACATGAAACTAGTTATTTATCGAGGACTTCTTAAATATATTGAGATGGACCTCATTCTTTTCCCAGACCTTTGGTCTATTATTCCTTACAACCTGTTGTGTGACACGCCTGGAACCTTGATTAATTATAGAAAATTGGAAGGATGATGAATGATCCAGCAGAGGAGAGAACAAACATTACATTCATGGCTGTCTTATGGTCTACTGTAACAGATGTATACAAATGTTTGCTGACTAGGAGTCTTCCAAAATGAAGCAAGAAACAAATAAATTGAGGGCTGGACTAAAGCAGGAACCAATCAAATAACAGCAGAATAACTTGCTCTATTCTCTGTATTCTGCAATGATGAGCAGCAAATATTGATAAGGAAAGCGAAAGAAAGAAATGTCTTCTTCCAAACTCTTACTCATAGAAATTACCTGGGAAGTAATTTGTTCATAAATATAGATGAAGTCATTGCAAGCTGCTGTGCAAAAATGTGTAAAAAGCAAAAGGAAAGGACTGGAAAAAAATAAAAAAAAATATTCTCCAACTTTTCCATTACTAAGGATTTGTAGATACGACATTTCCTTTGTTGCAGAGTCTTTTTTAAAATGTTAAAACTTGTTAAGGTCAGGCAACAGTGGTAGTTGATTTGCATATGTTAACATAATTCTCTCTTAATTCATAATATTCCTCATAGCATAATAATGTCCCTGTAAAAGCTCAATAAATATACAACTAATATTGGGGGTTTTTTGTTTGTCAATTCAATAATGAAGTATCTCTGGGCAGATCAGAGGAAGGAAACCCCACAGATAGTAAAATCCAACAACAATCAGTATAAGAAATATAAAATATATGAAAATAGACATTTTAACCAAAGGCATTAAAATTTGCTATAAATCTAGGATTGAAATCCCTGCAAGGGCATTCCATAGATGGCGTTTCTGATAAGACCCTCTTTCTTGAAGCTATCTGCCTAATTTCATTTGTCAGGACCCCCAGAGAAGAACTTCTGAAGATGACTTAAGGGTCCTGGCAACTACATATGGATTCAGTGGCTCCAAGCCATTTAAAATTTAAAGGTCAACATCAACATTTTGAGCAGTCTGGAAATGGATTGGGAGTCACTGTACCTTACCTAAGAGAGCCATTACTGACCTTACCATTCCCAGTTAATAATCTACTGGCTTTGTTTCAGAGAAACATAATTTACCAAATCATTTTCAAAGGTAGGATCTGTGCAAAAGATACTGCAATTAATCCAACTGGAAGATTACTGAAGAATGTGTAATGGAGGCCTGGTTTTAGAGTCAAGGCTAGCATATCAATTTAAATTGATAAAAGGTAATGCCATCAGTATCAGAACTGAAATTTTGGGAGAAGGAATCTAGTGGTATCGTAAAATAACAGAATGACTTTTTGTGACTGTCTTCACTTCAGAAGGTGAATTGGGGTTACTGATTTTCAGGGACTCTGAATCAGTCATGATGTCAAGAGATGAAATTTGAGATCTTATTGGCAAACCAAACATAAAAATAAAAAGTATCTGTACTCAAATCAGAAACTTTTACAACTCAAAATGTAAAGACATATCTAACAAAATTACATAAAATGAGATCAGGGAGGATCCAAGAGTTACAAGCCAACTGGCTTAATATCTATTCTGAGTAAATGGGTGGAAAATATTACTAAAAGATGTAATCATCAAATGTATAGAAAACAAATCTTTCCATAGGACAATCAGCATGTTTTCTGCATCTCTTATCTACCAAGTATTTAAAGTTCTTTTGAAATGTTAGCAAACAGGAAATTTGGGGTGATACAGAACATATAAAATGTTTGATAAAGTCTATTGCCTGTATAGAATTTAGTGTCAAGAGAAAAAATGTTTCTGATTGGCAAATGATTAAAGAACAGAAAGCAATGATTAAGAAATGAAGAGATATAAACACTGAGTTCCCTCAGTATATAGTATTCCCTATAATGAATACTATCTGTTTCATAAATGACCTAGTTCCGTGATGGCGAACCTATGGCATGCGTGCCACAGGCGGCACGCAGAGCCATTTCTGAGGGCACGCGAGGCATTGCCCTGTCAGCTCCAGTGCGCATGCACCCGCTGGCCAGCTGATTTTCGATAGTTTTTTTTTAAAATCTCCGGAGGATTCCCTGAAGCCTCCAAAGGGCGAAAAACAGCCCAATGCAAACCAGAAATGAGGAGAGAGCTGCCGGAACGGGGGAAAGACAAGCGTCAAGAAAAGAGGCTCCTTTCACTCGTTCTGGCTGCTCTGTTCCCCCCTCCCTCCCCTGCTACTAAAAAGGATCCTGCTGGAATCCACAGGGAAATGAGGAGCGCTACCAGCAGGGGGGAAAGACAAGCAGTAAGGAAAGAAGAAAAGAGGCTTCTTTCACTCAACGTGGCTGCTGCTGCCCTTTTCTCCATTTCAGTGCTACGGCATCGAGGTTGCCCCACCCACCATCGCCCAGGTCCTCGCTTCTCCCAAGCATTTCTTTGCCTACCTGATTTCCAGCTCCATCGCATTTCTTGCCATTGTGTGCAGAGAAACAAAGCTTGTGGGACTAAAACAAAACTTCAATCAATTACAACTTGGGGGGGGGAGAGATCTCGCAAAGTTGGAATTGATTGATTGAAAGGAGGTTTTTTTTAGTCCCACAAACTTTGTTTTCCTGTCCAAAACGGCAAGAAACACGATGGAAAAATGCTACGGAGGGGAAATTAAATAGGCAAAGAAATGCTTGGGAGAAGAGAGGACCTGGGCAATGAGGGGGGCAGGCTCCATGGAGTGGTGCTGAAATGGAGAAAAGGGCAACAGAGCAGCCACCTTGAGGGAAAAAAAGCTGCTTTTCCTTATTTCCTTGCTGCTTGTCTTTCCCTCATGCAGATAGCTCTCTTCCTCATTTCCCTTTGGATTGCAGGGACCAGGCAGGATCCTCTGTGCTAGCACAGGGGAGGGGGGAGGGGAAACAGAGCAGCCACCTTGAGGGGAAAAAAAGCTGCTTTTCCTTATTTCCTTGCTGCTTGTCTTTCCCTCATGCAGATAGCTCTCTTCCTCATTTCCCTTTGGATTGCAGGGACCAGGCAGGATCCTCTGTGCTAGCACGGGGGACGGGGGATGGGAAACAGAGCAGCCACCTTGAGGGAAAAAAAGCTGTTTTTCCTTATTTCCTTGCTGCTTGTCTTTCCCTCATGCAGATAGTTCTCTTCCTCATTTCCCTTTGGATTGCAGGGACCAGGCAGGATCCTCTGTGCTAGCACGGGGGACGGGGGATGGGAAACAGAGCAGCCACCTTGAGGGAAAAAAGCTGCTTTTCCTTATTTCCTTGCTGCTTGTCTTTCCGTCATGCAGATAGCTCTCTTCCTCGTTTCCCTTTGGATTGCAGGGACCAGGCAGGATCCTCTGTGCTAGCACGGGGGACGGGGGATGGGAAACAGAGCAGCCACCTTGAGGGGAAAAGGCTGCTTTTTCTTTTTTCCTTGCCGCTTGTCTTTCCCCTGTGCCAGCAGCTCCCTTCCTCATTTGTCTATTGACTGTAGTGCCCAGGATCCTCTTTAATAGAAGGGGAGAACTTAGCAACTGGACTCACACCTGCCATTGTAAAAAGGGCCCAACCTTTACACAGGAGAATGATAAGGGAAGGTTTTTTGACACATGAGCACACTTGAGCATCCCTCCACCCCAATCTCTGCCCGTTTGTGGCAGAGCAACTTCTACCCTCACTGGGTGTTAGCCAAGGGGAAGCAGCCAGAGCAGGGAGTGGCGAGGAAGCCTTGCGCAAAAATGCACGGTCCACACAGGTGAGGGGGGGCATTAAGTTATGTGGGTGGGCACTTGAGTTCGTGTGATAGCGCACACACATGTGCTTTTGGCACCCGAGGCGAAAAAGGTTCGCCATCACTGACCTAGTTTAAATAAGACAATTAAATAGTTGTTCATGATTGACACCAAATTATTTTGATTGCTTAAAATTGGAAGAAACAGTGAAATGGTCAATAAATAACTATTAAATTAGCAAATGTGCTTTAACAAGCAAATTAAAATTATGTTCATACAGCTTAAAGTCCTGATATCATGATGAGGTCTGATAACTATCTAAAGAAAAAGTCTTGTGTTGGATAGTTTAATGGGTAACTCATTGAAAAGACTGATTTGCATCAAATGATCTGAAGAGTTAAATTCCATATTGAACATCATAGAAGTATATATAATCCTGCATTCCATGGAGGAAGATAAGAAAATATTTTAAAAAGTATTTTTTCTCATAGAAGTTAGTGCTGGAACATTCAGTGTGGAAGACCCAAGTATCAGGAAAAAAATACCTACAAAATAAAGGAGCATAAGTCCATTTTAGAAGATATAGGACAAACCCGCCGTGTCACTTTGCTGTCATGTGATGTTTTGCAATGTTTGGGTGGGTGGGATTGAGCTGGGGTGGGTGTGGCCTGCACATGATGCACCCGGCCCTCAGGCCACCAGTTTGACACCCCTGAATAGGATATTAATGGCTACCAGTTAGGATGGTTCTATATATTAGGAAGATTGCCTTGAGATCAAGGTGGATCCAATCAATGAAATTGCACAGTGAATAAGCAATGGCTCTGCTCACTGGCCAGAAGGCCAAAGATTGGCTGAGATCTCATTCACCAACAAGGAAAGGCATATGCTTGCTTTTCCAAGTATGTACACACATCAACAATTATTCTCTTTGTGTCATTTTTTCTATAGATCTAGTCAATACTACTTCACTTAAATTGTGAAATGAGATATCTTAAGATATGGAAAACCCAATAGATTGGCGGTACCCTCAGAACATTGAGCTTTTCATTAACTATGAATCAGGATCAGGTTCTGCCAGATGCATGTTGCTGACTCTTAATAATTAGTATATTACATATAGTGTGTTCTCTGCTACTGGTGATAAGAGGGCTTACATCAGTAGTGGGTTCCTACCAGTTCAGTCCGGTTCAGCCGAACCAATAATGGTTTGGTGGCCTGGGTCGCTGGAACGGGCAGTGACTCAGGCTTGCCACGCCCCTGAACCGCCATCTTTTTTTTGCTTCTGCGCATGTGCAGAGCAATTTTTATTGTTCTGTGCATGAGTGAGCATGGTGCATCCACGAGCAAACCAGCAATAGAGACTGTTGGAACCCATACCTAACTTACATGTCTTATAATTGTATCTTTAGCCCGTTTGTCAAAAATGTCCTTTAAAATGGCCAACTTTTATTTCGTTCTAATATGCTCTAGCATTCAACTTTCAAAGGTATCTCATCAGTTTTTTAGGTATAAACAAAGACATTTTTTTCATGAGAAAATGCCCTTTTAACTAACTTCAAAGTCTTTCTTTAATTCAAATCCATCCTTAAATCTGGTTAAAACATTCTAAAGTCAAAGCTGTCATCATTCTTTTCCTCTATATTCTGAAAAAGGAAGTTCTTTCAAACTTTTAATTTCATTCCTAACAAATAGAAGGAGAATTTACCCAGACACTATAACCAGACTTGCAGTTCTGAAGGTTTTCAATCTTTAATAATCAGTAAAAGAGGGGAAAAAGTAAACTCCAAAGTGATTAAATAGATTATGTTTGTTCGAATGTTAACTCCATAAGAGGTGCAGTAGTTCAGTGGCTTAATGACACAAGAGATGGTCTTTGTTCCAACAGTTCAAACATTAACACTGCATGGCAACGTGAGGACCTGTCTCTCACTTCAGCTTCTGCCCACCTTGCAGTTCAAAAGCATGTTCTATGCAAATAGATAAATAGGTATCACTTATGTGGGGAGACAAGCTGGTGCTTTGTGCAGGTGGTCATAGTCCTGCTGACTTTGAACCTTCCCAGTTGCGATGCCCATTTGTGAGGTGGCTCCAGTGGGGGATGGGCCTTGAATGACACTAAGAAAGAGCTGCTCTTCTTTCTTTCTGGTCCAAAGCTAGCTCACCCTGCTGTGGCCCACCTTGGGAAGTATGTGAACATATACCACAACAGAGTTAGTAAACTGGCAGCCAAACTACTACTCTGCATTAGCATTGTAGTCTCCTGGCTAATGTAACAATGCCATATGCTAATAATAATAATAACAACAACAACATTTCTGAGCTTGGTGGAATCCACAATTTCCATCTGTTTGCAAGAGACTGTGAAAACATCAGTTTCTGCCATCTACTCACACACAGAAACAGGTGTGTGGAGAGCATATTTATTTTTTTATTTATTATTCGTATTTATAGACCGCCCCCTCTCCCGAAAGGGACTCGGGGTGGTGTACAGTCACTAAAATGCGTTATAAAATACACACATAAAACAGTTAAATAATTAAATACGTAGGTGGAGGAGGTTGCAAGACTGTATATAGAATAATAAATATAATACATTAAAAACTCTAATAACCCAAGAGTTAAAATATTACCCCAAATTACCCATTAAAATATATCCATCGGGAGGTAAAAACTAAGAATGTGCCAGGCCAGCTAATCGAAACAGGTGAGTCTTTAATTTTTGACGGAAGGAACGGAAGTCAGTGGTAGTTCTAATGTCGGGGGGGAGGTCATTCCAGAGGGTTGGGCCCATCACAGAGAAGGTCCTACCCCTAGGCGTCGCCCGCTGGCACTGCCTAGTGGACGGCACCAGTAGTAGTCCCTCCCTGTGAGAGCGGATTGGTCGTAGGGATATGTGCGGGAGGATACGATCCCGCAGGTAACTGGGTCCTGTGCCATGGAGCGCTTTAAAGATGGTAATCAATACCTTGAAACGCACCCGAAAAACCACAGGTAGCCAGTGCAGCTCGCGCAGGAGAGGTGTCACATGGGAGTATCTTGAGCTCCCCATAATCACCCGCGCGGCTGCGTTCTGAACTAGCTGTAGTCTTCGGATGCGTCCCAAGGGAAGCCCCATGTAGAGGGCATTGCAGTAGTCCAGGCGAGACGTCACCAGCGCATGAGTGACCGTGCGTAGGGCATCCCGGTCCAGTAGGGGGCGCAATTGACGCACCAGGCGAACCTGGTGGAACGCCCCCCTTGCCACGGCTGCCACATGGTCATCCATAGACAGCCGGGCATTTAGGAGACGCCCAAATTGCGCGCCCACTCCACAGGGGGGAGTTGTTCACCCCCTATGGCCAGCGATGGAGTTAGCTGGCTGAACCGGGGTGCCGGTATCCACAGCCACTCAGTCTTGGAGGGGTTGAGTTTGAGTCTGTTGTCCCCCATCCAGACCCCGACGGCTTCCAAACACCGGGACATCACTTCGACAGCCTCGTTGGGGTGGTTTGGGGTTGAGATGTACAGCTGCGTATCATCAGCGTACAGATGGTATTCAACCCCAAAACCACGGATGATCTCCCCCAGGGGCTTCACATATGCGTTGAACAGGAGGGGCGAGAGGACCGACCCCTGCGGCACCCCACAAGAGAGTGGCCTCAGGGTCGACCTCTGCCCCCCTGTCAACACACATTGCGTCCGGTCAGAGAGGTAGGAGCCGAACCACCGTAGAACGGTGCCTCCGACTCCCATCCCCCCCAGCCGGCGCAATAGGATACCATGGTCGATGGTATCAAAAGCCGCTGAGAGGTCTAATAGGACCAGGATAGAGGAACAACCTCTATCTCTGGCCCTCCAGAGATCATCAACCAACGCGACCAAGGCTGTCTCTGTGCTGTGCCCGGGTCGGAAACCGGACTGGCGTGGGTCTAGATATTCGGATTCGTCGAGGTGTCGCGGAAATTGCTGCGCCACCACATTCTCAACAACCTTCGCCAAAAAGGGAAGGTTGGAGACTGGACGGTAATTAGTTAGTTCCGTTGGGTCCAGTGAAGGCTTCTTGAGCAGGGGCCTCACCACCGCCTCTTTCAAGGCGGTTGGCAAGGATCCCTCACCCAACGAAGCGTTCACCAGGCCCAGAAGCCAGCCTCGTGTCGTCTCCCAGGATGCCAGTACCAGCCAGGAGGGACACGGGTCCATTGAACATGTGGTGGGTCGCAGCCGTCCACGTAACCTGTCCAAATCCTTGGGGGCAACAGAGTCAAACTCCTCCCAGAGTGGTCTCACAAGACTCGCTGTTGACGGCTCGTCCGGTCCACTGAAGGGGGCCCATCCGCTCCGGATCTGAGCGACTTTGTCCTGCAGATATTCCCCAAACTCCTCTGCTCTTCCCTGCAGGGGTGCCCCCCGCGTCCTCTGTGATAGGAGGGAGCGGGTCACCCGAAACAGGGCGGCAGGGCGGTTATCGGCGGACGCAATAAGGACGACACAATGTCTACGTTTGGCCGCCCTTAATGCCACAAGGTAAGTCCGCAAGTAGGCTCTTACCTGTGCTCGATCAGATTCGGACCGTGAGGACCTCCACCTGCTCTCTAGACGTCTCCTGTGGCGTTTCATCACCCTCAGCTCCTCGGTAAACCAAGGAGCCCGGGTGGATTGCTGCCGCAGGAGACGTCGCAAAGGCGCAACCCGGTCCAAGGCCCCAGCCGCCGCCCTATTCCAGGCGGCCGCTAGGTCCTCCGACCGGGCGCGGGTCAGGGCTATAGGTATTGGCCCAAGCTCCGTCTGGAATCTATCCGTATGATCTATATGTATGATCTCAAGGTTTCTCCTTGCTTGTGATTGAATTTTCAGCATGCTGTATCCAGCATTTAACAGCTTTCAGCCATAATGCCTCATGCTGTCCATGAGATATCAATTTGCCATTCCTTACCAAAAAGTTTGGTCAGAGAGACTTTATCACTGTAGATTAGATAAAGATCCAGCTCTTTATACAATTCATGGTAAGATAGGTGGCTTAAAGGAATCTGTTCATTATGGGATAAAATTATGGAGGTAGGGAGATTAGAAACATACTGTATGAGTTTATAGTATATATACTAACAAAGAGTTTTCCTTTTGTTCAGAGAATTACTTGTTATCCACTACTCTGAGTATAACCTATGGAGTTTGTGGAAAAATCAGACAAATATCTCAAACTTCAGGAGATATATATTAAGACTAGAGGCTGTTTAAAATACAGCTGGAATGCAAAAGGAATTGTTTAGGTGGCATCTGGAGCAACAGAGCAGAAAAAAGGTCATTTGTAGAACAATTAGAAGTAATGTTTCAGCTTGGGGGACTTCCTCAGGCCATTGAGAAACTAGGACATAGCCAAATTCAATGGAATCCTGTTCCTCTGTTGCCTGAGGAAAGCCCTAGAAGCAAAATGCCATCTTTTATTTTATTCTCTTGTTTGACAGATCAAACATTTCTCAATTATTTTGTGCTCTTGGAACTTGGAGAGTGTGAGTGAGGTTAGTTTACTCTTGAGTCTTGCACTGCCAGATGAGTTATTTATAGGATTCTAGTAATATTTATTGTCCTGTTGAGAAAATTATAGACCAATCATATAGCTTACAAAAGTAAAAACAATCATATGGAGAAGTATTGTATCATTGTATGGACATGTACACTATCTCAAATGTGGGTGTCTCAAATTTGCAGCCTATGAGATACATGCAACCTCCAGCTTATATTGTACAGCTCATATTTCACCATACACACAGAGAATCATCAGCTGTAGATACCTTGCACAGACATTATTGCTTCCCATTGGCTAAGAAGAAGGTACAAGTCAAAAAATATCTTAGAAGGTGACAGTGGCAAATCCTGTCTATATTGTTACCAGAATAACATATCCAGGTAGTCACTAGAAGTAGAACTCAACTTCGAAGAAGTGTTCCTTTTATGAAGAATGCTTATTCAGAGCTATAAACTACAGAAAAATAATTTCACTTGCAGATCTTCCTTGCAGGTTTTCAATAGCATTTAAGCAGACACTAGAAAACTGAACAGAAGACCGAATGAAATTTTATTCTGGTGAAGGCATTATTTGAAACATTTTGAAATGCAAAAGATGAGGGGGAGGGGAGGGGAGGAGAAGATCTCAAGGTTGAGTATGTGATAATCCCAAAGAGCAGAGCAGATTGCACCAGAGCAATCCCTTTCACTGTACTGGTGCTCAAAGCACAAGACTGAATTGCCTGCTAAATTATTGGGGTATTCCTCAAGAACCTTTGGAACTTCTATTAGGTAGACAAGATAAAGTGGTTTTAAGTTTCCACCACACTTACAAAGATTCAGTGCTTCTGTAGGAGGAGGCAATCCTACTACAGTAAAGGCTAAATGTTAATTTAGGTGTTATTATCTATCATTTTAGATCATGTCTCATCTGCTCCAAAATGAAGATGTACTCAAGCGTATGTCCATACATAACTGTTGGAACTACAATTCTTGCAACCAGGCTCAGAGTTGCCACTGAAACTATATTAGAATACATTAAAAAACCCCACTTAGGACATGGAAGTTGGAAATCATTAAAAATTAAAAGTCTTAGGAACTTCAACACCAATAGTGAGATGAGCTTCTAAAGGGCCACCACTGAGTAACTACATCATCAGTATAGCATAAATAGCCCTAATCTGCTGGTTAGCTTAGTGGCTAAGACACTGAGCTTGTTGATCAGAAAGGTCGGCAGTTTGGCGGTTCAAATCCCTAGTACCACATAATGGAGTGAGCTCCCATTACTTGTCCCAGCTTCTGCCAACCTAGCAGTTCGAAAGCATGTAAAAATGCAAGTAGAAAAATAGGGACCACATTTGTTGGGAAGGTAACAGCTCTCCATGTGCCTTTGGCATTTAGTCATGCCATCCACATGTCCATGGAGACATCTTCAGACAGCGCTGGCTCTTTGGCTTTGAAACGGAGATGAACACTGCCTCCTAGAGTCACGAACGACTAGCACATATGTGCGAGGGGAACCTTTACCTTTACTTACTGTTGGTCTAACCCATATCTACACACTCTCAACCAATTATGACTGAGGCAATCCTCCTACTGATCATTCAGGTTTCATGAGCAATCAGAAAACCATTTTGTCCATGTCCTTGTTGTTTAGGCTGCTGTAGGACATGGCTGTGGCAATCCAACCAGACAAATTTCCAATAGGGCTACATGCCTATCATTGCTCAGTCAGATCTCAACAATACACCTTTTGAACTATACAATTCTCCATCCACTTTTCATGACTTTTTGTTTTGAGATCTGAATACTTTTAAACCTTTTAAAAAAAACAAGTAGAACAAGTTCTTTATTGCACTGTGTCCTTTTTGAAATTTATTTATAGGTATTCACATCTGGGGAATACGTAAACAGCTGAGACTGAGAAATTCACAAGTTGGAAAGTTACAATGACTTTTTTTGTTGCGTGGGTGTATTGCCACCTGGAAATGTCTACAGAACAGAGGACATATACTATCATGATCGGCAAATGCTTTATGAATGGGGCCCTTGTGGCTTCATATCAGGAATGAATCTGAAGCAATGACAGACATCTCATACCAAAAAAAAAAAAACCTACCTTTTGGGGGATCCTGAAGTACTCTCTCAAAGAGCTACCTTCAAAAAGTGGGCTCTTGAGACTTGCTGAGTGATGAGTCCTTCCAAGGCAGGTGAAGGTTCTTTGTAAAAAAAAAAAACACATACATTTATGATTGCCATTATAGTCTAAAAAAGGAGAGTTTTGGAATATGAAAATTGCTTCGCTGGCAAATTCTGAAAACAACAATTTTTCATCAAAATTACCAATTAGGTGTAGAGCTGGAGCTATCGAACTTTGCCAAGTTAGCTTCATTGTCATTGGTATAAGAGCTTTCTTTCCAGTCTGACCTGCAGATTGCTTCAGACTCCTAAAAATGATTCAAGAAATGGACTTACACTGTAGTTCATTATTAGTTTTAGTGGGTTGACTATCAGAGATGTTATTCATAAAAGAAGGGCTAAAGATCTTCTCCTCTGAACCTTGACTACTGGCAAAGTTATCACTGTATTAGCAAGAAGCCAAGAAATTTTCCTGGAGATTTCTTGAATTCTTGAAGGCACAGGTAAACCTCTAAGTGGCATCAGCAACTTTCAAAAAGAGAACTAACTGTTAGATTCGGGCAACGAGAGAACAGACTCCAGACGATAGTGACAACAACAGCTCTTTATTTAGTAGTAGTAGTGATCCAGCTTAACTTGGGGTCTAGAAGCTCCCGTTTTATAGGGATCGGGTACACCTCCCGTCCAATCAGAACAACCCCTAGTTCCCGCCCTAGTGGCGGACCTGAGTGGAGACTTACAGCGGTTTATGCTAATATCTAACACCCCTCCCCTCTTAGATGGAGTGTTTCGGTTCGTGACAAAGTCCTGTAGGTATGCCGGTTTCTGCCTTACTCGGGTGGACCGTCGGATCTCGGGTTGAGTTGGAGCGGGCGTGAGATCGGCGTGTTCCTCCTGTTCTGCTTCGCTGGCAGGGGATGGTCGGTTCTCCTCGCTTGGAGGCTGTTCCGCTCTATCGTTGATCTCAGGGTCCACCCCAGGCTCCGTGGTGCTGAAGTCCTCTGTGCTCGGATATTCGGATTGATACATTGGCGGATTTTCCGACGGAATGAAGTCTTCGTTTGCTGATCGTAGGTTGGAGTGCGCTAGGCGACCTCGGAGTTGGTCTATGTGCCTCTTCCAGTTCCTCCCGTCCTCTAGTTCCAACAAGTATGATCGAGGACCCGTGATACCAATTACCCTTGCCGGAATCCACAGCGTCCCCCCTGCATAGTTGTGGGCGTATACTGAATCCCCTATGCTAAAGTTCCGAATTTTGCTTGTGGAGTCTGGGGGCGATGTGGCAGAGTAGTTCGGGTGAAGCCAGTCCAGGTGAGACCGTAATCGGCGACCCATGAGGAGTTCAGCAGGGCTCCTTCCGGTCGTGGCACTAGGGGTAATGTGTTGGATTAGTAAGTAATGGTCAATTCGTGTTTGCCAATCACCTGGGCCCATCCTAGCGAGGGCCTCTTTTGCAGATCGCACCATTCTCTCCGCCTGTCCGTTCGATGCCGGATGGAATGGTGCGACGAGGGCATGCCGAATTCCCTGACTCGCTAAGTATGTTTCGAATTGCATGGCCGTGAATTGGGGCCCGTTGTCGGAGACCAGGAGGTCGGGCAGGCCGTGAGTGGCGAAAAGTCGCCGAAGTACCTTAATGACTGCCTCTGCCGTGATTGAAGTCATTAGGACTACTTCCAACCATTTGGAGTATGCATCCACAACTATTAGAAACGTTTGCCCTTGGACTGGCCCTGCAAAATCAATGTGTATTCGCGACCAGGGTGCTTTTGGTTTGTCCCATTCCGTGGCGGGCGCTTCAGGGGGCGGCTGGTCTGGATTCTTGGCACGGATCGCAAGTGGCTACCCATTCCTCTATTTCTTTGTCCATGTTAGGCCACCAAACGTAACTCCTAGCTAACGCTTTCATCCTTACGATCCCTGGATGCCCAACATGTAAAGCCTCCAATACATTTCTCCGTAGTGCGTATGGTACAACAACTCGATCCCCCCACAATAAACAACCTTGTAAAACCGACAGTTCGTCGCGCTTAGACCAAAACAGTTTGAATTCGGGTCCCACATTCCCTTTGGGCCACCCCCTCCATACCCAAGTTTGTACCTGTCTGATTACATTGTCCTTAGCAGAAAACCTAGCAACGTCCACAGAAGAAACTGGTCCAGAGTCCAAACAGTCAATCAATAGAACCGGTATTTCGGGAGTGGGGTCTGTTAACAGTTCTGGTAGTGGGCAACAGCTGAGTGTGTCTGCGTGCCCTAATGTGGAACCCGGTCGATGTATCAACTTGTAGGAATACGCAGCCAGGAAAACAGTCCACCTGGTCATGCGCGGGGAGAGTGAGACCGGTGTGGGGTGGTTTCCCGCCAAAAGACCCAGCAATGGTTTGTGGTCTGTGATAAGTTCGAAATTGCGGCTGTAGAGATACTCGTGGAAACGTTTGACTCCAGCCACAGCGGCTAATGCTTCCCTGTCCATTTGGCTATAGTTTCGTTCAGCCGATGATAAAGTCCTTGAGTAGAACGCTATGGGTGCTTCGTTTCCGTTTGGCATTCTGTGGCTGAGTACTGCGCCGACGCCGAAAGGTGATGCATCGCAGGTCAATACCAGTGGTAGAGTTTGACTGTATTGGATGAGTAGCGAGTCGGTCGTGAGTAGGCGCTTGACTGCGGTGAAGGCGGCCGCCTCGGAACGTCCCCAGGTCCATTTCGCGTTCTTGGCTAGGAGTCGGTGTAGCGGCTCACCGACGGTAGCTTTCTGTCTTAGAAAAACGCTGTAGAAGTGAAGAAGTCCGAGGAATGCCTGCAACTCGGTCTGATTTCGTGGTGTGGGGGCATCCTGGATCACCTTAATTTTCTTCGATGTTGGGTGTATACCCAGCCCATCGATTCTATACCCCAGGAATTCTATGCTAGGCACGTTAATTTGGCATTTTTCCTTTTTTAGGCAGAGACCCTTCTCTCTGATTCTGGCCAAAACAGTTCTAACACGTTTTAATAGTTGCTCCTTGTTTGCAGCCGATACCAAGATGTCGTCAAAATATGGGACGACTCCTGGTATTCCCTGCAAAAGCCGTTCCATGACGCTTTGGAACAGACCTGGAGCGATGCTTACGCCGAATTGTAACCGGTTGCATTTGAAAGCACCCCTGTGCGTCACTATAGTTTGGGCCTCCGCCGTGGCGCTATCCACAGGCAGCTGCTGATACGCTTGTGCCATGTCTAACTTTGCAAATATCTTTCCTGGCCCCAACGAATGCAATAGGTGTTGGACTACGGGCACAGGATACGCGCTCTGTTGTAGGGCGACATTAATTGTGCATTTATAGTCCGTGCAGATGCGGACTGACCCATCTGGTTTAACTGGGTTCACGATGGGGGTTTCCCAGCGCGCGTGATCCACCGGTTCAAGGATCCCTTGCTCTACGAGCTTATCTATCTCTTTGTCAATCTTGGGGCGGAGTGCAAAAGGCACTCTTCTAGGTTTGAGTCAGATTGGCGCCACCTTTGGATCTAGATTGAATGATATTGGCTTTCCCACATACTTACCAAGGCCAGGGCTGAACACATCCTCGAACTCCTTAAAAATCTGTTCAGCGCTGCTGTTTTCCATGGCGTTGATTCCGGTGACTTCTAGCCCCAGGGCTTCAAACCAATCCAGTCCCAGGAGGCTCTGTAATGGCGCGCTGGCGACGGTCACAGGCAGCTGGGCTATGATGTCTTTGAACTGGACCCGAAACGTGCCTTGACCCACGATGGGGACCCTGTTCCCCTGGTAGTCTCGTAGCAGGATGTCTGGTGTTCGCAGTTGGCGCTTCTTAAGGCTCGGAATTGCTTTTTTCATGGCCGACCATGAAATGATCGTCAGGGACGATCCCGTGTCGACTTCAAGCTCGCAAGGGGAGTCCTCCAGGAGGACAGTGATTTTCAGCTTTTTAGGCCGCTTGGTGCGAACCTGACCTATCGTTGTGAGATAGGTTCGCATTGGTTCTCTCTGGGTATACTCTTTCTCGGCATCCTGGGGATACTCCCTCTCGGCTCTCTGGTAATACGCCCTTTCGGCTCTTTGTGTATATGCTCTCTCGGCTGACTCCCTCGGTTCTCTCTCTGGGCGCCCCTTGTTTTTCCGCCAAGCCCCTGGGTCGGGCTTCTGTCGGCGGTACATAGGAGGCTGCCATTGTGTGGCAGGGACTTCGCTCCGGCACACTCGTGCGATGTGCCCAGGTTTGTCGCAATGCGAGCAAACAACGTTTCTGAAACGGCAGGTAGACCGGGGGTGGTTCCCTCCGCAGCTTGCGTATGGTGGCAAATGGAATTCGGGTTTTCCTGCCGGTCTTGTGTGACTGCTCCACATTCGATGACTGTCTTCGAATTCGCTGTCCTCGGTCTCTTGATCGGCGGCCTCATAATGAACTCTGGCATGTCTGGCTCCGGTCTGGATCACGCTGTACCCGCGTTGTATTGTTTCGGAAGATCTGTCCGCTGATTCGGAAGCTCTTGCCTCGTCTAGTGCAATTTGCAGGCTTAGGTTGGATTTGGCCAACAATCGTTTCTGTAATGAAATGTCTTTTAACCCGCATATGAGGCGTGCCAGGATTTGCTCGTCCAGATCCCTGAACTCGCAATGCGTTGCTGCTTTCCGAAGTGCTGCAACGTACTGGTTGATGGATTCTCCCGCCTTCTGGTTCCTCGTGTTGAATTCCTGGCGGCGAACGTGGCGGGAAGGTTTTGGCGTGAAATGCATCTGCAGTGTTTGCTGTAGCGCCGTCCATGTTACCGCCTGGATGTGGGTTGGCTCAGAGAGATCCCTGGCCATCTCGAAAACCTCTCGACCACAGTAGCTCAGGAACATATTCTTTTTCCGAGAGTCCGGTACTCCCGTGAGATTGTTTGCCTCGAGGAAGCATTCGAATCTCAGCATGTAGGATTCCCAATGCTCAGCGATTGGGTCGTATGGAGTTGGTGGAGCGTGCATCGACATCTTGTCTGTGTTTGAATTTGCCGCGCTGAGATGGCTGCCGGAATTTCTGCCGAATTCTGGGGCTGGATCGGGTCCATAGATTCTGGAGGTAGCTTCTTCGTCCTATCTGTCTCTCGATCCCACCTTCGTCGCCAATGTTAGATTCGGGCAACGAGAGAACAGACTCCAGATGATAGTGACAACAACAGCTCTTTATTTAGTAGTAGTAGTGATCCAGCTTAACTTGGGGTCTAGAAGCTCCCCTTTTATAGGGATCAGGTACACCTCCCGTCCAATCAGAACAACCCCTAGTTCCTGCCCTAGTGGTGGACCTGAGTGGAGACTTACAGCGGTTTATGCTAATATCTAACACTAACAACCACATGATTGCAAGGAATATAAATCTTTCTGTTCTCCAACTGTCAGTCAGAACTGAAGAAGCTTCTTGGATAAAAAGTGAAATGTCTTCAAGCAAAACAAGAAAGTCTAAGTACTTGGGGAGGGGAAGACCTTTGGGACTTGAACTTATGCTCTTTATTTATTTATTATTTATTATTCATATTTATAGACCGCCCCCTCTCCCGGAAGGGACTCGGGGCGGTGTACAGTCACTAAAATTCATACTTTGTACTAGTTTGAGAATCAGTCTCCCTTTATTCTATTTAACATAATGAAAAGCCACATTATTCAACTTTAATTCTAACTTTGGATCACCATGCAAGTTTAAAGGACTTCTATTTAAATTAAGTATATCACAAAAAAAAGGGGGGGGGGGAATAAAGGCAGGCCAGGAGGGAGGGTGGGAGGGATGGAAGGAGGAAGGAAGGAAGGAAGGAAGGAGGGGACTTATTTGCATAAAATATGTATATCTAAATTATAATTCATTTTAAAATGAAAATAAGACTATACGGTATAGGAATTAAATAGCAGATACTGTAACTGGATTGCCTCTATTGAATGGTAAACACTGTCTGTTGTCAAGGTTTCTGGTCTTCCTTCTAAAGGTTTGCTAAATTAACATTTGACCTGTAGGTTTTGAAATGGACAGTGCTATTAATAGTTGACTGTCCTCTATAAAATAAGACTACATCAGAGGTGGGTTGCTGCCAGTTTGGCCCGGATCAGCCAAATCAGTAGTAGCGGCAACAAGAAGCTCCTCCCACCCACCTAAATGTTCTGTGCATGCGCAGAAGAGTCATGCGTGCACAAGATTACGCCCGAACCGGTAGTAACAAAATTGGCAACCCACCTCTGGACTACATGGTCATCCTCACCTGATTTTAATACAACAGACATAACTCTGCAGATTTATTTGAGAGCATCTGATGGTGTAAAGTGTAGTGCTCTATCTTAACCACAAACAGAGAGCTGTTATGTGACTACCACACGTCTCTGCCTGATCTGATTTGAAATCTGAAAGATATATGTTCCTCTAATTGAAAACTGGTGCATGAAAAGCTTATTAATTTAAACTGCGATGCTATGGTGCAGCAGTGACAGAACGTGCCCTTGGGCTGATCTTCTCTGGCCTGTCATTAAACATGCTTATAGTTAACTATTGGTGATGGCAATTTCTTAGTGCTTCAGTCAGATCACTTTTAGGGCAAAAAAAGAAATCAAAACAAAACCTCTTTTCTTCAAAGATCCTTTGGTTACTGGCAGCTTTTTACAAAACTTCTCATGAGCCTAAAGGTACACAGACAGTACAAGTTATTAAAGAGTTTAAAGGGATGGAGGGCCTTTAACTCACCTTTAAATGCAAAATTAATGCTTATGACAGTCATAGTGTTGAAAGATCATAACAGTGATTGAATCAGAACCATTTCTATTGCTGAAAAATATTTTACATCTATCACTGTACTCAACCACACATAAGCAGTATAAGGACTGCTTAAAAATTACTTCATACTTTATAAGTCATATAAAGATTTGTCCCTGTCTTGAACGTGGCTGCCTGAAATGTAAAATACATGTTTATTTTTATTTATTGCCATCTGTTAAATAAATAAATAAATATTTTTTGTTTATACAGTTTTATATTCTATTCATTAATTGATTATTCATTAATTGATGATGATTCGGAAACAATTCATAAGGAATTAAAAATAATTGGAAACAACAGAAATTTCCATTTGTAAAAGTAACAAAAGTAAACCATAAATATCTCAAAGTTGCCTTATCAGGGAAGTGGGTGGCATATAAAGATACTAAATAAATAAAAGACTAAAATGCAAGTCTTCATGAAAATAAATAAACATGAATAGTAGCACCAGCTTTATATGGGACTTACCTGATGCAGATAGTTTATAAAGCTTAGCACCAATTGCATCCAGATAGGGAGAAGCTTTCTAAGGGTTTCAGGTTGTCCCAGCTTAGGCGTTTAGGAAAGAAAAATCTTTAACTCCATTTGTAGCAAAAGGTATATTTTTACTAAAGTCAAGTGGTTACAGCAAAAGCAAAGCCAGATCTGAATATTCCTGTGTAAACCAGTGATTTTCCCTTCTCCTGGACCCTCCACTTTGTCCTTTCCTAAATGTCCAATGGTATTCAAACTAGGTGTTCTGGTAACAGCTTTAAAGTTTGACACCTCTTTGGTGGGTTTTTGCAATTCCAAGCTTGTGTCCTTGGACCTCCTGACCATTGGATCTCCCCACCTTATTTTAGGCTGGTACCTCTGGTTCCTATAATCCTGTCATCCCCCTACCTATATTCCTCTACTCCCTCCTCCTCTTCCCTTTTTATGGCAGGATGCCATCAAAGTGAAGCAGGGCTGAAGACGTGATGGCAGATCTGACAATGTCCATCATACAGTGAATTGCTGGTAATGTGCAAACTCTAGAGATTATCCACACTAGTCCTTATTTAAAGCAGAAGATATTCTGTTAGATATCCAGGTACATCATTACAACTACTCTGAATGTTGCTAATTTGTCAATTTTTTTAAATTTTGAGATGCATCTCCAAAGACAATGTGTGTCATGGACTAAAGCAGAGTTTGGAAATGAAGTATCTGTTTTATAAACCAAGCAGCAGAATACAATTATGGGATCACAGCATTTCCCCTTTGCCATTTGGTTGAGAGCAACTTGCTACCTAAGGACACAATTTCCAAGATGCTTAAATGTCAACATTTCCCACCCTATAAATGTAAGATTTCCCTATCTCATTCGATGTTTGGTTTGCCTACTGTTTGTTTAGCCCAACAAAAGTTGAGCAGGTAGATTTTAATCTGCCACATTATCATTTTCAAGAAATACACCAGAGGTGGTGTTCAGCAGGTTCTGACCAGTTCTGAAGAACTGGTAGTGGAAATTTTGAGTAGTTCAGAGAACTGGTAAATACCACCTCTGACTAGCCGCCCATCTATTCTCTGCCTCCCAAGTCCCAGCAGATCAGGAGGGAATGGAGATTTTACAATATCCTTCCCCTGCGATGCCCAACAAGTCATGCCATGCCCACCAAGCCATGCCCACAGAACCGGTAGTAAAAAAATTTGAATCCCACCATTGGAATGCACCAATACACACACACACACACACACACACACACACACACACTGCTATTTGGATAACACTTCAGATAATATGCCCTTTTCGAATTTTTTTCATCTTAGAGGGGAGTTATTTTGCATAAGTTAATTATGGCAAAATGAAAATGTCAAAAGAATTACAATCCTATAGAAGGGCATAGATGGCACAATGGTACATTTTAGATATTTGAACACAAGATTCAGATTCCCATTGGCTATTTTTAGCTAGAAATAGTAAGAGTACAAAACATCTTCAGCTGATGGATACATTAGTATTTCTTCCATAATAAAATAGACCATTCGTTCATAGCCCGATTCTCAAGTATTGTCACAGAAACTTGATAATCCCATTGCTGCTTTTCTACAACAGCAATTGCTTTAGGATCAGAGCACTTCCAATCCTGCTGGGATTGTGGAAGGCCTTGAAGACCTTGTGGTTCCAATAACTTTTTGGTAACTGCAGTTGGGTATGACCTCTCTCTATAGTAGGTGATCATTTATATTGTTATCAGGTCTTCAATGCCATACAATTCATGCCATGCCCACCCAACAATATAAATTGATGATGCTAGTATTGATATTGTGGTATATTATTTTAATTCTTTTTACTGATATGATATTGCTTAAAATCAGTTGTGACTAAAACAGCATGAAAAGCAAAAATACATAAATAAACACATGCATTTTGGCCTTTATAAAAACCCCATTGCCTGTACTCAATCCAAGTTTATCAAGTCACCCAAATCAACTTGAAAAATACATGCTTTGGATTTGCAACAGCGATGATTGTAGTTTCCAAATAATATACATATTTAATCAAATAATGTATTCTATAGAGTTATTAAAGGCAAAGGTTTCCCTGTCCAGTTGTGTCCTGGAGAAATGCTCATCTCCATTTCTTAGCTGAGGGAGCCAATGTTGTCCTGAAACATTTCCGTGGTTATGTGGCCAGCATGTCGAGCCACACAGAAAGCTGTTACCTTCCCACCAAAATGATACCTACTTATTTACTCTCATTTGCATGCTTTCAAACTGCTAGGTGGATAGGAACTGAGCAAGGGGCTCACCCTGTCATGCAGTGCTCAGGTCTCGAACCTGGACTGTTAGTTTTCCAGCTGACAAGCTCAGTATTTTAACCACTGAGCCATCATGCCCCTTTATAGAGTTATTCTATTGCATCATCTCCATAATTACCATCTTACCCTTGGAATTCTTTTTTTTTTTACACAATTGCTAAGTAATGCATTGAGGAGTGGAAATCTCTGTTCTTCCTGTCTGTCAACAGTGTCACAACAAACACTGTCATTCTAGTTCTCTTTAGGACTCAAGTAGAATATGAATCTACCCCAGGATGTGACATGAAATAAGTAAATAAATAAAAAGAAGCAGTTCAGGTACATACAGGAGCTATGCAAAACTCACAAAGCACATGCAGTGAAAGATCAATGTAATATTCTTAGCTATTGGTCTATTTTAACTAATGCCCCATTTTGTTTGATTTTAAATCCTTCAGTCACTTTCTCTATGGTGACATGTGCTATAAATGACACATTCCTCAACATCCACAAACCCTTTGATGCAGTCCTGGTATTTCCTTTATGAATATTGTCCTCACAAGGAAAGGGCAGGTAAGCAAGAGAAAAAATCAAGGAAAACAAAGCACTCATGCCATCACTGAGGCCCTATAAATATTCCCTGTGGAACTCATTACATATTTGAACAAACATTACCTTCACTCACCCAGCTAAATTTCTTGTTTGTTTAGCTGATCAATTCCCCATCAAACTTTCATGTGGGGTTCAGGCCATCTGTGGCGTTTTAATTAGACCTACGACTACTGCAGTATCAGACACAGAATCAAGAACCATCTAAATCCCTTTTGTCTGTATATTAGAGAGAGAGAGAGAGAGAGAGAGAGAGAGAGAGAGAGAGAGAGAGAGAGAGAGAGAAGACACAAAGGTAAGAAGGCTGTAGAGGTGGGCGGGGGAAGGGAAGAGATAGGTGAAAGGCTACAGAAATGAAGAGGCCGCAGACTAATTAGTTCTTGTTACTAGGTTAAGTCTGCTCTCTAGTGGCCATATCAAGAGTCTGTAAACATTGGGGAAGGGACCTTAGAAATAGAAGGATTTTTGTTGTTGATAAAGGCATCATACTTACCCATCAAAAAGGCAGCCTTACAAATCCCAAACAGACTTACCCTTCTGGTTGCAATTTACATGCAATTTGACTTCCAACATTAAATTTCTCTGCTGATTTCTTTTCTATAAATTTGATACTATATGCTTCCTGCTCCTCTTACATTCCATAGATATGGCCACAGAAGGAAAGCAACAACGATGGGTGACTGTGTTATCTATGTTAAATCAATTCATAATTATTTGTTGATATAGTCAGTAAATGAAGGAGTGAAGCCCTTCTACCCTTTTACCTTGAAGCTCCAGTGAATTGACTTGCATAATAATCCATGAGTTTTCAAATGCCTGCTCACAGGCTTCTTGGTGTCTGGTAGGTTGCCTGCAATAAGAATATGAAGATAGCAATGCTGCCAAGTAATGCATATAGATCTCACATAAATCCAAGAGTCAGTCTGATAAAATAAAATGTTGGGTAATGCCAGCTTGGGGCTTCAGTTAAGAACCTCTGGCTTTAGCAGATAGACTTATGATTCACTGTCTGTTGAGCATGACTGTGTTCACTGATTTTGGCCCGTCCTTCATGAAACTATATCTATCCAGTCTCCTCAAAACCCTGTGGCAGATCAAAACAATGTAACTCAGTGAACCTGCTTTGTAATACCCTAATATTTTTTCTAGATGCCTCCATGCATCTGTTTTTCCCTCCCTTCATCAGTTCCCTGTTGTCTGCTCCTTGTCTTCTGTTGTATGTGGTGTTACGTGTGTCTGTTCTTTTTGTTATCGGGAGTATTTTGATTTAGACTTAGGAACTATAATATTTTGTTTTCCTTTGGCTGTTGAGGTTGGCAGCCCATAGGCCATGTGCTTAAGAGAGACAGGCCTCATGATCAATGCCCAGATGTTGTGGTGAAGGCTCACATCCCAAGCATATCCTGGATATGCTTGAATGCCAATTTTGACACTTCATTCCTTCCAGTCTCTACTTCTTGGTTAGGTTTGAGCTTTTAATTAGGCATGGGTTTTAACATTATAAAAGTTAGATTGTATTTTAACCATTTAAAGATCAATTTTATCTTTTATTTAATACAATTCATCATTCTATATTAATCCTTTCTATTAACATGCACTTTTAGAATGCAATTGTATTTCCATATCTTTTCTTCTTTGCAAGATGTTGGCAATTATCTAGATGTGGAAACTTTCAGTATCTTCTTTGGTCAGCAGGTTCTGTTCATCACAAAATGAATCACTTTTCTTGCATATGCTTAATGCTAACTGTAGCCATTACTATTTTTAGATTGCTGCTCAGCGGTGTCCTTATCAATACACATTCCATTAGATGAGCCCTGTATATATTTTGGATGGCCTATTGCTTGGTATATTTAAGAATGATTCAGGATTTCTTTTCCCTGTGGTTTGATGCAGAAATCATGGGGAATGCCTTATTTTAATGTCTTTTATCTGACTATTTATAGCAAGGGAATATAAATATTAAGCTGCTTAAAGCTTCATAGCTTAATATAACCTTTATTATTAGTCAGTATAGTTTTAAAGTAATTTATATTGTTTAATTACACTTGAATATGTGTCTTGTTTTAGGTATCTCAACATTTAGCAACTGTATATAGCACTCATATTTAATTCCTAAAATAGATTTTCTGTTCAAGAGATGGGTAATGGAGAATTAGTTAAAAAAAAAACACCCTTAAAATTAATTCCTACACTTTGCTTACTTCTTGATGTTGTATAACAGGCTGTACCTACCTTGGCAATTATTTTATAAATTCCTTATAAATTACTCTGTAGTTCAAAAAGTTAAGTAGTTCTTGAAATTGAGGATTACAGACAGTGATGTTCCCTAAAATTCTTTCTATTATTTTTATTTCACAAATGATGTGGAGTTGAGGGAAGTAGTGAAGCTACTCAGTAGGTAAAAATCAAATAATTACTTAAGTTACTCAAAGCAGTGAAGAGCTCTACAAGATCCTTCAAAGCTGTGGAAAGACTGATGAACAACAGTCAAATTAATGGAGAAATGCATATGGACATAAAGTACTAATTCACTTATACAGTGATGAAATCTGATAACAAAATTAAAAAATTAAAGGCTGAGACAGACAGATAGTGATATAAGATGATAGATGATAGATAGATAGATAGATAGATAGATAGATAGATAGATAGATAGATAGATAGATAGATAGATAGATAGATGATAGACAGACAGACAGACAGACAGAAAGAAAGACAGAAAGACAGAAATCCTTGTCTAAGAAGGGAGGGGAGCAAGATTTTAATCATGCAATTATGGCTATGATCTTTAGTTTTCTCCCCCCCCCCCCCTCTTGTGGACGTCTTTGTTTCACAAAACACTTGGTAAGTGTAGTGGTAAGTTTTGATAGCTCATACTCATTACAGCAATCATTTTATGAGAACATCCATGACAGAATCACAAAATGTTCGATGTATCTACTAGCCTAAAGTATTGGAAAATTATGTAATACAGTATAAGATAATTCTTGCAATTTTTGTTGAATACATATGCAATTATACAACCATTTTTTTCTGATAATATGTTCCTACTTTTTTTACCTAATTTTTTTTTATTTCCTGAATTTGTAATTGCTCAGGTGCCATAAAGAACAGAACAGAATACAGAGTTAGAGGTCTTCTAACTCTGGAGGTCTTCTAGTCCAACTCAGGCAGGAAACATTTCAGACAAATGGTTGTCCATATATTTTTAAAACTTCAGACTACTGAACAACTTGCCTCCAGAAGTTGTGTTTGTTGTACAAACTGCTCCCTGTGGGAAATTTTTCACCAACTAAGGAAAGGGAAGCAAACTCCAAAAGATATACAGCACTGTCATTATGAAAAGAACTTTTAATATACATCTCAAATCCATGTCTAGCTGGTAAATAAGTATTGCACTCTTAGAGGAGCATAGTAGACATTTAAAATATTCTGCATTCCACTTTCATTTTTTAATGGAAACAGTATACAGACTTTAAAACAAATATTTTTTTTTAACAAAACCCTGCTAAGCCTGAATCTTGGGAACCAACTGGTGTTGTTTTGTTCCTGCCATTAACTGAGATAAAGCAGTTCTGGATTGGAACACACTGTACTAATCCATGAGAGTTAAGTTTAGCCTTGCAATGACTCTGTATTGTCATACCTCTTTGTGTATCACCAGCTGGATTATGCAGGGACACAGATCTTCCAATTTGCACATAAATGTGGTGAGACAGATGTAATTGTTACCAGAGATTCTTGTGTAATGCCAGCAGTTATGGAAAATAGTTGAAGGAGATACTCAGAATATCCTAAGCTGTCCCCCTGAGGGTGATCTGGCACTTCAGAAATGACTTGTCTCTATTCACGTTTATTCTACAAATACACCTGATGAAATAAGAGTTGAAGGATATTAATCAGGATGATTTACTGCATGATCCCATGTGCTGTTTTCTCAGAATTTGGTTTCTCTCTCTACTAAACAGAGTTTAGCCCTGGGTAAATAGGATATCTGTGCCACCGTATGAAAAGAAAAAGCTAAAGAAAAATATACCTTGAAATTTGTATCAAAGGGATGACTGAGACATATGCTCCTTGTCTTCCTCCCTTCTCTACTATTCAGGATCAGAAGGTGGCAAGGTGCAGATGGCTGTGAAAAGGACGTCACCAAGGAGAAGTTGAAGATGTCATGGATTTTCATCTGCTAATTTATATGCATGCCTGTACAAATGATTACTATAATCAGGAGCCTACGAAACAGTTGAAGTAAATGGGAGAAAACAGAAAGGAACAAATACGTTATCTTATAAATTATTAATAAGAATTATTTTTTATATTTATATATATGTTCATTTGTCTGTATATTGAATCAAGGAATTGGAAAAAAAAGTTTGGAGTTCATCTGGCCTAAACCTCTACTTAACACTGGAATTTCTTACCATAAAGGTAAAGGTTCTCCTCACATATATGTGCTAGTCATTCCCAACTCTAGGGGGTGGTGCTCATCTCTGTTTCAAAGCTGAAGAGCCAGCGCTGTCCAAAGATGTTCTCCGTGATCATGTGGCCAGCATGACTAAATGCCAAAGGCGCATGGAAAGCTGTTATCTTCCCACCAAGGAGGTCCCTATTTTTTTACTTACATTTTTACCTATTTTCGAACTGGTAGGTTACAAAAGCTGGAACAAGTAACAGAAACTCACGCCACTATGCAGCACTAGGGATTTGAACCACCAAACCGCCGACCTTTCTGATCGACAAGCTCAGTTTCTTAGCCACTGAGCCACCACATCCCATTCAATTCTTACCATAGCATCTCTTATAGATGGCCTTCCTCTGTAATATATCCAGCAAAATAAAGTCCGTAACCCCTGAAGCAATGTAGTTCCATTGTTAATCAGTTCTTATCATTAGAAATGTTGTGTTCTGAAGTCCAGGGAAAATCTACTACTTGTAATTTATATCTATTGTTTCTTCTCTTGACTTTTCTTTATAAGAAACCCTTCAAGTATGTGAAGAGAACTACTAGAGTCCCTAGAGAGATCTCTTCTCCAGAATATCTATAGCCCATAACTCTAGTTGTTTTTCATTTATTTCCTTCAAGGACCCTTATCTTCTTAGTTGCTGTTCTCTGGACAAACTCCACTCCAGTATGTTGATGTCCTTCCTATAATGTCTTGTCTACAATTGTACACAATAATCTAGTGAGGTCTGAATCAACACAGAGCAGAGACGAATGGTGACTACTCTTGAATCTGATGGTATATTTCTGTTAGTGCATATAGGATTATATGTGGTTTTTCTATAGCTTATTAACTCTTCAGCTTCTGATCTATTAATGTGTCTAAATCCTTCCACATATACTGTACTTCTGCCCAATATAGATCTGCAACCCCCATTTTATACTCATGACTTTGATTTTTCTACTCAAATGTAGGACTATGCATCCTACTACTGAAATCCTGATTTCTGCCCATTTTTCCTGCTTGTTATGATTCTCCTGAATCTTGCTATGCTTTGTCCTATATTTCTTTTAATTTAGAGAGTCAAGACATATACTTTATAAATTATGACAAACTCATATTCATATATGATATGAGTCCTGTCAAACTAACAGTAGAAACTGTGGCCACTAGTCATTGTGCTTGCTTCTCTCCTACACCCTAGTGCCATGCTGTGTTGGATTTTGCAACCAGTCTTCTATACTTCCATTGTTCCTTCCACAATATTTTCTCTTTAGATTCTGGATACGATGGCATTATTGGAAATCTTCAGAGATTGTAGAGCTGCAGACAGTTTGTGAAAGAAAACCATCGTGTGTGTCATCACCTTCACTGGGTTTATTGCTTTCAAGGTAACTTTACAGTGGAAAAGCAGCAACAAAACTTTCAAAACACACATTGGTCTCCAGATGTTTAACTCTACCTTGAATCCTACTGCAGGACAAAATTCCAAGGATTCCCTGTCTACTTACTGAAGCATACAAGAAGTGCAACCATACACATTCAACCATCTTTTTTATTGGGAAATATATAACCTCTGAATCCTGCTTGGGAATTAGTGATTGATTACATGTATATTGTGCCTTTCCTCTTGGTTCTGGACTCCCAAGGACTCCCATTAACATTTTCTTGGAACCCACAGAAACTCACTGCCAAAGATAATAATAATTATCTCATAAATCTCAAGATCACTACCTCTACATTTTAAAAAAAAACTATGTATCTGAACCCTTGAGAAAAACCAGAACAAACCTCCAGATATAATCTTTTATATTCTGAACTCAGTAGCTTTGGGGGGAAATCCTGTATGGTCCTTAAGCAGACTTTGAAATGCTGGGGAATGTTTACCCTTTTATTGCACTTCACCTCCTCCTCACAATTAATAATGCAGCATATTGTTTAAAGAGTGTTAAGGAGTAAGTCATTTTAATGGATCCTGGGCACAGGATTGGAGGTTAGCAAATATACCTTCCTGAGAGACTAAGCCCCAAGATAACTGTCACTTTCAGAAAGAACGTCTACATTACCCATTCTTTTTGTGATAATCTTACAACAAATACACAGAAGGCACACAAACTGAAAAGACTAGGCCCTTGAGTCCCAAATGTAAAAAGCTTTCTCAACTTTACATGCAACTACGTTTCTGCCCATATGGCACCTTCTGAATGGATGCCACACACCCAAAAGAGCTTCTACATCTAAAGGTTTCCAATCCTCAAGAATCTTCTCTGAATCAATCCTGCTTGTAATTTTACATACTTCAAAAGGTTAAGATGCAAAGCACCTTTATCGACTGGGCTTTCTTGGTGGGAGCAGTAAAGCATGACTGATTAGAGCCCAGTTCTAAAGAGCTTGGATTTTGTAGGGCTGGAATAAATAGGAGGCATGTCAATAACTTAGATCCAGGTGTATTGACATAGCTTGCAGCTTCAATAGGCGATTAACACTTTACAGATCTTACCCAGTGACCTCCCCCAGGCTTTACTGCACATATTCTGCTATCAGCTGCATTAGCAAAGTTTCAGAATAAAAATAATGTTAGCTAAACTATATTTATGCTTCCTGCAGCAGCAGTTTCTTTTAACATCTGGGAGAGTTCACACTTTTTCTTTAGATTTATTTTCCTGGTGTGTGTGTGCGTGCGTGCACGTGCACATCCATGTGTATTTGTGTGTGTGTGTGTGTGTGTCCGTGTGTGTATCAATGTTTGCAATATATGCAACACATTCATTTCTAATCTCTACAGTCTCTCATTTACAACTTCTTAAGCCCATAGTGGAGACCCTGGGAAACTTCAGCTTCATAAGTAATTGAATCTGCCAGATGCAACAACAACATCACAAAGAAACTCCTAAGGAATGATGGGCATTGCAAAACCACCCCTTCTTCCAAATCTTGAATAATGAAATAAGTTACAGTGGAATGCCTTGTTGGCAGATGAATGTATCTGATAGCTAGTCTTAAATCAAATCCACGATTATGCTGAAGCAAGAATAAAGCTACATTGCTATATACAAACTGGATGACATCCCAGGATAGACAGAGATGAAAATTAAGGACTACAGCAGAATTAAATAAAACTCTATACTGGAAAGGATCCATACTAACTCATCTCAATGATTTCCCTACATTTCTCCTTAGTTCACTGCTCCATTCCTGCATATTATGCCTTCAACCTTAGGAGCCTATTATTGCCATCATACCAGGCAATAATTTCAGAACTAAAGGGCAGAAGTGCTTGCTCTTTATCGAGAAAGTTTATTAGCATTTGTTCATTTATTATTTATTAGTAAATAGGGTTGATTCCATATTAGGGGGGTGGGTTTTCTAGGAAAAATGGCATCCTTGCCTGGTTTATGTCTCTTCAATCCTTATGACTGTACCATTGAAAGAAAGAGAAACAGCAAGTAAGCAGAGTAATATGTTACATACCATCTTTGAGAAGCATAGAGGGAAGATGGAGCTCATTACGACAGTGCAAGCTGCTGCTGTGTCTCTTTGGCCAGCCCAGGAAAAAAATAATCTCATTAGCAATATAGACCCTAGAACTGGGATGGCGAACCTATGGCACGCGTGCCACAGGTGGCACACGGAGTCATTTGGCAGGGCACATGAGGCGATGCCCTGTCAGCTGGCCAGCACACATGTGCGCGCTGGCCAGTTGAGTTCAGCCTTTTTTAAAGCCATTTTTTGCCCTCCCCATGCTCCAGACTTTATAGAAGCCTGGGGAGGGTGAAAACAGCCCCTCCCCAGAGGCCCTCCGGACGCTTCAGGAGCTTCCCTGAAGCCTCAAGTGCAAAAAACCGGCCCTAAAGGCAAATCGGAAGTTCAGGAACAGACTTTGTTTGTTTGCTCGTAGAAAGCCCCTGCAAAAAATGGGAGAAAGCGCCTGTCATGCATGCATACGCGCTGGGGTGTGTTGCACATTGCATTATGGGTGCAGCATGCCCATGCATGACCCCCCCCCCCTGTGCTCTGCCTGCTTAGGGCACGCGAGCCAAAAAAGGTTCACCATCACTGCCCTAGAAGAAGATGTCCATGTTCCAAGCACTAACCATGTTTCTAAGACTTCCAAATGGGACATAGCTTGGCCAAAAATATCCATATAAAAAAGGTAAGCTTAAAGATTAAAGTTTTCTACTTCATGGTGTACTCTGCATAACAGGAAAGAAATCAAATTGCATTGTTGTGCGATTTATTGGCAACGTATACTGATGGTTTCTATTTCTATTTTTGTTTTTCCAGAATTTTTCGCAGCATTGTGATACACAGCAACATTTTTGGAAAACAAAATGTTACTATAATGGGGACATGATAGCAGTGTTCCAATATTTGAGGAACTGCCACAGAGAGGAAGGGGTCAAGCTATTTTCCAAGGTACCTGAAGGCCAGATAAGGAATAATGGATGGAAGCTAATCAAGGAGAGATTCAACCTAGATATAAGGAGAAATTTTCTGACAGTGAGAACGATCAACCAATGGAACAGAAGTTGCCTTCGGAGGTTGTGGGAGCTTCATCACTGGAGGCTTTCAAGAAGAGATTGGACTGCCATTTATCAGAAATGGTGTAGGATCTCCTGCTTGGGCGGGGGGATTGGACTAGATGATTTACAAGGTCCTGTCCAACTCTGTTAATCTGTTAAATCTGAGACAGCCATCAAAATGTTTCTATAAACATAAAAAAATGATTAATTTGTAGAAATTGGGTTATGTCCAGCAATCATTCTTTTTATATTTATTATTGCTGATGAAAATGACAAAATGGACTCCATGCTGTTTAGCTTTTGGTTACAAGACAAATATACATTCTTAGCCCTTGATTATCCATTGGGTAAGGATAATCAATATGGTAACATTAAAGTAAACTCTCAGTTTAACAGACCATTGCAGGGAAAGAAGGTCCATTATAACTGAGTGTCCATTAAATCTGAAAAGTTTTGGTTCTGTAAGTGCATATGCATAAAAGTATGCATGAGGGCTCTTGGTTTTTTCAAACTGATTGGGTTAGGTACTATAGCTATCTTGTCACATTAACATCCATATTCACTTATCCCCACTCCCATAATGGAAACAGCAGCAGTTTTTTGCAGCCAAGACACTCGTTTTCTTGTACATCTCCCAAGATTTTTTATCATAGACAAAAGTATAACCCAATCCTTCTTCACCAAGTGCTTAATCTTTCTCCCTAGCCCTAATTTTCCTTGGACCATCCTATGTTGGTGGCAAACTTCCCACTTTTCATCCCCATCTTCCAACTTCCTAGTGAAAGCTTATATATGTACAGACACACAAACATACTCACACCAGTCTTCCCAGATGTTTAACCTCAGTGAAATGGACTGATTTGTGAGGATCTCTGAATCAAAACAATACTTAATATAAGCTTGTGAAATGGAAGTTTTAATGCACTTACATATATATTACTTACACACACACACACACACACACTTAAGAAATGTATATATTTCATAGCATAAAAAAGTAATCTCTGCACAACATAAATATGCTATAAAAGAAGGGATTCTTTTTTTAAAAAAATATTATAACCGAATGATTTTGATTCTTCTTTGAATAGGTTATGCTGTTAATTATTAGGGCTCATCACAGTTTAAGAAATATAGAAATGATGCTTAAAATGTTGCTGCATAGAACAACCAATTATGATTCTTATCAAAATATTTTTATTCTTATTAAAATAAAATAAAAACTCAATTCCCTTTTAAACGAATCAAAAGTAGAAGCCTCCATTTCTATAATCCCCGTGTCCTATATCAGAAAATCCCCATGGGCTGACTTAGTGAGATATGGGTAAAGATTGACACTTGGATGATTGCACTTTAAAAATACCTAAGTAGAGTCTACCACAAGTATTCATTATTTTAAAATGAAATATAAGAAATATTAAGTGCACTCTCTTCCATTCATAGTGCTATTATTAAAAGACAACCTAACTGACCTCTTTATTTTCAAGGAAGCAGTTTCTTATTGTGCCTTAAGTATAAAATTTAAGTAGCCAACAGGTACAGAATTACAGAGACGTATAGCATTCTGCAAGCCTATATGAGATCCCAGGTGTCACCAGAAATCCGGGGTTCTTTAAGATAGCAGAGCATGTAAATATCAAAGTGATTCATAATTTGATGCTGAACTTAATCATTTTGATTACTAAAAGGACAAATTATCTTCAGGTGTTGAAAAGGCATTAATAGAGCAATAGATACATATCCAGCAACCCTACTTGTTACCTTCCTCTGTTTTCAGGGAAGATCAACTGTACAGGGAGCATGGGATTGTCCAAGGCGAGCGCGGTTACAGTCCTTTATAAAACTGAACCTTGTGTGATTAGGACTTGTGGTGTCCTGATATTCGATCAAACAATTAAAGGTAAATGTAAGATAAAGGTTCCTCTCACACGTATGTGCTAGTCATTCCCGACTCTAGGGGGCAGTGCTCATCTCCGTTTCAAAGCCGAAGAGCCAGCGTTGTCCGAAGACATCTCCGTGATCATGTGGCCAGCATGACTAAATGCCAAAGGCGCATGGAACACTGTTACTTCCCACCAAAGGTGGTTCCTATTTTTCTACTTGCATGCTTTTGAACTGCTAGGTTGGCAGAAGCTGAGACAAGTAACGGGAGCTCACTCCGTTATGCAGTACTAAGGATTCAAATCACCGAACCGCCTACCTTTCTAATCGACAAGCTCAGCGTCTTAGCCACTGAGCCACTGAGCCTTAGACAAGCTCAGCGTCTTAGCCACGTCCCTAGAGTCAAACAATTACACTCTCCTTAATGATTTCTCATCTATCAGAAGATATGATAGTGGGGGCATGTGGGCTATAGCATTATCCTTGTTCATCTTTATCATGTGGTTTTAGTGTCTATGGAGATTCTCAGTCATCCAGGTTGTCCCAAAGATGTTTTTTCAAGAGGAAACTGGACTTTCTGGTTTTTCTTTGAAGACGTTTTGCTTCTCTTATAATAATAATAATAATAAATATTTATTTCTTAGCCGCACCCTCTCCCGAAGGACTCGGGGCGGCGTACAACGAAACATATGAAATAAATATGTGGACAAAACAAACATATAACAGAGACATATACCGAGACATACACAAGGAGGAGGTCGGCTGACAAATAAAACAATTAAAATACAGTATTTAAAAACCCCTAGATAATGAAGAAGCTTCTTGGATGAGAAGAAAAGTTCAGTTGCCTCTTGAAAAAGCACCTTTGGGACATGTGGTTTTAGTTAACATTTTAAGGGCTTAGATTGCTTTCCCATGCAGAAACTATGTGTTAACCTTCCAGGTCAGACCAGCCAGGGGACATAACAAGATAAGTTCATTTTACTTTTATGTAACAATACATTAATAGAATATTGCAAGTCTGAAAGTACTCCTGCTGTCTCTGTCATTGTCTGAGAACTTGGGGGGGGGGAGGTTGCTGAGCCTCTTTTTCCACCCATTATTTAGCTGTGGGCTATGCCCTCTCTTATCTGACTGTTCCCAAGTACACAGCATCTCTTTCACCTCATCTCCCAAAGTCATTCCCACATGTTATGGGAGAGAATGGTTGACAATAAACCAGTTTAAGGATGCTGCAAATATAAGCGATGACTTCAAAAATGAGCAAGGAAGGATTTCAATGTAGGGATCAAGGGTACTTTTGTGATGCAGAGAATCCCACCATACTTCTAGGTACCATTTAATGTAAAATACTTCACAGTATTTTACTCCTGCGTATTAGATTCAAATCAGCCTGTTTAATATTTGGTCGGTCTCTTATGTTAAAACACAAGGTTAACATGTGTCCCCACTTTTGACACATACACAAATCAATAAAAACCATAAGAACCCTTAAAAAGACAGATTCCTTTGGCTTGCTGCAACTTAGAAAGATGCATAGAAGGTCAAGATTGACCCCCTGCTTCCTGAAGAAAAGTATTGTATAATTCTGTCAGACAACTCTTATTCGAGGCAGTTATGTTTGTACAATATTTCACACTGGCACTTGAGAGCCATTTCTCTGTACTTAATAGACACTTAACATGCTAAGGATTATTTTTTGGTAACACTTTATTTCAGATTTTCCCATCATTATGAATTCATTTACTACTGGAAGTAATAGCCCTGTTCCTAATGAATTCATCTGGTATTAATATGACTTTCGCAAGTGTGTCCATAGGTGCCCAAATGCAATTTAGCATTAGTTAAATGAGAGTTAATGGACACTTAAAGTGCCACTTATTTTCTAAGTGGTCCATTAAAAAAAGGAAACTAATGCCTGCCTCCATATTATTGCTAGAATATAGTACATTGATTCCTGTGGTGAATGTAGAAATTTCAAAGCACAAACCCAAAACCATTTTGTAGATCAGATCAAAATCCATTGAGTCACAAATGCAACATGAAGATAAATAGACTAGCCTCTTTCTACTGCACAGCATCTCATACTTATAGTGTCTTCTTCTATATGCAAAGCTCCTTCAGAAGCTAAAGCTAAATGTTATCTACATGTCAGGAGCAAGCAACAGATCTACACATGTAGGATTCAAACTGACTACTTTATTGCATCCTGGCTATAATACAAGAATCTCCCTAGAACACTTGCATTCCCTTGGAAACAAACAGAATTTGATGGGACGTTGCCCTAGGTGTCTTGTAACTGCACAAGGACTCAAGGATAATTCCTCACTTGATCCTTCCTTCTTGCCTGGCTGGTACATTCCCAATACCACTAGACCAAATATCCATAGATTTATAGTAATTCTTTTTTAAAGCATTTAATGTAGTAGCCATCATTAAAATTGTTATGATAGTGAACTGAAAGATTTAATTATGTACCACATTAAAAATTATTTTCTTTTGTCAATCTTCTTTCTACTGTCTAGCATCCGTTCTGGTTTATTAGTATTATTAGTATTATTTTACTGATTCAGATAATTTGATAAACATGTAATACGTATGCATATATGAGTATTGGGGGAGAGAGAAAAATGTGTCCATGCTCTACTGTGTTTCATTTAAAATCAGCTACTCCTGTTTTAGATTGAACAATCGCATGTATATCTACAAGAATCTACACCAGATATGCAGACAATATGTGTTAAAAGCTTTGTACAACTTTTAAAAAACACCCAAGGTGATTGGCAAGATTTAAACGTTAGTTTTTGAACTAAAACTACTGTTTTAGTTGCAGGTCCTTTCCCAGTAGTTAAGGTAAAGGTTCCCTTTTGCACATATGTGCTAGTCGTTCCCGACTCTAGTTGGCAGAAGCTTAAAATGTAATGGGAGTTCACTCGGTTATGCAGCGCTAGGGATTCAAACCGCTGAACTGCTGATCTTTCTGATCGACAAGCTTGGCATCTTAGCCACTGAGCCACCGCGTCCCTCTTCCCAATAGTTACTATGTTACTAATATGGAGTTGGAACTTTATACTATCTCCATGGGTAGTGCTGACATTTTTAGCAAGCTTTTTCTATTTTGTGACAATCACTACTATTCCAGTTGTAGGGTCAGCCTACAGAAGTATATCCAATACTCTAAATGTAGTGTATAAACCTTTTCATGAATGGGATGAATGCACATATTCTGGGCATCAACTGTTCTTTCTACCTGTCTTCAACTCTTAAAAATAAGGACTTCTTTAATGAAACCAAAAAGAGTTTTTCTTTCTTTATTCCCTAACACAGTAAGATCCTTTTAAAACATTTAAGTAATTATTTCTAGGAGATGTTGACAGAGGAGTGAAAGCTGGTACCTGGGGAGCTGGTAACAAGCAGTAAAACTCCTAACATAGGCAAAGGTGCATGACCAGCTAGCATTTCCCACCTTTCAAGAAATCACATTGTTCTCAACATTTCAGCAGCCCAAAATTAGCTCATATATTCAAGAGTTGTTGGCACCTAACAGCAGGCAACTTCTCAGATGCATTGGTTTTGCCTGCACTCATAACAAAACTTCAAACCTGGGAACCATAGCAAATACCTGCAAATATCAAGCCAGGCAGTCACACATTTTTATCCTCAACACCTCCCTCCCAGCAGTTTACTAAAGGATACTGAAACTGAAATCCCAATAACTTTTGAAATAAAAGGACATTGTCCTACAACTCAGATTTCTTCAGTTCATAAGAGCAAACTGTTGACCATAATGAGGCAGGCACATGAACTTAAACTCCAGTTAATAATCTAATGTTTGCAATTATTGTGCCGTCCCATAGAACTCTACTTAAAAATAAGTCTTGGTGGATTTAATGTGACTTAATAGGCAACCCAAGAACCAGAAAGAAAATCAGAGGAACTATTTTGGGTCAGTCCCATTGTGCATACTCATTCTGTTATGCCAAGAAACAAATAAGAAGTGAAATGTACATTCATTTATAGTAATCACTTCATTTTCTATCAGCCTCTCCATGCTGTAAAGCAGGGGTCCCCAACCTCCAGGCCTCAGCCCACTACCAGGCTGTGGCCTATTCAGAACCATGGAAATAGTGGGCGAGCACATGCACATAAGTGTGCAGCTCTACTTGTGCATACAGCAGGTGAGTGGCACACACGGCTCCATTTGTGTGAGCGGCTGGCATGTGCCCGCCACTTGTGCAAATGGAGCTCCATGCATGCACTTGCCTGCCATTCATGCAGAACCATCCCTTCTCCCCCCACTCCCCGCTCGTCCACAAAGCCAAAAAGGTTGGAGATCTGAGGCAAAAAACTGACTTTGCTTAAATGTATGTGACCTCCAAAATTTGGGGGGGGGGGGGTTGGCGGTGGGTGGAGCAATTAAGAGCAGCTTGTGTTCAGCAAAACCATGACATCAGAGATAAACATATTATTAACTCCAGTACTGTATCCAATGGATTAACATAATAATACTGCTGCTTTTCTTTCTTAAAACCTTTCCCCATCAGATGCCACCACGACTTTCTTCCATGAAGATTGTTGACCTACTAATACGGCCATGGAGCTGTGCCCCCGATGCAATCTAGTAGAACCATTATATGCTGGTCTACTTTTTTAGTGTATTCTTCAGCCTTTCATCCTCAACTAATTATACAATATTGTTTATGTATTAAACAGAAATAATATTAATAGTGCATGCATATTTAATAAATGTACATTTAATTTTATGCACAGAGCATAGATTTAATTTCAAGCACAGAATTTATGTTCACGTCATGAGAGATATTGTCACTGAGAACCCAGTGGCGATCACTCTGCATTGTCCTGATAAAAGCTGGACAACAAGGAATCTTGTAGATAAGGACATTAGTGGATTTTTTTAAAAAATGAAAGGCAATAGGGAGAACAAAATTAAGTTTCCTTATCCCTCATTCTCTACAATATTCAAAAAGGAAAGCATGTATTTGAATATGAATTTCTTCAGGAATTATTTTCCCACCAACTTATTTCAAATTAAATGCTTCATTTTTCTATACCTTGTTGACTTTAATTAATTACTATTAGATTCAAGATTTTTTCAGGTTAGGCAATCTTCTCTAACCTAAAGGCTAAATCTTTAGCCAAGACTAAAGCAATTAAGAAATCCTGAAATGAGGTTCCGGTTCCGGCGGCAGCGGCGACGGGCAGCTCTTTGCCCGCTCCGGCTCTCCGGTGGGCTTCCCCACTCCTTGGGGGGCACAGGACACCCCACAGAGGGGTCCTGCCGGAGGGGCGGCATCGCGGGGAGCTCCTGCAGCGGCGGCGGCCTGCGGGAGGTCTCTCGCACGCCCAAGGCACCGGGGAGCTAGCTCGGAGGGCGCCTCGCGTTTCTGCGCCTCGCGCCTCGCTAAAGCCGTCTGGAGAATGAAGCAATTGAAGGAAGCAGCTGCGGTGCGGTGAGGTTGCTTCTCTCTTCATGCCCTATTTTGCACGAAGAATTAGTTATAAAATAACTTTAAAATAACTTTCGGAGTATTCTGGAGGCGCGGCTGGAGGGAGGGGGGTTTCCCCCCCCTTGGACAAGCGGCTAGGAATAATTTTGCTCTCAGCCCCCGGGGAAGGAGGAGGGGGGAGAGCCAACGAATGAAGCCTCACCCAGGCTGAGATGATTTTCTTTTCAACTTAATTTTACTTTCTACTGTGATTTGTGGACTTTTGGAACCTTTTTAAACTTTGTTATGCCTCTGTGCCCAAAACTGGCAGGGCAAGATGGCACACTTCCGTTGTCTTTATGAATTGTGAAACCTGACTCCACCTTTAAAATTCAGGCTTCCGGTCTTTGTCTCCGTGTCTCCCAGAGGAATCTCTTGTGGATTGGTATTTTTTGAACTTTCTAGGGGAAACCTTTCATCTATTGCCAGACTTATTAGAGAGATTCTCTTCTGCCTGGTTCTTCTGCTCCCGGACCTCACCTGGCTACCCTTCTTTTCTAACTGTTTATCTTATATATGGACTGAACTTCTAATGTTATAAAGGATGGCATCCAAAAGACCACCTCCTGGGAAACCTGGCTTTGCCACGTCTGCTCCAACATCTGTAACATCCAGTCCAGCCACACAGTCAAAGATAACAGAACTGATGCAACCTAAGACTATAGAGATGGACTTTCAACAAATGCTTCAACAAATTTTACAGGGCCAGGAGGAAATCAAGAAACAGCTAAGGGAAATGAAAGATGAAATTAAAGAAAATCAAGCCCAAATTTATAAGAACTCACAGAGACTGGATCTTGTGGAAGGGGGGGTGGAGGAGGTGAGGGGGGGGGTGGAAGCTGTGCAGAAAGGGAACAAAGATCTTGACATCCAACAGATGAAATTAGAATTTGAGAGAATGTCCTATTATCTTAGATTTCAAAATGTTATAGAAGAAGATGGGGAAAATATAAGGGACATCATGACAAACATTCTGGCTGACTACACACACAAAGAAAAACAACAGATGGGGTGGGATATAGACCTGGTTTATAGAGTGAACTCAGCTTATGCTAGAACACACAATGTACCCAGGGAGGTTCACATTAAATTCCTTAGAAAAAGCACAAGAGATGAAATTCTGGGTGTACAAAGGGGGCAAGCATTGACATATCATGATATGGAGATAACCATTCTGAAGCAGATCCCTAAGAAGATTAGAGAAAAAAGAAAAAATTATTCGCAATTAGCGAATAAATTATACCAGAAAGGGGTGTGGTTTAGATGGTTGATGCCTGAAGGTATGCTGATATTCTGGGAGGAGACAAGAATTAGAATTAATTCACCCATAGAGGCGCAGGCCTTTATGGAAAAAAATAAAACACTCCTAGAGAAACCACCAGACACCACAACGGACACGCAGGACACGGGAGGGGCCAGAGCTCTGCCAGTGGAGGGAGATGGGGCAATAGCAAGAAGACTCAGATCACAAAAATAAACAAGAAAATCATATTATTATAAATTGACCGAAAGTGAAAATGGAATTATATTTGGATTTTATACTGTAATGTTTAATTTGATTGAATTTAATAATAGAACTAATATGCTGATTGTAATCAATTATATACTAATGCATTATATATAAATGTATACTATGGGTATGGAGGGAGGGGGGCCTCACACATTTTGCAACTGCCAAAATTTGTATACCTGTCCATTTACCCTTTTCCCTATAAATCTTGAAAAACCAATAAAATTTTATTACAAAAAAAAAAAAAAAAATCCTGAAATGAGACACTGTGATGTGTTTGAAGAGAATGCCACACTTTAACAGCAGGGCATGACTTCCTGAGCCAATATTCCTCTCTTAGCATAATGTTGCGCAGTTTGTGGAGTTAATATTGCAATATTGTGCATTTTAATCTATAATATAATCATGTAAGCCAAGTCCACAAGGCAAGCAAAGTAGTCTCGTAGTGGCTGGGATCCCAATCTGAGCAATTCTGCTGAAGTAGCCCTTGTTTAAAATAACAGCTCAGCATTGCAGGCACTTTATAATTAGACTTGAAAAAGCATCTGTGTTCTTTCCAAATTTAGCCCAAACAAAATAAAATTAGTTCTTTTTTTAGGAATAATGCAACTTTGTCCTGGAGGCAGCTATTCTCAGCAACATTCCATTTTCTGTGTTGCACAAGTTTTGGCACTCTCCTGACTGTGATTGGCTACCTGAACCATACAACATTAGTGTGAATTCCTTCTCAATGGCCCTGATCCATTTCTGTTAAAAAGTTAGCTACCGTAGTTCCCTTATGAAACACAACAGCCTATTAGATCTATACCCATATCTTCTCCACTGGAAAAGAAACACATCTTCTGATACAGATATTTAATTAGATACCACTCATGTCCCTTTCCTTCAAATGTCATTCTAAATTGACAACACTTTGCTAAAACTTCAAGGAAGCACATTGATGACAGGTATTGTATGCAATATATCATTTCCCCCCTCATTGTCAACATAGTTGAGTTTTAGGCATTTATAATATGCATTAATATTATTGTGTCTTTATATCTCAATATATATCAAGCAATATCAAATTGTGTATATGGGGAAAGTAATATAATATATGATACACATATACATTCGTGTCTGAATCCCTACACCCAGATAACTAGCCAAATGAGGGTCAATATGGTGGAATACGATCAAATCCAAAGTTGAAGCTTATGCCTCAACCATGGAGTCACTAGTTAACTTGGATGATAGCTGTCTTTTACTCATAGACATCTGAGGAGGGGGCTCTGGCAACTTCAAAAAGTGAAGATGATCACCATGACCAAATTCCTGCCTTTTCTTTTACATGTGGCACATGCAATGCATTAAAAGAAACAGGGCTTTGATAACAAGGTCATATCTGCCATCTTGCCTTTTTTTTAACACACACACACTGCAGTGTTATTATGAGGATAAAATTAGGACACTCCTATGTATGTTCTCATTGGCTCCTCCTCTCATTGGCTCCTCCTAAGAAAATTCTATGTCTGGCTTATTATTTCTTTAGGTGTTCCACTTACTTTGAAGAGGAGAAGAACAAGTGTAGAGGGTCTCTTTTTTTCTCAATCTTCTCTTGCAATAGAGACCATCTTCAGCTGCCAGGTGCTCAATGGTACTTTCCCAATTAAACAAGAAGTGCTGTCGCCACCTGGGTATTGGTTGGCTGATGGAACCAAAGAGTGGCGGCTTTTTCCAACATTCTCCAGAGGCACCTTCACTGAAATATATACATGATATGGAATGGCTTAATTTATTCATAAGGCTATTTCTTATCTAATTTTTGCCCATTATCCAGGGGCAAGCGAAGTCACACAGTGAGAAAAGAGCTGTGGTTTAGGTTTCTCTTTACTTTTTTTTTCTTTCCAAAATTACTACACGGAGAACCTGCAATTAATATACAAAACATGAGTCACAAATATGTTTATAAATAAATGATAAACTATACTGCCGCTTTATTTACCCATGGATTTACAGAATGGGGATTCTGATTAAAGCAGAATTACCAGTTCAGACACATTGAGGGATTTAACAACAGTAATCCTTGATACACAGTTGGTTTCCTTTGGTCAGGAAGGAAGCTTTCCTGACAGCCCTCCAAATAAAAGGATAAGTATTTGGGTGGTTAAAGGAAGTTTAAGGCCAGGCTACATGGTATGTGCACAAGCTCAAATTATCCTACTTAGGACATATTATGTGAAGATCTAGCTGACTGGAGATGGCTCTCTGTGAAAGGTGGAAGGAAAGAGAAGAAAACAATTAGGAGCAACAAGGTAGTTGGACTCAGCTACAGAGTCGATAAGTACATCCTTCAGACACCTGAAATAACACTTTAAGGATATATCAGGCTACTTCTGCCGACTGCTGACTGCCTGCGATTTGGCAGTTCAAACCTCACCAAGCTCAGGATTGACTCAGCGTTCCATCCTTCCGAGGTCAGTAAAATGGGGAGCCAAATTGTTGGGGGCAATATGCTGATTCCGTAAACCACTTAGAGAGGGCTGTAAAAGCACTATGAAGCGGTATATAAGTCTAAGTGCTATTGCTATCTTCATAGGTAAAATATATATGCAAAACAAATCATGATTGATATCAAGCATTGATTAAACATGCTATTAATGTTGATTTAGGGAGAAGAATTTACTTCTGAGCAGGGTAAAAAAGAACGAATAGAGAGAGCAATCGCAAGGTTGATTCTCACTGAAGAAGCAGGCATACTAAACTGGGATTTATCTCGTCATCCCTCCTTTCATAGTCTCACACCAAGCTCCAGGCACAAAAAATAATGTGAACAGCAGCCCTTTCATCACTTCTATTGACCTCCATAAGCTTTCCAACCTTACAGTTCAAAGTTAATAGTGAGAACTGTTGAGGTCAGTTGGGCTATACAACCATCCAGCTGTGTTTGCCAAAAAGTACATTTCTTTGGCTTTTCTCTGGAAGCCCGTGAAGCCTTTTTTTCACAGGGGCAAGGGGGCAGGGGGGGGAGAGGAGGAAGACTGCTTAGAACATTTTTCATATGGCAAATATGTGCTGCCAACTCAAGTTTCACAGCTGAACACTCCCAAGGTACTAGTTCTGCAATTCAGGCCCTGGCTGTCTTCCGTAGTGCATGATGGATAGCTTTACAATGAAGCACTATGAAAAGTACCAGCTGTCCAGGTACATGCTCTGGATTAGCTTGGCTGAGCAATATCTCCTCTATCTTTGCAGTTCTTGTTAGATACTTGTTCTAACTACAGTGGTTTCCACCAAGGTCCTCTGTTCCGGGGGGAACAGAGGTTTGGTCGAAGGGTCTGACAGCTCCCTAGAAAAGGGCTGCTGTCAGACTCAACCTTCGCTGGATTGCTCTCACTTGTACTTAATAAAGAGCTGTTGTTACCATTACCCAATCTAAGAGTTCTCTCTCTCTCTCTCTCTCTCTCTCTCTCTCTCTCTCTCTCTCTCTCTCTCTCTCTCTCTCTCTCTCTCTCTCTCTCTCTCTCTCTCTCTCTCTCTCTCTCTCTCTCTCTCTCTCTCTCTCTCTCTCTCTCTCTCTCTCTCTCCCCCTCAAGCGTATTGTAGAGTAGATTTGCAAGCTCTTTTGTATGCTAGAAAGTTGTGGAAGTGGGATTTTTGTTTATAAGTGCTGGAACTTCTGATCTTTTTTTTTAACAACACTGTTTTTTGTTCATCACTGTGCTAAAATCTGTTAGCACAGTGTTCAAAAAAGTTCAGGGAAAAACTGTGGAAGGGGAAATAGGTTAAGGTTTAAATTTACAAAAGAGAAGCATGAGATGCTGAGATAGATCTATATATTTGTGTATGGAATAGATATTTGTATGGGGATAAAGTAAAATGAGTGAAATCTGCTTAGGAGTGTAGGAAGTTAGCGCCCGCCCCTCCCTCTCCTAGAAAAATGAAATATTTTAGGAAATATTAAAAAGGCAGAATATTACATTTCCCTGGATAAGAAAAGGAGAAACATGTTTTTAAAGATAAAGTAGTTCCCTGCAACTTCCTCTCCCCCCCCCCGCCACCTTTGTCAATGAGCCATGAAGGCCTGAGCCAATCTATTCTACATAACAAATATCTACCCCATTTCATTGCCCTTCATTGCACCACCCACCAAGCTGGCTATGACCTGTGATAGCCACCAGTCAGGATACTCTTCCAGTGCCCCAGGAAGTTCAAAGCCCAGGAGAGGACATAAAACTCAGGCACTCTCAGCATCTCTTCCCTTTTCACCCAGAAGCTCCAAGGCATGATGTGATCCTGTCCACCATTAAAACATCTTTCTAAACATCCCTCATGTTTCCAGTGTTTTTCCCCACTTGCAACTGAGCCCAGAAGGACATTTCTTCTAACAGGAGGAATGGAGGGAAAGACTGACAGACCAGCGTTCTATCCCAGAAGACTGAGAATTATGGAAAATGTAGTCACTCTGCCCCCAAACTGCACTTGGCATAGGAGAGACTAGAGAAGTATCATTTTCAGACATGCTATAATCTTAAATCAGCATGTGTTGTTGATTGTTAGCCCTTTGATTGTATAAGAATGTTTTTGTTTATTATGTTTATATGTTATTTTCTTTATTAGAAAATATGTGACCACTATTTCCAGTGGCCTTCTGCATCATGTAATTCAAGATGTTTTCAAGAAACCCACTTCCCTTCTCCCATGTGTAAGCACATGATTTTCACTTTTAAAAATACATGCAAGTCAAAATATATTCCATGCTCTAAAAACCTTTCTCTTTAAATCTCCGGATAGTTTTACAGAATTTCCTAACCTTAATACAGGTTTTTCCTTCCCTTTGGGCTGAAAAGAAACCACCAATGAATGTCCAAATTGTATTTTTATTGTAAGCCAGCGACAGGAAGAAAAAGCCCATTGTTAACACAATCATCGAATATATATTAAATATTTGGGATGGTGTTCGGTTCATTCTGACTTCACTAATACAGCATTCCAATTAAAAACAGGCAGCAGCCCAGATCAACAATTCCCATTACATTAGTACAATGGGAATATTTACAGCTCCTCAGAGAATACTCCCCCGAGCATTTGTTCTGCAAATGAACATTGACAGAAAGGTCTTGCCCTTACTTATGAGCACTGATGTGCCAATGTTTGGATTCACAGTTTCCAGTTACTGGACAGGTTTTATTGCTTTTTTCGCAAAAGATCAGTTAACAGATTAAGCCATTATATATCTATAACAGCTATGAAAACATTCTTGTTTTTACAGTTTCATTCGAAGATATTTAAGATACCCGTCCCATAGATGCCACCTGTCTCAAGAAGGCTGTTACCATGTGAAACTAAGTGGATCCATTACATTTTACAGGAAAAACACATTCCACTTTGTCCATGGTATGTCTTCATGATGACCTCGATTCCTATAATGGACAATACCTAAAAACGTATGATAAATAAACAGTTGGGAGTAAATGGAACCTGTGATTATTTCCCACATATTAGACTTTTGGCATAATGCCATATTCAGCAGAGCAATGCATATTTTATTGTATATGTGTTATAACCTATTACCTCAGAAACACTCCTGTTGAAGACCAGTGCAATGCCGTTAGTGATAAGTATGTAGATTTTATTTTAATCATTTTCTTTGCATTTTATTTATGAACATTCTGCTCTTAATTATTTTTACCAATAACTCATGGCGGCAAATATATTTAGCACACCTTTCTCCTCCGATTTAATCCACAGCAGCAACCCTCTGAGGTGAGTTGGGCTGAAAAAGCGTTTCTGGCTCAAGATCTCCCAGCTGGCTTTCATGGCGAAGACAGGATTAGAACTCACAGTCTCACCCCTTTCTTAACCACTAGACCAAACAGAGAGCCAGGATTGATTTTGTGGGGGAAACAGGAGTTGCTGCCATGAGTTATTGGTAAAAATAATAAAGGCAGTATTTTTTTTTCTTTTTATGATCCTATAAATTCCTTTTATCGGGGTGAAGTTGGGGCGACTGGATGAAGCTAAGTGTTTACTGGCCGGATGCCCTTCCTGGAGTTCACAGAAGATATCTTCTCTTTGCACCTGTTCTGACAGAGCATGAAGCAAACTCCTTGTCCCGACAAAAACGCCTTTTATTAATTTACTGTGAATTCTTTTCATTCACATCCAACAAAGTCTTTCAAGGGAGGATTTACAGTCACAGACCTTATCTGGCTTGCAGAGCTGACAGGCCAATATCTACAAAACCTGGCAAGGGGTCTCAGAGAGTCACAAACCAATTAAGTGAACTCATTGTTTCCTGCAAACTTCACTCCCCTTTTGCTCCTCGTTTATTTCCTCTGGTAGGGGTCATTCACTGTCCACCTTTGACCTTACTGCCAAGTCGACCCCTGTTCTTTAGCTGTTCCGTTCATCTGGCAACTCTGTGCTTGTGCACACTAGGAACAGGCTCCAGCTGTTCGTCTGCCTCACTGATGTCTGACTCTGAAGGCAACTGATAACTGACATACGGCTCTGGCCCCCTCTCTGCCTCTGACACAGAGCCCTCATCAGAGCCTTCCCCAGACTCCAAGACTGGACCATGTTCCTTCCCAACCTCCTCACTGTTCGAATCTGCTGCCTTCTCCACCGGCTGCTGGCGGGCCACAACAGCACCCTGATAGAGAAAAATCTGTCCTTACCTAGGATTGAGCTCTCAATCTCCCAAGTATGAGCAAGTGTCTTCACCTCTAGGTCACCACATGCTGCAAATAAATAAATAAATAAATAAATAAATAAATAAATAAATAAATAAATAAATAAATAATAAATAAATAAATAAATAAATAAATAAATAAATAAATAAATAAATAAATAAATAAATAAATAAATAAATAAATAAATAATAAATAATAAATAAATAATAAATAAATAAATAATAAATAAATAAATAATAAATAAATAATAAATAAATAAATAAATAAATAAGCAAGAAAGAAAGAAAGAAAGAAAGAAAGAAAGAAAGAAAGAAAGAAAGAAAGAAAGAAAGAAAGAAAGAAAGAAAGAAAGAAAGAAAGAAAGAAATCTACTTGTTCAGATCAATACCATGCTGTTTTTTTGTTAAGGTCAGCACAAGATTATTATTTTTGTCATTTCTTTTTGCATTCTAGCCAGTTCTGATTTACTTCTGGAAGCACAAAAAGCTGCACTGGGATAAAATTAAAAAAGACAAAATCTAAATGCACTGTAATCATTCATTTTATGTATTGACGAATGCATGTCCTATCAGCAAATAAAGCTGTTGGAATGCTGGAACTGCCCCAGCTAAAATCAGTTGTCAGCTCCCATGAACCCATCAAGTCATTACTAAAAGATTTATACTGATTGCTAATTCATTCCAGGATCGTTTCAAGATGCTGTTTTTGGTGAACACATTTCGAATTGTATAAGTGTGACAGAAGCCTTCCATATCTGTGGCATGATTGCCATAGAAGGCATGTCCAGTTCCAAACACCCATGTTTCAGATAATTAACTTTTCCAATAATTTAAGCTGTTATTATCAAGACAGTAGTGGAATCTGAACTTAACCCCCCACCCAAAAACATCATTCTTTTAAACCCATAATTACCTTGTCCAGCTCCTATGTAAAAGAAGGCAAACTGATGATACTCACAAGTGAGCAAAAGTGCGCTATAACTCTCAGATCTCAGCAACATAACCAAAAGTGAACCTTACATACTTACATTACAACACAATATATAATGCAACAAACAGCAAAATATAACAATTCCAGAAAATATACTCATTTGCTCTATTCTCACCACAAACTCTAGTTTCCTAGAGAATTCCCTTCGCATTACATACAGCTTATCTTTCTCTCTGCTCTAGGTGGTTTGACATGCTTCAGAAGGGAATGCTGTGTCACAGCCACCTCTTTTCATTTTGTAATAATGACTTTTTTATACATACAAGACCCAAAGGAATTCTTAGAAATAAACATGTCACTTTTTCTTCTGCATTTCAATAACCATTTTTTCCTTTAAATATACTAACTGATAACCTGGCATTGCCCGGGTATTTATTTATAGAGGGAAATGTCCAGAACAAATATAATTTCTAATGTTGGATTTCCCCCCTTACCAGAGGGAGCCCCTTGTGGAGTACTGTGAAGCCATTACCATGGTAACTCAACTATGCTGTACAGTAGAAGCCATTTATGGAAGTACAGTAGAATCCATTTTAAGGCACAACAGGCTGTACTGTAACAGAACACACACACACCCTGAGGGTGTGTCTTACCCCCCACAATATTTTTTTTCCAGAGAGTAAGTTATCTGTGTTCCAGGTTTGGTTGAAATTATTCAAGGCATTCCAGAGTTATACTGGAACACACACACACACTCTCACACACACAGCCATTTATAGATAGATAGAGGGGGGGAGGGAGGGAGGGAGGGAGGGAGGGAGAGAGAGAGAGAAGACAGGACATGAGGAGAAGAGAGCCAATAGGCATCAAAGAAAGTATCTGCAGGTACATTGGTGTTCATGATACCACTCCTGGGACTGTAGGTTTACATTTAAAGCATTAAATAACAGTTTGTGACTTTCATACATCTTACAATGAACTTCAAGGACAGCACAAGTCTTTACAAGGGCTTGCTTAGCAGTCATATCGAACACATTCTCTTAGGAGCTGCTGATGCAACCCAATTTCTCTACTCCCCAAAAAATTTGAAACAATGTCTTGCAATGTAGCTTTTGAATTGTTTAATCATTATTTTTACTGTAGCATTATCCCTTATGTTTCAAATTATTGCAGTGTGCTTCTGCATGTTCAGTGTTTATTAATTAATTAATTAATTAGTGGTTTTTTTTTTGTAATTTGCAACACTGGATTCTATTTTCAGATATTTAAAGTGAGGATGGTCTATGTTCATTGTTCATTGTTTTTTCCCCAAATAGTTTTCCTGAGACAGTTACACCATGTAAAGTGACTTTAACATAATGTATTCTTCCCTTCAAATGCACTATCCTCCAAATGCACTATCAAGGACAGGCTTTGGCCATACACTAATCAGGAGTCTCAAACTCATATATTTGCCACACTTCATTCACACAAAGCTAGAAGGTAATGGTTGGCACCTCTCTTCCTTAGGCTGAGAAGGAAATGTCCCAAATTTGCAACCTTGAGAAGGACAAGCCAAGAAGCAACTATATCACCCATCCCTCCTCCTATTTTTGGAATGAGAAGCACACCTCCGGATCTGGGTGTGAGGGATCAAGGGACAACTCCACTTCTAGTCCTGCATAAAGATATTAGGGGCTACCACCTAGCAATAGAGCTACACTTTTACTCCAAAGCTCTAGCAGGGAAAAGCTTTGCCAGTAGAAGTAGAAGCAGTTCTCAGTCCTGGCTATGAAGATGCTTCAATTAAAAAAAGTAGCGTAGTTCCATCAAGATATTGACAAGGAGGAATTTTCTGTATTTTTTTTCTCTTAGGTTCATGATTTTATATTTTCATATGATGTTGAAAAGTGCAAAATTAATCAAGTAATTATTTTACTCACTATAGGATTATGCTTGGCACATATTTTGCTTTGTTCTGTTCTTGGAGTGCAGCCATTTACAGTAGTTATCATGTGAAAATCCTGCCATTCTACAACCTCATTAGCCATTTTCCACCTCCTTCCTGTCTTCCCATAGTTCAATTCAATCCCAAGGGAAGGTTTCTTCGGGGAATTTATCAGATATTTCCACTAAGTGATCATCTTCTCCTTCTCCTTCTCCTCCTCCTCCTCCTCCTCCTCCTTTTCCTTCTTCCCACATTCTCTAAATTCTCTAAATGAATATCTTACAAATATATCCAATTCACACTGAACTTTCCCATTTTCCTGACATTTATACTCTGCTACCTAAAGCTATTTAAAAAACAGCTTCCAATATATAATTACAGCTGGGTAAAATATTGAACAGGCAGGGGTTGCAAGCTGGAAGTATTTAAAAGTATAGTATTACCTAGCCATTTGGACTATCTAGTCCAGGAATGTCAAACTCATGGCGTCATGGCATATCAGGACTTTTTTTCCCCTTCGCTAAACTGGGCATGGGCATTGGCAGAGCATGACATATCCAACTCTCAGGCCACAAATTTGACAATCCAGATCTAGTCAAAGGAGTATCAATCTCTCCCAAGTAGCTCATTATATCAGGTGTTGTAAGTGGAATTGCTGAAGTATTTCACAGCATCACCCAGAAAAGAAAAAGGAAGAAACCTTTTTTCACTATCCACCAAACTGTAAAAAAGAATTCCATACAGGGGGCTGACATAGATACATAGATTCAGAAACGTGGGTATAGATATAGGGAAGTATTCCTATTTCATCTGGCATTCCTTCTTCTCATATCATGTGGCCAATCAGGACAGAACCTCAGGGTCATATTCCATGTAAAACAGAGCTCAGGTTTTCTCTTTCCCCTATAAAATCTAATAACAAATGGTCATTTTATTTCCTTCTGTTGTTATATAGTGAACTCAGAGGCATCTCTGGCAGGAGATGTAATGAACCCAGAGGCAGGAGAGGGGGAGTCACAGAGGGGGACGTTTCTTCTGAGCCATCCCAACACTGCTTCCATTATTTTCCAATCTCTTCTGAGCTTTGTGGATGAAGGGGGGACATGAACCTAGATTCTCTGATACAAAGCCAATACCTGAACCACTATCCTGGCTCTTTGGAGGGGGGGATTACATGTGTAGTATAAGATGTAAAGTTACAGTGCAAAACTTGGCTTTCGGTATTTAAAGGTAAAGGTTCTCCTTGCACGTATGTGCTAGTTGTTCCCAACTCTAGGGGGCAGTGCTCATCTCAGTTTCAAAGCTGAAGAGCCAGCGCTGTCTGAAGACATCTCCGTGGTCATATGGCCAGCATGATTAAATGCCAAAGGCACATGGAATGCTGTTACCTTCCCACCAAACGTGGTTCCTATTTTTCTACTTGCATTTTTACATTATTTCAAACTGCTAGGTTGGGAGAAGCTGGACAAGTAATGGGAGCTCACTCAGTTCCGTGATGCTAGGGATTCGAACCATCAAACTGCCGACCTTTCTGATCGACAAGCTCAGCCTCTTAGCCACTGAGCCACCTGAAATTCAGAAATCAAACACAAATACATAAATCAACAGATTTGCACAGGACATTTTGTCATTTGTCCCCTTCTACAATTGTCTTTTCTGAGGTATAGCGGCTAGTTTACAGAAAAAGCAGAAATAGATTGTTTCCAGTGGAAATGTAATTTAAGAAAAGAAAACCTAAGCAGATTCTTGAAAATGTCTAATGAAGCTTCCATATGAAGAAAGCAACCTGCCCTCCAAGGACCATATGTCCAATTATATGCACCACTCAATGCATTAATAGCAACTATGCCTTCTTTATTTATTTATATAAATGATTACAGGTGTGGGGAAATAATTTTATTTTGGACTATAGATTTCAGGGTGAGGCCAGTAGATTTAACCTTCCTGTTTCTGATAATCATTGCGTCTTTCTACAACGCTATCAAGCTTTGATTTAAAAAATTCCTGGGTGCAAATTGGAGCTTTTTCTTTTTTCCCATAACTGCATGGGATAGAATGTTACTTTCAAGACTGTGATTGTTCCCGCTCTGTAGTTCCAACAGAACCCCACCCATGCATGCAGAAAACATGGTGGGACTGTTATGTATTGAATATATATATAGTTGTGTTAAGCCCTGCTAAAGAGAAACTAACCTTTAGATGACCCTAACTGTTAACTTCACCCTGCAAAGTGAAACTAACTTTTAGATGACCCTAACTGTTAATTGCAACTATTTTGGAGGGAAACTTAGAACATTCATATTTAGGTGGGCTTTTTCAAGTATCGTCATTGGTTAAGGCTCTGTGGACCCAGAGTATAAATTACAGAGATTTGCCTGTTATTCCACAGTTCCAGTTTTGTGTCAATATATGCTGTTGTATCTATGCTGGTCTGTTCTTGCCTACTGAAGCCCACTACACAATAGGGACATCGTATCCTGAGATCATATCTTGAAATGTCCTGCAATTCTAAGTCCTCTTTTCTAATGGTACATTCTCCTTTGAAACTGGGAAACTCATCTGCATATTTGCATCCAGACTGACTGGCAAAGTATACTTCAAGTCTTTTCTGAAATAATTCCTGATGATTCTCAAATGATGTGGGGTATATAGAATGGCAGCAGAGATTACATAATCCTATATAATATAAATATGCAGCAGATTAACATTTGAGTAAATCAAAAAGAACAAGACATCATGCAGAGTTGCAGTAGGGAAGCATTTTCATGGATGGATGCTTTGAAATAAAGTATCAGTCAATTAGTTTAAATTAATATTAACTTAATTACTATAGAGTTTAGTTAAATTAATTGCATTCATAATTTTATTAATATATCATTACTTTCATAACCAGAAAACTTTGGCAAGATTCCCTTACTATCAATAGTAAGTATTGCAGTAAATTGCTTAAAATTAATAGAAATGAGAAATGATATATAAATGTTTTGATAAAATTTGTGCTGATAAAATTAGTAGTAAAAAACAGGAATGTATTAATTTGATTTATAGCCTACTGTAGTCTGAGAAGAATCCGGGCAGTTCACAATAACAAACAGAACACAATAACTAAAAATAAAAACAGCTTACATATTTATTAAAGCATCCCAAACCAATACCTGAGGTCATATACGGAAAGCTCTCTGAAAAGCTCCAGACTGACTGGCTTTGATTCTAGTAGGCCCCAACTGTCTTCTGTAGAACCAAATAAATGAATTGTGATCACCATTAGATAGGCAACAGTTGAGAAGGTGGTTTGGTGGTTAAGGTGTTACTAGGACTGGAGAGATCCACATTCACCTCCACCCATCCCCATGCAAACTCACAGGGTGACTTTAGGCCATTTTTTTCTTAATTCAGACTACTTTGCAGTCTGTTGGGGGGAGGGCGGAGTTGAAAGCTCCTTTACATCCCAGATTCTAAAGGAACTGGCAGATGTCATCTCAGAAGCACTGTACCACATCTTTCAAAAATCCTGGAGCCCCAGGGAACTACCAGAAGACTGCAAAAGGGCTGATGTGGTTCCCTTGTTCAAAAAAGGAACAAAGCAGACCCAGGAAACTACAGATTAATCAGCCTAACATCAATACCTGGGAAGATACTAGAAAAGATAATTAAAAAAAAACAAATCTGCCAACATCAAGAAACGAGTAAAGTAATAACTAGCAGTCAGCATGGGTCTGTTAAATGGTTTTAACAAACCCATGCAGACTGCTAGTTATTACTTTATGCCAAACCAATCTTTTTCCTTCTTCAACATAGTGACTATATTAGTAGACCAGTAAAATACTGTGGAAAGAGCCACAGGACAGTAAACTGAAATTCTTGGAGGAAATTACACTATAAATCTAGCAAACATTTGCTAATGCTCTGCATATTTGGAGTGATTCCCGTATCTCACTAAACCAAAATATGTTTTTGTTGTGCAACCCAGTTGTAGTAAAATGCATGTTACAATCCCCTATGCCAGCATCTGACATTCAATCCACATTCAAGATGGGAAAATGTTATTTGTTATGTAGGTGGTAAGTTGACTTTGACTTGTAGACACAGTCAAATTCCTCAAACTTTCACTCCTTGAGAGGAAAAAAAAACTTTCTTCTTATAACAAAATACCTAGAATTAGAACTCCAGTGAAACAGAGTTTTTGTTTGTGTTCCTGAACTGAAAAAACAAACTGGATGCTTTCTTAATTTTGGTAAATATTGGAATTACCTCAAGAAGACAGAGAAAGTCCAGGAAGGAAAAAGCAAAGTAAAGACAATTCTACTTGGGAAAAATTCTATGTTAGAGGTTTTTTAATAATCTTTATCTATACAGATTTATTGTCTCTTGTGGGAGGGCGGTTTCTGCACAAGGAGAGCATTCTGTGTCATATTTGGGCCAGAATATTTTAAAATTTTTGTTAACATTAATTATAATGGGCCAACTCCATCTTGTGGCATGCTGAGAACACTGCTTATATTTTTGTAAATATGTTTTCATATATAATATTTTTGAATTTGAATTTGCCTTACGTTTAGCGAGATTGCTCTATCTTTCAGGAAGAGGAGGGCTAGATGCAGGGGTGGGATGCTACCGGTTTAACAATCAGTTTGTGGAGTGCGCACTGAGTACTCATGCACAGTTTAGAGCAGTGTTTCTCAAACTTGGCGACTTTAAGTCCTGTGGACTTCAACTCCCAGAATCCCCCAGCCAGCTATGCTGGCTGGGGAATTCTGGGAGTTGAAGTCCACAGGACTTAAAGTCGCCAAGTTTGAGAAACACTGGTTTAGAGAATACTTACCTTCCAGATTGCTGCTTGGGAAGGAAAACAGCTGAGGCATGGCAATCCACTCTGTCGCACAACTCAGTTGAGAAAATAAAGGTAGGTAAAGAGCAGGCGGGCCTACTTGCTCATCAGCTGATCTTCAGAGCTACAGATTCTCTTGAACTGGTCTGAACCGGTAGAATCCCACCCCTGGCTAGATGCTTTAATCCAGGGGTGTCCAAACTTTTTGCAAGGAGATTTAGTGAGGTGAAAAGTGACAGGCTGATCCAGCAGGAAGAAGAGATTGTGGGCCGCTCAAAATTTGAAAATGGGCCGCAATTGCCCCCCCCTCCCCCCGGGCCAGACATTGGACATGCCTGCTTTAATCACATTCCTCTACTCTACAGAACCAGGAGGTTGTGCTAGATTGTATTTCTTTTCCTTTTTTATTTTCTGCAAGGGCAGTGTAGGTTGCGGTGGGCTTGTCTGTCTAACAGAATAAGTTTGGCAGAGGGTACAAGATGAGAAACCTCCTGAAGCTGAATCATGACAGCAATAACTAATTACTAAGCAAGAATTCCAGAACAGGTTGTGGAGACAGGGTATATAGACCAACTGGGTTTCCAGCAGAGAAGCAAAGAAAGTGTGTCTCCTATGCACTCTGCCAGGACATTATGCCAACCAACCGTGATGTATTCAAAGCCACGATTAAGCAAAGAGGGACTTAATCGTGATATATGAACCAAATTGATACTACCAAACTTCAGCTTTCTATTCTGATAGTATTTTAACAACCGGATCACCACTCTCTCTGAATGAGGAACATAAATATTTATATTCTTGCACACCTCTCACTTAACTGACCTAAGAATTAATGCCTATACATTAGGCTTGTACAAATAGTTGGGAGACATGATTTGAAAATAATTCAATCTAACCTGAGCCAAATCAGCTTTCCAAACTGATTGGAAAATCAATACATCTGAATTCTTAAATCAAGTGTTCTAAATTGATTTGGGTAATTTGGATAATATCCCAAACTAATTTCCTCTGAATCAATTCATAAATGTGAATTGACCCAATTAGATGATTCTATTCAAATATCTGATTGAATAGGAGTAATTTTACAAATGGATTAAAATCATTATATCAGATCAATTTTCAAATAAAACAGACAGTCTGAATCAGATTTTGCTAGATTTGCACAGATTTGATGACTTTATTCTTAAATCTGACACTTAAAACTGTGTTCTCCTTTTACTTAAAAGGATATGAGCTCTTCAATCTAATACAAGATGCTGAACATCAAAGAGATGGCCAATCTTCTCATCAAAAAAGACTCATGTTGAGAGTCTTATAAGAAGTTTTTTTTATTGTTCCTTACCTATAGTTAGAAATCTTGCCAAGTTAAAATAGACTACTTTCAATTTCCTGCTTGTCTAATAAAGAAATTTATAAAGAAGTGACTTTCAACCTTTATTACAACAAGTACAAACAAATTTAACTCTTCACTACAGTAAAAACTCTACACTACACTTAAAAAAAGATTCTTGCTACTCTGATTCTTACTCCATGTACTCAACCAGTAGTAACAAAGGTTTTATGTTTGACTGCCCTGTGACCAAGTGAAATTCACTAGAGTATGTTGGCACAGAACCAGCACATGACCTTTGGAATCTTTCTACAAATCATTCAGTTCACAATTACGTTCACTGACTGCTCAAGGATGGTTTTCTGATACAGTGCTGTTGTACTCAGTCAAGAACAAAAGACTTACTCTGTAGTCCCAGCAAGAGAAATGCTCTGTTGTGAATGTTTTGAAATGAAGCCTGGTAGAAATAAATCAGCCGCAGGAGAGATTTACACTTTGCTGTACATTCCTTGTACAAATCTCTTCCTTGGACAGTCAGACCAATGAGAAGTTCAATGGGTCAGATGATGCTATTGGCTTGGCTGTAGAAAGCACATTTGATGATAACTTGTTTAATTGAAACATTTGCTTATTAAGATGATATTAAAAGGCATTTTAAGAACTGGCCTCATAATTTGATTACCTGCTAAGAACAAAAGCAATACCAAGGCTAGAAGAGGATTGATAGAAATACTGGAGGTCCAGCAGGATTAAAGAGAGCCATGTTACAGTAAATTCTCCATTTAAGAGACAATGAATGAGATGGATGGTGAAATACGCATCAATGAGCTGTATTCCACATCTTCTATAATTTCCAAGCAGCAGTCAATATTTAAGGCATTTCTGGTCATAAACTTGGAAGTAAAGCAGTATTCCAGTTATAAAGGAAACATGAGAAACTCAACCATAGAAAAAAGCCCTTACTGCATTGCTGCTACGTACTCCTACTGACCATTATTCCTTGTTACACAAACTTAATTATTTGCGAATAATTATTAAATTCATTTAATAAAGACCTTTATTATGAATTTAATCAAAAAGCACATTATTATTCAGGAAGAAAGACCTGAATTTAGGACAACACTCTTCACAAAAGGAAAGAGTAGACGAAAAAAAAAAGGTGTTTGCCTCTATTACCTTATCCTCAGCAACATTTAAGATAACACACTCAATTTAAAATTTACATTTAAAATATAAATTTTGAAGAAAAACCCTACTCTTTTTGAAAAATATTGAATAACTGCATACTATTCCCAACTTCTTTTAAATTGAAAAGCTGGGGTCCCAGCTTACATGGTAGTTGGGTTTCAAAGTAAGCAAACACATATAATTGAAACATTCTATGATATAAGAACATAAGCAGTGACTGCTGGATCAGACTCCTGCCTCATCTCTCATTCTCAGAGTTGCTAACTAATTGCACAAGGAAGGTCTACCAGCAGATGGCCTTCAGAGGTGTTTACACTACCTTCAAGGTTAATAGCCACTGATCCACATGATTTTCACGAATTTGTCCAATCCTTTTTTGAAGCCAGCACCATATTTCCAAAGTTTAAATGCATGTTGTGTAAAATAAATATTCTTTTGTCAATCCTGATTCTTCCAAGATACAGTTTTATTGTACTGTTCTCTGGGTCTAGTTTTTTGGGGAAGGGAAAGCAGTTCGTCATTTTATAAATAAAAATAAATATGATTAGTGACTTCAGATTTAAAACATCTGCCGCATTTGGAGCAACTATTATAAACAGTTGAGTGAAGAGTCTATAATGAAACAATTTATTCTCTTCACTCTCAGACAGGAAGAAACTCTGACTGGTGCATCTATTTCTGAATTCTCATACCTACATAGGGCATTAAAGCACACAGCATGCAAGTAAAAGAGGACAACTTGGAGCATTTTCTTATTCCAGCTATTTTTCTGGACCAGGTACCACCTCTAGTGAGTGTTGCACATGACATCCCTTCCCTCTCCATCCCAAACAAATAACTTTTTAATGCACCTGTCATTTCAAATGTCAGAAATGAGATGGGGTCAAGCTTGGAGCAAAATCAGCCTGCTCTTTCTCTGACCCACCATTCATCACTACATTTATCCAGAACACAGACATATCAGCTGGGATGAAAACATGAACATCCACACACTGCAATACAAGTAGCCTTGAAAATACCCATTTTTGTTTCAGTGACTTTATTAATAGTGCTCAGAGGAAATTAGTAGGGGCCCTATTGGACAGCTTTGTACCAGCATTAAACCCAGCGAAGAAAATACCTAAAACTTCCTATATTTGATCAGCAAGCCAAAAGAAAACATTGACTGGAACAACTGAATTGATAAAGACATCAATAGCTGTTTATAGCCTAAATATTTGGTGAGAAACGTCTGCAAAAACTTAATGATCCGTGTGTGTGTGTGTGTGTGTGTGTGTGTGTGTGTGTGTGTGCCTAGACACACACAATCTGTACTGTAAGTAGGAAAACATAAATATTCACACAGAACAACAAACCTATCCAAATTCTTGTATTTGGGATAAGGGAACCAGCCATTATTATAGAAATGATGGTGTATTCATGATGGTGTATTCATTTGATCTCTCACAGAATAGCTCAGAAGAAGCCAAATGGTGTTCTTTCTTTTCCTTTTTTTAATTAACTGAATTTCCAAAATATTCATTGCCACCTTGAATTAGACCCAAAGATGAATCCAATTTATCTTATATGCGTTTCCAATACCCAGACAGATGAAGACAAATGCTGCTACAGTACACTATAGGTCATCTGAACTTATAACTCTCCTATAATATCCATTAGACAGGAATTTGACTGATCATTGAAAGGGGCTACATTAGTAAGCAATATTGCATTATTTTCAGGAGATTTCATAAGTTAACTATATAAAAAGAACATCATGTTTGTCCTGAAGCTACAATAAATTAATTAGATTCTTCAGTAGTATGATTTTAAAGAGTAATTGTAGCCATGTTGGCCCATGGAAATTTAGATTGCAAACCGTTATAATGTTTCAAGAGAACCAACCAAATGTTACAGAATACTATTTAGGCTTTTCAGATCTCAGGAGGAGAAACAAGAAAGCAAATATCAGGCCAGGTGTACCAGCTCTGTTGCGTGAAAATTAAAGTCAGTCTCAAGATGCAATCAAAATACAATCCTTCATAATATAATCTTTCTCTTGCTAATGCAAATGCTAATTGTTATATGTTAATCACTATAATCCTCTGATGATTAATACAAGCAATAGTCCTACTGAAATTAATGCAGCTTACAAATTTATCACTGTATTTAGGTCTCCACCTAATAAATTGTCAACTCAGCAGAGTGATTTATATCCTTTATTTGGTCTTTGGGAGAGCTGGAAATTTTCTATTTATTTGCATGTAGAATTATGTAGATTGCTAGGCATCATGTCCTCCCATTTAGTCAAAAATAGAGTATATTTCGAGAATAATTCAGAAGGAAGGAAGGAAGGAAGGAAGGAAGGAAGGAAGGAAGGAAGGAAGGAATTTAGATGTGGTGCATTGGAATATGCAGACATTTCTTTAAAGCCCTTATATCTTTATTTGCATTTCTGTACATGTTTGTAAATAAATGGCAAACTGCTTTAATATGTTGCATCATTAAAACACTAATTGATTTAATGTAACTCATGAAATTCCTGCACATTCCAAATTGTCTTTTCTGAATTATTTTTGAATGAAGACTTTCATCTTTCCAAGAACTGATGAGGGGGCAGATTGACTTGAAAAAAGAAATGACAGAGCTCAAAGAAGAAATCAGAGACGTTAAAAATCATATTGCAGAAAATAAACAAAAGATTTTGGTGTTAGAGGAGGGAGCGACTGGACTGGGGGAAGAAATTAAAACAATCCAGAAGGAAAATGTAGACTTGGAAAACTTTCTGGCAAAAATAGAATTTGAAAGAATATCCTTTTTTCTTAGATTCCAGAACCTACCAGAGAAAGAAAATGAAAACCTCAAGGATATTATGAGTACAATATTAGCAGACTATATTAAGAGAGACAAAAATCAGCTGTGGTGGGATATGGATCTAGTCTATAGGATAAATTCAGCATATGCTAGAAGTCATAATGTTCCAAGGGAGGTACATGTTAAATTTCTCAGGAGGACCACAAGGGATGAGGTACTTGGGACCCAAAGGGAGAGACCATTGAAATATGACGATAAAGAAATCACCACTCTTAAGCAGATTCCAAAAAAGATAAGAGAGAGAAGGAGGAAATATTCCTCCTTAGCAAAGAAATTATATAATAAAGGAGTCTGGTTTAAATGGTTATTGCCAGAAGGAATGTTGATCTTTTGGGAGGGAAACAGGATTAGAATCAATACAGTACAGGAGGCGGAAGCCTTCATTAAAAAAAATTCTCTCCTCCTAGAGGACAAACATAGTGAAGGTGGTGGGAGGGGCAGCATGGTGCAGGATAAGAAGGAGGGGGGGCTGAAGGCTCCTCTGGGGGCAGGGAGGAAGAAGCAATATCAAAAAGACTCAGATCGCAAAAATAAAAATATTTGAAATAAATAGCAATTGGTGATATTTTAGAAAGTGACAAGGGAAAATGAATGAACACATGGTTAACATTACAGAATAAGATCTTGTTTTCTGCTTATGTTTTGTATTTTTTCTTTAAGATTGTTAAAACTGTGAGTGCTGGATGGGTTACTAACACCAGTGTGGGAGCTGCCAAAAAAATTTGTATACCCATTTACCTTTCCTCATATATGTGTAAAAACCAATAATTTTTTTGGAAAAAAAAGACTTTCATCTTTGTTTTCATTGTTGGTAATGCTCCTGTATTTATCACTAGAAATTCCTGAATTAAAAACAAAAAGATGAGCTATGTGTCCCCCATATTTATTTACATAAAGAAATATGTTTTATCTATTGCTGATTTATTTTTAAAAGGTTTTGATTTGCTTATGTACTTAGTTGTATGAATTGATTTATGTGGGAAAGTATATTGGGACCAACAATCTTATTATTCCCCAAACAGACAGACACACACAGAAAGACAAATCCTATAAGGGGCTCGTTTGTAAAGTGTATTGAAAGATTTTTATTGAAAGAATGTAAGAGGTGACAAAGAATGAAATCCTGCCAGTTCAATTTCACTTCATACTTCATTAGTTTACATATAATTATTTGCACTTTGAGTAACTGAGTAATTTAGTAAATGTATGAATGCAGGAAATATACTGTATGGTTTTTGAAGTAGACAAAGCATATTGTAAAGTGACCAAAGTTTACTTTATTTGAATATTGAATTGCTCACTGCAATAAGAAAGGTAAATGATGGAATTAAAACATATGGGAGTATAAATAAAATGCCTAGTAAGTATTTGACCATCAACCAATCTTATCTTTAGTCCAAATAATGTTTCTTTTCATTTTTTCTTTCTCCCTTCTCACAAAATTCTTCAAAGCTTTAGTAAGGATTAAAGGAAATTCATCCAGAGCTGTAAAACCTATTGTTCCAAAATTTTGCAACACCTGAAAAAAACTTCCAAAAGTGATTGCAAAAAGAAATATGTGAACCCTACATTCATAAAGCTGCCTGTTTGGTTTAAGAGGTTCCCCCACTTCCCTGAGCTTTAAATCTTCCAGACACCATCCTTCTGCAGTCTCCTCTGAGGAACAACTTACTGGAGCACTTGTAGGTAAACACGTCATCTCCTTGTCCAGAGAAGAATATCATAGAGCGGGTCCATTCACCAGCTACTCATTCCACTGCCATCATCAACTCCATTCCCACCAATTTGCCAACAAAAATATATCAATCAATGCCATACACTTGATTAAAATCCAAAGTGATTTGCAGCAAGCACTAGATAGATTGTATTATGCAGATGGGACGCAATGGCTCAGTGGCTAAGATACTGAGCTAGTCAATCATAAAGGTCGCAGTTCAGTGTTTCAAATCCCTAGTGCCACATAACAGAGTGAGCTCCAATTACTTGCACCAGATTCTGCCAACCTAGCAGTTCAAAAGCATGTAAAAATGCAAGTAGAAAAATAGGAACCACGTTTGGTGAGAAGTTAACAGCATTCTGTGCACCTTTGGTGTTTAGTCATGCTGGCCACATGATCACGGAGACGTCTTTGGACAGCACTGGCTCTTCAGCTTTGAAACTGAGATGAGAAACCCCCCCCCCCCGAGTTGGGAACAACTAGCACATATGTGTGAAGGGAACCTTTACCTTTACCTATGATGCAGATGTGAAAATAGTTGGGCAAATGTTAAGGTCTAGATACACTGATAGAAAAATTATAATACAATAATACAATAGTAGAGTTGGAAGGGACCTTGGAGGTCTTCTAGTCCAACCCCCTGCCTAGGCAGGAAACCCTATACCGTTTCAGACAAATAGCTATCCAACATCTTCTTAAAGACTTCCCGTGTTGGGGCATTCACAACTTCTGGAGGCAATCTGTTCCACTGATTAATTGTTCTTACTGTCAGGAAATTTTGTCTTCAGTTCTAAGTTGCTTCTCTCCTTGATTAGTTTCCACCCATTGCTTCTTGTTCTACCCTCAGGTGCTTTGGAGAATAGTTTGACTCCCTCTTCTTTGTGGCAACCTCTGAGATATTGGAATAATGCTATCATGTCTCCCCTAGTCCTTCTTTCTCTTAAGCTAAACATACCCAGTTCCTGCAACCGTTCTTCATATGTTTTAGTCTCCAGTCCCCTAATCATCTTTGTTGCTCTTCTCTGCACTCTTTCTAGAGTCTCCACATCTTTTTTACATCGTGGCAACCAGAACTGATTGCAGTATTCCAAGTGTGGCCTTACCAAGGCATTATAAAGTGGTATTAACACTTCACGTGATCTTGATTCTATCCCTCTGTTGATGCAGCCTAGAACTGTGTTGGCTTTTTTGGCAGCTGCTGCACACTGCTGGCTCATATTTAAATGGTTGTCCACTAGGACTCCAAGATCCCTTTCACAGTTACTACTACTGAGTAAGGTATCACCTATACTGTACCTGTGCATTCCGTTTTTGTTGCCTAAATGTAGAACCTTACTCTTTTCACCATTGAATTTCATTTTATTAGATAGTGCCCAATGTTCAAGTTTGTCAAGATCCTTCTGTATCTTAAGCCTATCTTCTGGAGTGTTGGCTATTCCTGCCAGCTTGGTATCATCTGCAAATTTGATGAGTTCCCCATTTATTCCCTCATCCAAATCATTGATGAAGATGTTGAAGAGTACTGGGCCTAAAACAGAGCCTTGGGGTACTCCACTGCATACTTCCCTCCATGTAGATGCAGTTCCATTGAGAACTACACGTTGAGTGCGGTTGGTCAGCCAGTTACCAATCCATCTGGTGGTGATGCTGTCTAACCCACATTCTTCTACTTTATCTAGTAGTAGGTTATGGTCTACCTTATCAAAAGCCTTACTGAAGTCCAAGTAAACTATATCAACGGCATTCCTCTGGTCCACTAATTTTGTCACATTATCAAAGAATGCAATAAGATTAGTCTGGCATGATCTGTTTTTGACAAATCCATGTTGGCTTTTGGCTATTACTTTGTTTGCTTCTAGGTGTTCGCAAATTCGTTGCTTGATTATTTTTTCCAGAATCTTTCCTGGTATTGAGGTTAGGCTGATAGGTCTGTAGTTTCCTGGATCTAATTTTTTCCCTTTTTTGAAGATGGGAACCACATCAGCTCTTTTCCAGTCCTCTGGTAGTTCCCCGGTGTTCCAGGATCTCTGAAAGATATAATTCAGTGGTTCTGAGATCTCGTCTGCTAGTTCCTTCAGAACTCTGGGGTGTAATCCATCCGGTCCTGGTGATTTGAACTCGTCTAGGGTAGACAGGTGCTCACTTACCATTTTCTTCCCTATTTCAATTTGTGTTCCTAATTTTGTGGTGCTGCTTTTGATAGGTTGGACTGTTTTATCCCTTTGTGTAAAGACAGATGCAAAACATGAGTTAAATAGTTCTGCTTTCTCCCAGTTGCTTGTCACCTTCTTGCCACTTTCTCCTAGCAATGGACCAATTGTTTCCTTAACTTTTTTCTTGTTTTTAACATGTTGGAAGAAGCTTTTTTTGTTAATTTTTACTTTTGTGGCAAGCCTTTCTTCATTGTGAGCCTTAGCTTCCCTCACTTCATCTTTACAGGCTCGGGCTATTTGCTGATATTCTGCCTTAGTTATGACCCCCGCTTAGTTATGTCCCCCGCTTATAGATTGTACAATAACTGTTGAATTAATGTTTGTTGAAAGATATGAGAATACTATGTATAACAGCCAATTTATGGAAACGAGAGACAGATATGCCAGGAGAAGATGAGAGTAAGCTGAACGAAGCTGGACCAGGTAATTTAAGAAGCGTGTGAGGCAAACAAGCAGGTAAGAAAGTTAAAACGGGGCTGAAAGAATGTTGACCAAATGTTGTCTAAATGCAAAAGTGAGTAACCAAAATGAAAGAAGTGCAATTGGTTTAGTCATTTCAACAGAAAGAATAAATGAAGCTTGAAATGCAAAACAAATATATGAAAGGAGATTGAATAGATCAAGAGGAAAGAAAAGATCAAGAAAGCCATGACTGAATGGAGTCAATGAAATCATCAAAAAGAAGTGAGAAGTTTGAAGAACTAGGACAATATATGAAGTGGTTTATGAATCCAATTTGGAAGCATGTAGGATTTCCAAGGATAGACAGTTGTGGAGTGTCTTAATGAATGATGATCGAGTAAACTGTATTTAACCATATTTCCTTCTATCTTCTCTTATTTCCTGCCTTTAACTTCTGTTGCTTATTATTTTTCATACTTTTGGGGTTCTTGTTGTTTTGGGTAGTTTATATAATCTTCCTTTCCCTAAGAGGAAATTGTATAATGGGTATATACCAGTATGGTGCAACTGGGCCGGGCGTCCACCACATAAATGTGCGCAGCACGAGCGCACACACGGGCAGTGCACGCATGCATACTTACTGCCCGCAACACTCCACGACACCTCCGCGACACTCCAGCTGCTCAGGAAGCCCCGAACAGCTCAAATACAGGTAAGGAGCACGGGCAGGCGGGTGGGTCCTCCAGAGCACCGTACCGGAACGGTACCCGGTGCTCCCAGCAGCCACCGGTACGCCCGTACCAGGGCGTACCGGTCATATCCCACCACTGGTACTGTATATACATTATAATATAATATGCAACTTTCTTTTCTTTTTTAATGTTTTAAGGCTTTTACTGATCATTGTACACCCAGCTAAACCAGATGAACGGTTTAATACAGTAGTCATATTTGCACAATGCAGCGCAATACATTGTAATAAAGTAAGGCAGATGGTTGTATTTAGAACATGAATGAAGCTATGAAGTGTTGAAAGGCACAATAGAGCAAAGATAGCTGGTAGACCTTCGGAAGCATCAAACAAGTCAGGAAACTGAATTTAATTTCTTTAATTTCTCTGCTCCACACTTCAAGGAACAATCAACAAAGGAGGCTAAGCTTAACAAAGCTTATCGTATCACATAAACACAGCCAGTTTAAGTTCATATCAATACAAAATGGATTGAAAAATCCACTAAAAATGTAGTATATATTGGAGGTTTTCTCTAAACATCCTCAATGCAACTTTCACAGAAATGTATAAATCCACTATGACAAAAAAAAAAGAGTTTCCCCCATTTTCTATTTTATCAGCATGAGTTCAACAGCCTCACTACAAATCATCTGTTTAATTGAAATCTGGCTTCCTTTCTCAGGGTTTTTCAGGCTTTACAAGTTTGTTTGGGGATTATTATTATCATTATTATTATTTTGCTTCTGTGCTTTTGCCCCATTCTTAGGGTGACAGCTATTTTATCACCCAAAGCAAGAATGCTGAGCCCGGAGTACAAGCAAAACATTTGGTGGAGGGAGCAAAACCAAGTACAAACCAAGCAGAAATAGAGGAAAGGTTGCAAACCAGCTTAGTAAAATTGCCGACATTTCACTTTAGAGCACCCAGCACCTGCACCTCTGCCCCTGGCATTGCTTCCTGCAGACATTCCTATTGCTTTCATTACTGTTTGTGACTTGATCATTAATAAATTACTATTTTTTTTCTCATTGGCTCTAGCTACCAGGGGAGAAGGCAGGTGTGCCAAGCTAACAATTAGTCCTTGGTAATGCATGCTTGGCAATAAAAGTTATCCTGAAGCTGCAGAGTTTACTAACTGAATCCTGTTTCCCTAAAAGTAATTAAAGGAGAATTTTTGCAAGATGGGAATTACAGCAAACATATGGCCAAAAGAAGTGTAGGTCCATCTCTTTCACTTAGCGTTCTAAGATTGCAATCCAATACACATTTATTTGAGATATAATTCAACCATGTAGGACATACATATGGCTTTACTCAATTACTTTGAGTCCACTTATGTCCAATTTAACTTTGCAAATGTATTTAGTATTATTCCTGCTTCTCCAAAAGGTCCATTTACCTTCAAAAAGAGCAAGGATAGTTCTTTAGTTAAATAACTAAGTTGTGAACCAGAATCTAAATGATAGTCGAACATGCTTTTTCTCCACTTATAAAATAGGAATAATAACACCAGTCTAGATTTATATATTTTTCTGATCAGTGATGAAATTCAAAATATTTTACTACCGGTTCTGTGGCTTGGTGGGGATGGCAGGGGAAGGATACTGCAAAATATCCATTCTCACCCCACTCCAGGGGAAGCATATTGCAAAATCTCCATTCTCACCCCACTCCAGGGGAAGCATATTGTAAAATCTCTATTCCCACCCCATTCCAGGGGAAGCATATTGCAAAAAGCCCATTCCTCCCCACTCTGGGGGAAGGATATTGCAAAATCTCCATTCTCACCCCACTCCAGGAACAAAATCTCCATTCCCACCACACTCTGGGGCCAGCCAGAGGTGGTATTTGCCGGTTCTCCAAACTACTCAACATTTTCGCTACCAGTTCTCCAGAACCTGTCAGAACCTGCTGAATTTCACCCCTGGTTATGATGTAGTCCTTTGCACTTCATTATACAACTTAATTATTGGTTTTATCATATCTTTTAAGTTAGACTTATCCACACATGGCGTGCAAAAGATCATTACATGCAGACTACAGAGACATTTTTGAATGAAAGACAGAAAGAAAACAGGGTACTATATAATAATTATATTAAAAAATCCAATTGTTAAAATAGGTGATTTTGTTCAGATCACAAATGAATATAATACGTAGCAACAATACTTATGTAATTATATCAGAGAGAAAAGCACACAGCTGTTTTATAGATCTGATCTTCAGTTTGGCTTTCCTTTTAATCATACCGTGTTTCCCCGAAAATACGCTTATATTTTTTGACCCACGAAATATGGCCTTGGGCTTATTAAAGGGGAGGGCTTATTATTTTTGGGTTGCCGGGCGGCTGCTCCCTTGTGACTGGGTTCCCGAAGAGCCGGGCACAGCCTCAGGGTCGAATGGCTGTGTTGCGCTGTCGCAGCAGCAACGCAGCAGCCATGAGGTGACCAAGCTTATGAGCAACAATCTGCAGTCCACAACCATAGAGTGTACTTCCAGAGCGGCATCCATCCTCCGTGCTTTGAAAAAAAAAACCCAAGCGGCGGACAGCGCCAGCAGCGCAGATGCCCTTCACGCGAGCGGGGAGAGGAAAAGCTGCTGCGAACTCCCCTCCAGCCATGCAGAGCCCCATTCACTCACCTAGGGGCATTCCGAAGGCACCGAGCCATGGGAGGCAGAGGGCGGCGAACAGGCGCTCGCGTTGCTTGGTGCCTTCCGGGTACTGCTAGGTCAGTCAGCGGCACTATACGGCTGGAAAGGGGGGTTGCCGGGCGGCTGCTCATAAGCTTGGTCACCTCATGGCTGCTGCATTGCTGCTGCGACAGCGCAACACAGCCATTCGACCCTGAGGCTGTGCCCGGCTCTTCGGGAGTCCGCTCGCAAGAGAGCAGCTGCCCAGCAAACCCCCCCCCTCTTCAGCTGACTGACCTAGCGGTACCCCGAAAGCACCAAGCAACGCAAGCGCCTTTGCCCCCACCTCATTCCCGTGGCTTGGTGCCTTCGGGATACCGCTAGGTCGGCGAGCGGTGCTCTGCCTGGTCGGAGGGGGGGATTGTCCAGAGGGTTTATTTTCGAGGGTGGGCTTATATTTTTGCGCACACGAAAAATGTCGCAAGGGTTTAGTTTCAGGACAGGTTGTATTTTCGGGGAAACACGGTATCAGATTGTTTAATAGCTTTAATAGTTTTTTTTATTAAGCTACAGTATCCTTCCAAAGGGAACCATCCATAGGAATTCTGATTGATGCCACAGTGCTATCGCATATATCATTGCACCAATGACGCATAAAAACTGTGTCCAAATGTCAAGATTCATTTGATGTAAAATTTGTAATTAGTGGCATTTGATTATGCCAGCTATGTCACTCTGCTCTCCTACAAGCATCCATGGACCTCTGTGTCAGTAGTGGTATTAAGCTTCCATTCTATTTTGCATAATCAGTTACAGGATGATTGTGTTTCCATGACCTTGTTCAAAACATTTTTGCCTGATAATATTTATTTCATTAGTTAATTTTTACTACATGCTTTCGTCATTTCTTTAAAGTGCTTTTACACTAAAAACTCACTCAAAATAATCCCAAAGCCTCTCTTCCTCATGCAAAGAGTTCTAGAAATTTAAATAGGAAATAGAAATCTAGATTTTAAATTTAAAAAGACATAAAAACTGATAGCAGAATAAAGGAAATACAAATGCATGTACCAAATGTTAAATAGAATTATCATTTTAGAAAATGCTTGATGCCGATGGTATTTTTAAATCCTTCACACACAAAAATGAGGGGAGGGCTAAAGAAAAAACCAATTCATATATTTTCTTCTCTTTAAACCATTATATTCTACCATTATTGATATTAAAGAAATACTGGAGAAGAGAAATACCGGCTTAGTTTTTAAAAATTGAGAGATGAAAAGAGAAAGAATTTGATTGGAACCAAAATATGCAAACCATTCCACTTGCTCTTACTTGCAACAGATTGTAAGAGATTCAGAAGACATAGCAAGGGTGGCACATTTATGGATGAAGTCCAGCAAATGAAAGATCAAAGGTCGCCCAGAGCACAGTAGGATCTGGGAGAGGTTGGGCACTGGAGATTAATTTCTTGGCTGGTTAGAGCCAAGGTTTAATAGCAATCTAGGAGAGAACAGTGATTAAGTTCATTGCTAATAGAACCTATGGTTGAGGTCACCCAACAGCTGGAAAAAAAGATTTTCTCTATGTATTTTATCCAACCAGAATTGAATGGCTTAACAGTGTATTATATCCACAAGACGTATTGTAGGAGCAAGTGAATTTCTGGTTGCTCCAGTGGGGTAGAAGTTACAAGCAAGGCAACATGTGTTGTACACATAGCATTTATCATTAAACTAATAAGAAATTATTAGTGACCTAGTTATCTGCAGGATCGCATCCTACCACACACGTCCCTGCGACCTATCCGCTCACACAGGGAGGGACTCCTTCTGGTGCCGTCCGCTAGGCAATGCCAGCGGGCGACACCTAGGAGTAGGTCCTTCTCTGTGATGGGCCCATCCCTCTGGAATGACCTCCCCCCTGATATTCGAACTACCACCGACCTCCGTTCCTTCCGTCAAAAATTAAAGACTCACCTATTTCAATCAGCTGGCCTGGCACTCTCTTAGTTTTACCTCCCGGGGATATATCTTAATTGGGTTTGGGTATTTTAATTGGGGATGTTTTTAGGGTTTTTATAGTATATTTATTTCTTGTACAGCCTTATCTCCTCCATCCAAATGTATTTAACTGTTTTATATTATTGTATTTTTATCTGCATTTGACTGTACACCGCCCCGAGTCCCTTTTTGGGAGAGGGGGCGGTTTAGAAATCCAATAAATAAATAAATAAATAAATATGTAAGACCAAGATAATGCATTTAGGTAAGAATGTCAGAATGCTAAACTGGAAAAATTATGTCATTTCATAAGGTAGTAAAAAGGGGGGAAGTAACCAGTAAATACAGAAGAAAAGATTTTTAAACAAGCCAATCTATAATAGGAGCACTTGGGGTTTTGCAGATTCTAGGAAATGGCATTTTAGTCTACAGAACCTTAGAGAAAAAAGGAGAAATGCTGTAGCTTCCAGAGAAAAGAAACATAGCCAATACGATCATGGAATTTATATGGCATGAAAATATTTTTGAACTTTGTAACTCTGATCCAGATTGAATTAGTAATGCATAAATCTTACTGAGATCAGTGAGACTTATTCTTAGACAGAATGTAGAATTTACATTACATAATGCAAATCACCTGTTCTATTTATTCCAAAAAAAAACACCTCACCATAAATAACAACACAACAAAAATGTTACACAAAACATTAAAAGCCGTGCCACTTAATTTTATGGGTTGCTCACAGTTGTCACTGATAAAATATAGTGGAAGCTAACAGTAATATAGTAGGAGAAGCCTGTAGTTGCATATCTAAGCATTTAATCCTATCCACATAAGAAGAAATTACACAAAACCTTTGTCCCCCTCTCAGCTATTACATTCTACAGAACTTCTCTCCAAAAACCTCTGTCAGTCTTTTGCTCTGAATGGCTGTGGAAGTTGCTTTCCTTCCTTTAAAAATGACTTAAAATAAATATAGCATGTTGGAATGTAACTCAATGGCACAGAGTACAGCAACCTATATTTGAGGATGCCAACATTTGATGCCAAAATACCTCATAAGACTGGACTATACCACTTGCACTATAATTAAAATGAATCTACTCCTTGGCTAGGCTTTGTCCCTGAACAATACTACCATTTGAGAAATACATTCTCAGGGCACTCATACATCACCCGAGCAAACTCTGTGTCCATGATGTATTGGTGTAATGCATCATCAGAGTGCACTCTCACTCTAAGGATGTATGGGCATTGTAGATCATGGAGGTGAGACAGAGTCATGATCTACTACTCCGGAGATGGCACCAATCATGACAAAGCTGGGCCAGGCTGGGCCAGCTGAAAGAAGGTAGGCTGGTACTTCAAACAAGAGTATTAGCACAAAACAAACTCCAACATTTAGTGTATTTTTTTCTTCTTCTTTTTTTCACTTAAAAGCTTATTTCTATGCCAGGCTTATGCTTACCGTGGTACTAAAACGGACTGTTCTTATTTGATTCTTTAAGATCCAGTTTACATCACATCCTTTAACATCTTGAAGATGGCATTCCTGGTTCAGATTTCTTTGAGGTCCATTTGAAATTCAGATCTTAGTTGTATATTCTGAATACAAACTCATTAATAATGCAGTTTCTTTAAGGAAGAAGGTATCTTAACTTTCAGAAAGTCATACTGTCTAAGCGTTTGCTGCTTGCAAAATAATTCTACAATCAAATATTAAACCTTCCCCTTAATGGGAGCCATTATAATAATAACAAACTAATTTTTAAAAAAATAACTAAGAAATCTAAGCTATAATAACCCTTCTGGAACAGGGTTTTGTAGTATGCAATATTTTTTGAAGTTTTTACCCAGTTCTATGTATGTGGGGAGTTCCCACCTAGAGTTTCATTAAGAGGTTTTGGATGAAAAGAAAACTTTGTAAATATTTACTCTGAAGATGAACTTCATGGCTATTTTCCTTGAGTGACTTCTGTAAGTCATCAGAGTTCTGTTTTCAGTTTCTAGCAGTCAGTTTAGAACATTGTGAGATAAGAATTGGCTCTGGAAATGCTTCCATCAAGTCACTCCTGAAACTCTTGCTTCCAACTGACTTAACTACCAGCATGTCTGCATAGCAGCATTTGCTCTCCTCCAAAACTAGTTCTCCAAATATCATGGGAGACTCTTCCCGTGAAACAGAAAAGCCCCAATCTGTCATTCTCCAGATCTGCCCACATTTTGTTAGATCTACACATTTCAAGAAGAGTTTTTTTTTTAAAAAAAATAGATTTACAGTTTATCTTCTAAAACACAATGTACAAAAAAGGAGGGAAAGGGAGAAGGGGGAAAATTAGGTCAGGGTACCAATTCTCAAAGAAAATTGATAGATATTATTTGAATAGATGTCTAGCAAAAGGGTGAGTTGAGTGGACCAAATTAGTTGCCATACCAACTTTTTTTTTCTTCTGTTCTGCAGTTTAGACCTACATTAGGAAATAATAAGGTAAAGGTTCCCCTCACACATATGTGCTAGTCATTCCCGACTCTAGGGGCAGTGCTCAACTCCGTTTCAAAGAGCCAGCGCTGTCCAAAGACATCTCCGTGGTCATGTGACCAGCATGATAAACACCAAAGGCACACGGAATGCTGTTACCTTCCCACCAAAGGTGGTCCCTATTTTTCTACTTGTATTTTTACCTGCTTTTGAACTGTTAGGTTGGCAGAAGCTTGAACAAGTGATGGTAGCTCATTCCATTATGCAGCGCTAGGGATTCGAACCACCAAACTGCCAACCTTTCTGATCGACAAGCTCAGTGTCTTAGTCCCTGAGCCACAATGTCTCATTAGGAAACTATACTATTCTATAAATGAAACAGGAATTAGCTGATATTCACAATGATGCATGTACATTCTTTTAAAATAACCACTGACTTAACCACTAATCGCTGCAGGGGTTCAGGTATAAAGGCAAGACAAGCCAGATTTTCAACCCTTTAGCCTCTGAATGACCTCTTGACAAAGGGGCAAAAAGAAGCTCTTAAGCAGTGAACTGTTTTCGCATCAGCTGAAGTTTTCTTTTCTCTCTCTCTTTATCGTCGTCGTCATCATCAATTTCCAATGAAAAAGTACATTTCCCTTGCAGGTTGGGAGGGGGGGCACAGTAGAGTGCATTATTTTTATAAAGGGGGGGGGTAGAAAAAGCTTTGATTTTGCAGTTTACCATGCTGAGGCCTCGAAGTGCTCACTGTCGGAGGGTACTGATTACCCAGCTCCATTCATCAAAGTGTCAGCTTTCTGACAGCCGCTAATAAATATACTGCCAGAACCCCTCACACCTGGCAGCCATGGCACACTGCAACACGCAGCTAACCTAATTTGCTAATTGCTGCTTTCCCCATTAATTTTAGTCCTGTCTTGTTTGGTGTTGACATGGAGGAAAAGAAAGAAAATGGGGAGTGGGAAGCATAAAAATATGTCTGGGATTCTCCCTCTCTCTCGTTCTTTTTGTTCTTTACAATTTTAAAACTTCCATTTAAAAATAACTTCACACTCCTGCTCCCAGTCTAGTTTTTAGAACCAAAGTTTGGTCTTGAATAATCAAGTTCAAGGTGCTTATTCTTTCCCACCAAGTGACCTGAATCTACCCACATAATATGATTAACTCCTCCCTATCACCCATCTCCTCCCACTTAGGACTGCAGGACTGTAACTTTGTTGCTTGTATCCTTACGGTTTATATTGATATTGGTTGTTTTCTGACTGCTTATTTATATTCTATGACATCATTAAGTGTTGTACCTTATGATTCTTGATGAATGTATCTTGTCTTTTTATGTACACTGGGAGCATATGCACCAAGGACACATTCCTTGTGTGTCCAATCACACTTGGCCAATAAAGAATTCTATTCGGTTTGATTTGTTTTGATTCGATTCTATTAACAGAAAGACCTTTTAAACAAAACAGGGCATCAGTCACAGGTATGATATACCCAAGTTCTCACCATCATTTTTAATAACTGCATCAATCTTGTTGATGTGACATTCAGCAAGGGATTATCTCCTATAAGTGAAGGTGTGACTTTAGCTTAACCAGTTCCAACTTAAAACACGGTTTGTGGGATGGAGCCTCCATGAGGACTGGAGTGACCATGTTTTTCATTACTCATTTGTTTATTTCCATTTTTTTTAAGCTGGACTGTATTAAGATTTGAAATATTCCAGCAAATGGATTTTTAGCATTTTTTTGTGTGTGTGCCTACAAGTCAGTCTTGACTCTTGGTGACTACCTAGACTAGTCCTTCAAGTTTTCTTGCAAGGTTTTCCAGAAGTTTTTTACCATTGCCTCCTTCCTAGAGCTAAGAAAGAATGACTGGCTTTGTGACAAAGGCAGCGCTAGAATTCAATCACCCCATTTCTATCTTGATGGCTCAACAACGAAACCAAACTGGCTCTGTTTAGAATTACAGCAGACATATTTCAAAATTTTATCTGGAATATGTAGCCAGATTTTTTTAAATCATTTTATTTATTGTATAATGTAGGGTATTTGTCTAACCAAGTATTTCATCTAATGGAAATAATTAAAGGCCAACATGTCAAACTAACCTACATAAGCAAATCTCTCTTTTCTAAGGCCTCTATAATAATACTTTGCCTCTGTCAACCCAGGAGAGGAAAATGCAACATACCAGGCTCACATTCACTGACTGAGCCGTATTCTCTCAAAATGTCTTTCAGAACTGGATTTGGCTGCAGTGAAATCTACCTGTTGACAGTTTGGAAGATTTCCTTTGTAGAAGCAACTAACATATTCCGTTCCACCCCTTCACCTCCCACGATATTGCATGCACAACAGCTCTCATCAATCAGTGTCAATTTGCAGTAGCAATCCTATCATTTTGCTATACAGTGTCACCATCCTATAACTTGGCTGAAGGCTACATTAAACTCAAACTTCATTAAATTATAAATAATGACAACTCTATTTCTTAGAGTGCTTATTCCACTGCCAGTCCCTTCAAAGTGATCTATTTGGAGTGCCTCCCTGTCAACATTTTCACATTTAAAGGAACTTCCTTTCCCCCTTATTTAAATCTCACCTATGCATAGGTAATTGTGGGTAGGGCAGATTTCTGTTTTCAATAAGTCATTCCTACACTAACTTCTTGTTTTGGATACCTGGCAGCTTGCACATGTTGAGTTAGCTTGAAACTGCTCTCAATCTAGATGAAGGCCATAACAGCTGTTCTCTTAATATTTTGACTCTTGATACAAAGGGTAGCTGCTCCATCAGCTTCTCTTCTGAAGGCCACTGGGTCTTCCAAATGGAAACATACCAATGTGGTTCACAGCTCCTCAGCAGCCTTGTGATAAGCGCCTTTTGTTCAAAGCTCAGAGCTGTTAATTAAAGACTGGTGATTAATGATTAAGCTCATTGTGGCTTGTAACTCAGACTCAAACAGTTCTACTGTTGCTGACTTCGCTCAAGACTTCAGGGTTGAATTCTGCTGTGCACACAACTATTTATATACAAGTTCATCAAAATTGTTTTTAAAGAAAAGGTGTCTGTTTTACACCAGGGAAGAGAAAAATTAGTCTGGACCTGAATGTACAGAGGTCATCTCTTCAAAATAACAAGATGCCCAGCTGTCATAAGCCTATCTAAATCAAGGCTCATTATTATTTACAAACCATTTGCACACCAGATCTTCTAATGGTGATAATTAAATTGTCAGGGGAGGGAAATAGTATAAGTCTCTGCTTAAATCTTTTAAAGAGAGCAAGTGAAAAAGTAATGGGCCAGAGCAAGACATTTTCCTGCTTCAGGACAAATTAGTTCTTTAGGCTGGGACATTTGGTGACAGTGAAGGCCACCTTAAGTGGCTTTAAGTGCCACCTTAAGTAGAGCAATGATGTATCCCACAGTTTTGTGGAATCCAGGGTTTCCTCCCCCCCTCATTTTTCAAGTTCTCAGAGAATGCATGGTTGGTTTCTTGGGATTTTTCTTTAAATTTTACTTGCTTTTTCAAACCATATTAAGTTTGTTTATATTACAGCATTATATATTTTACACTTCCAAATATCTGGAAACTGTATTGATTATAAACTTGAAATTTTGCATCAATGGAAGAGTTAATTCTTAACAGTGGTGGGATACGACTGGTATGTCCCAGTACAGGCATACTGGTGCCTGCTGGGAGCACCAGGTGCCACTCTGGTATGGTGCTCTGGAGGGCCTGCCCACCCGCCCGCACTCCTTACCTGTATTTGAGCCGATTGGGGCTTTCCCGCACACGCATGGAGCATACGTGTCGAGCAGCTGGAGCATCACGGAGCCATTGCGGAGCATCGCACTTGCATGTGGAGGGCGTGCAGCCCTGTTGCCCCATACTGGTTGCAACGGGATCCAGAACCCACCACTGATTCTTAATCTACTACAAGTAGTCCTCGACTTACGGTCAATTGTTTACCAATCTATCAAGTAATGGACTCTCCTAAACTTATTGTGTGGATGGGTAACCCATGCCCCAGCCCTTTATCCTCCTGGCTCCTAAAAATATAAAAATCAGAATATGATGTTGAACTTCAACTAAGGAAATTCAAGTTCAAGTTCTAATTTAGAGCATGTTGTAACTTTGGCCCTGCCACAATACTGCCTCACAGTATTGTTCTAGGAATAAAATGAGGAGATATCCTCATATACAATATGTTGCCTTTTGCTCCCAGAAAAATGTATGACATAAAGGAAATAAAATAAAGATCAATGTAAAAGATTTACAGTAGTAAATAGCAAGAATCAAAATAACCAAGCTAGTGGTAATAGCAATAGCATTTAGTTTTATATACAGCCCTATATAAGCAGTTTACAGAGTCAGCATATTTCCCCAAACAATCTGGGTCCTCAATTTACCCACTTCGGAAGGATGGAAGGCTGAGTCAACCCCGAGTCAACCCTGACCCGCTCAGACTCGAACTCCTGAAGTGAGCAGTGAGTTACTATAATACTGCATTCCAACCACTGTGCCACCACAGCTCTAATAGCAGTGTTACTGCATGCATGTGACCTTGATATGTACAAAAGGGACAGAACTACAATTGATCTTCTCTGTCTGCCATTTTGCCTGTTTTGGCCTCTGCAAATACAGCTAGTAGTAAGTTACCTCCTTAAACCTCCAATGGGCTTAATGCATCTATTTTTTTCTGTTTAAAATGCTTTCTCACACCCCCCCCCTGCAAAAAAATAACAGACTCCAAAATAATGACTGTGCCATTTTTTTAGTTGTCTAGTTTTTCACCCAACTTGATAATTCTTCTATAACCCAATTAAGGGTGATGTAGGAAGAAAGCCAAGATCTAATGTGTAACTCTCAGGTTTTCAATATTCAGAAAAAACTTCTGTTCTTCCAAAGCAAACATCCCAATACTGTTTCCTCTCTTAAAGCTGAACTGATGTTAAGTTTGTTTCCTAATATATCAGGGATAAGGATGAAGGTTTCTGAATCAGAACATCTGCTGTAGATGTAGATCTTCTTCAGGCAAGTCCCATAGGGTAACCCTTGTCATAGGCTCATTTTGAAAGAAGCTGCCATTTTAATTTGCCACAAAACTACAAAATAGGAACTCTTCAAGAGAATTATGGGAAATGTAAGCCATGTTACCCATCCTTACTTAAGCCTGTCAAGACACATTAAACTAGAAAGGAGTTTGCCAAGGGGTACCTCAAAGTTGAAGATAATTCTGTGAAAGGGTATAGATTATTTTTTCCCCTGAAAACAGCCTTTTTTTTTCTTAACTATTTTCCCCTGGAAGCAAATACATTTAATTCTAAACAAATATTATGTTCCTTTCTTTATTGACCTCTAGAGGAATATGAAGAATCACTCTTATTCATTTTCTCTGGTGGATTCTACAAGGGAAAACCTTGAAAAATTGGTGGATGAAATAAGATGGCAATGCTAACCCTTCTCAAATGAAGCTGTTTCCAGAATAAGGCTAACCTTTTAAGAGATAGATAGAGATGTGTGCAAATGAAGCAATAATCTTCCATATATGTACTAACAATAAAGCAGAAATGAAAATAATGTATAATAAAACATTACCTCCAGGAAACAAAAATCAGAAAAGTTATTAAGACTCTATCAGAGGCACTGTAGTTCCCCATTCTACTAACCTAGAGTTTTGTTTGTAATAAAAGCAGCTTCTTAATGTTTCCCCTTCTCAAATGCATAATTTAGTATTCCTAAGGAAAAAAAAAGGGGGGGCAGCATAGCATTTTCATAAAGGACTATGAAGTTGTCCAATTTTCCAGACCTGCAGGATGACAGCTTCTGAGTGCTGTATAGTAGAAGTCTGTTTATGCATTATGAATACATAGAGATTTTGCAATTCAAAGTGACAGAATTTGGCTTTTGCATTGCCTGGCATTACTAGATTATATTGCAGCAACTACAGAATCGCTAGAGACTGAGCAAGGATGCCTTGGGACATATAGTGGAAAAATCACCTGCCTGAGACCTAATGGCCTTAGCCCAAGACATGCTGTGCCAGCTAATAAATATTTTGGAGAAGGTTATGATGTCTCCTGTTGCCCTAGCTTGAAATCACAAACAAACAAAAGAAGTTATGCTGCTATTGCAGTCGGTATGTGTGGCTGTGGGTAAGAGGGAGGGGTTGTCATCTTATACATAAACAAAGCAACAGAAAGAAAGATACTAAATGTAGAAATAAGTAAGGGAGGAGAAACTGTTCTCAAAATGCCAAGATGATCTATTTCTCCTCTATGATTTATTTCTGCCCAGCGCTCTTTGGAACAAAGATTCAGAAGCAATTTGCTGTTCTTATAAGCAACTTACGAAAATGAACCCCCATGGCTTTGTCATTTAGTGAACCAATAATTTATCCATAAGAGTAAACAGATCCTGAAAAAGAAGTTTTTGTTTCAAAATGCATTGGACAAATATCCATCTTTGTGTCCCATCAAACTGTATTATGCTTTGCCAGTGTGGTAGAATTACAGAGCTTTGCCATAACTTGCCTTTAATATGTGGGTAGAGATGAAAAGAACACCATGTGGCTCTTTCTTAACTTTCCAAATCAATGTGAAATTGCACAAAAGTTTTTTGTAACAGCTGAATGTCTAAGAGAGTAAAAATCCAGATTCAGGCAATTCAGTCTCAAAATCCCTCTCAGTTAGGCATGTATGCCCCAAGTTATTTTTTATATTTATTTATTTAATTTATTTCATCAAGAATGCATTAGATAACAGATATGTATAATCATGATTATGAATACATGAAATAGATACAAATACAAGGGAATATTAGGACAGGAATGGTAGGCACACTGGTGCACTTATGCACGCCCCTTAAAGACCCCTTAGAAATGGGGTGAGATCCACAGTAGACAGTCTAAGGTTAAAGTTTTGGGGGCTTGAGGAAAAAACGATAGTGTCAGGTAGTGCATTTCAGGCATTGACAATTCTGTTACTGAGTCGTATTTTCTGCAATCAAGTTTGAAGGAGTTTACCATATGTTTGTATCTATTGTGTGCTCGTGTGTTGCTGTGGTTGAAGCTGAAGTATTCATTAACCTTGAACCAGCTTCCAGTACATACTGTATTGAATGTTTGTATGGTCACTATTCTTTAAAAAAAACCTTACATTTAAAAAAAATGAAGCAAATGGATTAGAATACCAGAAATATATTTGGGAAGTGGGTGCTGTGACAATTTGCAATATTGTTCCAGTATCTATGTTTTTATTGTTTGGATAGCAGACTAGAAACCATGTCCTAATATCTCAATAATAATGAGGCAATATGAACAATGTGATAATACATTAAAAGAAAAAAGAAAGGGAAAAGCCCTACAAGCTTACATCATTTAAAAACCTACAATTAAAATTAACAAAATTGCACAAAAGCCCCTTTATCATTTGGGGGGGGTTGTTTAAATTGTTTTAATAATATATCCTTTACCTTACCTTTACCTTTATTTCGATTTTTATACCGCCCCCTCTCCCCAAAGGGACTCGGGGCGGTGTACAGTCAAATGAAATAGATAAAATGGACTACAAACATGCAAACATAAAAACATAGAAGAGGAGGCAATACAACACTGTACAGGTAAAGCAGATAAAAACAGTATATAAACAATCCTAAAAAATACCCAATTAAAATTACCCAGTTAAAATATATCTGCCAAGAGGTATAATGAGGTTATGAATGGTCCAGGCCGGCTAAACGGAACAGGTGAGTCTTCAGTTTTCGTCGAAAGGAGAGAAAGTCGGTGGTGGTTCTGATATCGGGGGGGAGGTCATTCCAGAGGGTTGGGCCCATCACAGAGAAGGCTCTACTCCTAGGTGTCACCCGTTGGCACTGCCTAGTGGACGGCACCCGGAGGAGCCCCTCTCTGTGAGAGCGAATCGGTCGCAGGGAAGTGTGTGGTAGGATGCGATCCCGCATCCCGCATATATAGTATTGTATTTCATACAACTTATTCATGCAAATAATATGTAGCTTTATCCTACCAATAACATAGTTCTTGATGTCTTCATAGATTACAGATTCATCCCGTATATGAAATCAGCAATCTAAAGTAATATTAACAATCTAGTAGATTTCAATCAATGGCAAATAATATCCAACTCCTTAATCTCATTTCCAGTAGGAAGCAACTAGAACATATTAAACAATTTTAAGCTGTGCAGAATTCACACATCAATGTTTAATTGTATTGTAATTAAGATCAAAAGCAACTAAGTTTACAGTATTAAAATAAACTTCCACTGATAATGAATTTGTGTTAAAAAATATCTCTCTGTTAGCACAAAGTGCAGCTGTTTGAACTGATTCTTGAAAATCCAAAATCCTAAAGCTCATTCAAATTTTAGTGGAATCAGGACAGCAGTTTTCAAATAAAGCTCAGAGAAGAGCTTAATTGTAACAGTGTTTTGCCAACCCACATTAAATAGGAAAAATAAGGAAAAATTAAAGAGATAGTAAATCTTTTTAAAGCATAATCAGTTTTGGAATGCAATTCATTTCAAATACTTTTAAGGTAAAGGTAAAGGTTCCTCTCACACATAGGTGCTAGTCACTCCCAACTCTAGGGGGTGGTGCTGGTCATGTGGCTGACATGACTAAACGCCGAAGGCACACAAAACACTGCTACCTTCACACCAAAGGCGGTTCCTATTTTTCTACTTGCATTTTCACATGGTTTCGAACTGCTAGATTGGCAGAAGCTGGGACAAGTAACTCATTCCATTAAGCAGCACTAGGGATTCGAACCACCGAATTGCCGATCTTTCTGATCAACAAGCTCAGCATCTTAGCCACTGAGCCTTACTTTTACCTTATCCTAAATATTTCCTAAATGAAATCTAGATATCTGTCTGCAACTATTTTATTGTGTTTAAGTAACATCCGAACTTGGTTGATATGAGCATATCAAACGGCAAGGTAGGGAACAGAATGCAATGTGAAACTCAAATTCCTAAATATGCTACAAATGTTGCTGACAAAAAATGACTTTTATTTGATTTATAGCAATTGATTGAATAACTAGGTAGGCTATCAAATGTATGTACTAGGGAAAGAAATTAGGAATGAAATTTTCTGATTTATCCATAAAATATAACATATCTTTCCCCACTGTAATCCCTTTTATGTTTTCAAATGGTTCAGAACCAAATTAAAAAGAAATGAAATAAGGGGGCCTCTGATATATATTCCCTTAAACATGTTGTTAGTGATTCCGTGACAGAATGAAACATATTGAATATGGCAAATCTCAGTGTGTACAAATCTATTAGGATTTTTCTCAGCATAAAAAAGTAATAGTTGTTCAATGTTGTATATTTTTGAGCTAAAGCAATTTCATTCATTAAATTTAATAAATAAATATATATATATATATACATTAAGAATATAATAATAAGAAAATATGAATAATGCCTTTGAGTTAGCCAGAGTAGGATGCACAATTTTCAGGACAAACTGAAAATCATGGAACAAGATATCTGATAAAATTTTCATTCATCAGGGCAATAGATCTCTATTTGAAACATATGATAGGATTCTTGCCAACTGAAAAAGGACTGTAATATTAATATAATTGGATGTAGGGAGTATTTGAAAAAACAGAACAACAGAATAATAGAGTTGGAATGGATCTTGGAGGTCTTCTAGTTCAACTCCTGCACAAGCAGAAGAGCCTATACCATTCCAGACAAGTGACTGTCCAGTCATTTCTTAAAAGTCTCCATTGATAGAGCACCCACAACCTCTGAAGGCAAATCATTCTACTGGTTGATTGTTCTCACTTTTAGGAAATTTCTCCTTCATTCTAGGTTGCTTATCTCAATGATTAGTTTTCATTTGTTGTTTCTTGTCTTGCCTTCTGGTGTTTTGGAGAATAGGTTGACCGCCTCTTCTTTGTTGCAGCCCCTCAAATATTGGAACATTGCTTTTCTAAATTCATTGATGGTCATTAGGATTCACACATTGAATAAGATTGTATCAATATCACTTCACAGTGCTTCACAGCCCTCTCTAAGTGGTTTACAGAGTCTGCGTATTGCCCCCAACAATCTGTTTCTTCATTTCACCAACCTTGGAAGGGTGGAAGGCAGAGTCAACTTTGAGCCTGGTGAGATTTGAACTGCCAAATTGCAGGCAGCCAGCAGGCAGCAGAAGTAGCCTACAGTACTGCATTCTAATCACTGCACCACTACATTCTTAAATGAAGAATTGTAAAGTGAAGGCTGCTGGGCCACCAACCACTTTTCTTACGTCTTTTCTGAGAGCAAAATTTTCAAGTAGCTTCACTACCAGCTGTATTTCTTGGTTAGTCCCAAGTAACCATCAATGTTCCTGCCGGACTTGTCTTGCCTTCTGGCACTTTGGAAAATAGGTTGATCCCTCTTCTTTGTGGTAGCTCTTCAAATATTGGAACATTGCTATCATGTCACTCCTCGTTCTTATTTTCATCAAACTAGACATACCCAGTCCCTGCAACCGTTCTTCATATGTTTTAGCCTCCAGGTCTCTAATCATCTTTGTTGCTTTTCTCTACACTCTTTACACAGTCTCTACATCTGGGTGCAGTATTCCAAGTGTGGCCTTAGTAAGGTTTTATAAAGTGGTACTAATATTAATTTAATACCAAGACAAATTTAATTTAATACTAATACTAACTTCAGGGTGTATCTCCAGTAAAATAGAATTCTATACATTTTTAATATAGATGGACTGACAAACTGTTGAGTCAGAAACTTCCCCTAATTTCAAAAGTTAATTCTAGTTTTAATGAAAGAAACACAATTAATAAATATACCATATTAGCTATTGATGTCTCAAATACTATAAAAGATTACCTCATCAAATCTTAATGAGAATTTGGGCAATACAGTTTGGAGTTGTTGTTTTTTTAAATGTTGATTTATAGATATAGAATCAGTATAGCCTTTCTGAATAACAAATAGAAAAAGTAGTATTACATTGCTTACTTTGTTTTACCAAAAGTTACTAGTTCTTTGGCATTATTCCCTGATACATTATAAGTTAAAAGCAATTTCAGAAGCATAAAATGTGTTGAGGTCAACTTTAGCAACTCTATATTTCTTAGGAGATGCACAGAGATTAACAATTTTTACTTCATTTCTCTAAAGTTTTAATTTTAATCAATTGTTGTCATTTTTGTTTTGTTATACGCAGTAATAAGACTTCAGATAAATGCATTTGTGCTCTCCCTCAGCAAAATCACTGATGTAATCAAGTCTCTCTTAATATTAAAAAATATGGCATCAGCTCAGTAAAAAAAACATTGTCATTGTATACAGATATAGTCAGAGAACATTTAGCATGACTGTAAGATGGAACTATGAGTTTTCTAGGAATGTTGTCTGAAAAACACTTTCACCAAGGAATGGGATACCAGGAAATAATCTAGAATAGGGGTGTCAAACTGGCGGCCTGTGAGCCAAATGCATCATGCGCAGGCCACGCCCACCCAAGCTCCGCAAAAGGGGGGAAAGTCATGATACTTCACGTGACATCAAAGTGATGTGGCAAATTTGACACCCGTGATCTAGGTGGAAATGACTTTTGTTTAGGGAAGGGGGAAAAAGCACATCCATAATAGATAAGGATTAGTAGGACATTAGTTATCCACTACATTAAATTCATGCATATAATCCAGCAAAATAGACAACCTTTCCATTTTTTTTTCTTTCTGGCAGATTGAAAATTACATTCTAGAAAAGATCCCAGAAATTTATATTATAGAGAATGTGACATATGCCTTACTCAAACATTTCTTGGATCTCAGTAGTGGATTTTTATGGAGATGCATCTGCTGTACTCAAATGACAACTTGCTATTCTTAAACTTTAGTCTAAAAAAAATTAAAGACCATTTCAAACTATGGCCTTTAACATTTTTGCATATGCACAGTCTTATATTACTATGGATTTTGGACATCCATTGAGGATTTACTCCCAAAAGACTATTGAAAGTATAAAAAGTGGTCCTGCAAAGTTCAAGTCATCCCCCAAATACATACAAGCAACTAGGATAGCTGGGCCTTTTACAAACACTTTATTTTGTTGTGGGTGACTGCTTTGGTCCTGCCCAAAGATGTATGGGTAGGCTCAAACCCTAATATGTGACATGTTCAGACCCTAAGCAAATGATTCAGTGGCTGAGCAAAAAAAAAAAAAAAGGCAAACAAGTCTTTTGCAAACCAACATCATTTCAGGACTGACATTTCCTAGATGCTTGATAGGAAATCCACCATGTCATTGATGCAGCCTGGGGCATGCAGATGTATTAAGCTCTGTCTGCAGTCCCTCTGCTTAAGAACTGTCAAAAAGCTACATCCAAGTGATTATTCATATAGTTGTTTGGATGGACTGCTGTGTACTTGGAATGTTCAGTCTAATCTTTCCGCAAAGTAGATTTACCAATGTGTGACCTTGTATATTACCTTGTTTCGTAGACACATAAAAAGTATGTTTAAAACAGGAACTTGGAAAAATCATTTTCAGTTCAAATTTTAATATGAATTAGCCAATTTGCTTCATTTCTGATCCTGAATATTAAACCAAATGCAGTATATTACCTTAGTGTTTGCAGGTCTTTATATTTTGAGATAAAGTGGACTGAAGCCAACAAAATTACTTTTGGAAGAGGTATTATCAACTTAAAATGCATCATATTTTGAGGATATGCTCACAACAAGGTGAAAGTAGCATACTAAAATGTATTACATTGTAAGAGATGTCTTACCAACATGTATGTTATGCTAAATTGTGTACATTTAGAAAAATGTGCACACAAAAAATGCTATAAATTTTAATGCATACTTTTTTTAAGCACGCAAATGTGGAAACCAAATGGAACAAATGTATAAAGCTACAGGAAATTAAATGATGCATAAGAGCTTTGTTCATTCCTTGCCTAGGATTATATTTTATTTACCTGAATTTAAAAGATTAATATATTGCTTTCATTTTAAAATGTCCTCAGCATTTTTCAGTTCATAAATGTTATCAAGGGAAGGGGGGGCTGATGAAGAGCAAATTAATATTACCAAAAACAGAAGTTACATCTTAAACACTCCCACTCAATAAAAGCAATTAAAATTATTTAGGGCAGAGCTGGGAAACTATGGACCTTTTATGACTTGTAGACATCAACTCCCAAAATTTCTGAATTCAGGAATTCTGGGAGTTGAAGTCTACAAGTCATAAAGGAGCCATAGTTCCCCACCTCTGGTTTAGAGAATTAAAAAAAAACCAGCCAGCTTCCAAAACAATTATTTTAAATGTTGACACTTGTTGAATTTGTCTAGGGAGATCATTTCACATAAAGAGTTTCAGTCTCTCAAATAACAATGACATTAAATACAGTCTCTGGCTGTGAATTATTGCATGGAGTATTCATAGAAAGTGAATGGCTGTCCCAAATATCTCTTTCACCCTATTTGCTTCCTCAGCTTTTAACTCAATATATAAAGATTCCCCTGAGAATATAAATCAGATCCTTATTTTCTTAATAATGGTCATGAACACTTTTCATTTCAAAAAAAATGAGTCCACCCTGTATGTTACTCTTGATACCCATCACTGAAACTCACTTTGCTCCTGCAAGCATATTTAAAATACATTAATCTAAATAAAATACCCGGCCAGAGTTAGACAAACAAGTAATTCCTTGCTGAAAAGTCAGTTTTTCAAGCTTAGATTATACTACTGACTCTAAAATCTTTGCAGTCGTTGTTACAATTGAAGCCCCAGAATATTAAGTCACCCAAAATGATTTGACTCAAACTAAACTCAGTGGAGCTACAAGTGAAAACATTGGAGCTAAGGAAAGAGTTCCTCCTCTCAGTAAAAGCTTTGTTCTAGCCAGTCTCTGAGCATCAAAAAGAAATTGCTCCCTGCCTGTCTGTGCTGTCTGATCTGTCTATCTGTCTGGTCGGTTGATCTGTGCTACTAGGATAAGCGGCTTTTTTCGCCTATATTAAGGCCTATTCCCATTGGGACTAAATCATATGCCAATGAGAATTGGACTGATTTAAGCTGTATCATTCTTTCTTTTCAAGGATGTTTTCTGTTTCTTTCTTTCTTTCTTTCTTTCTTTCTTTCTTTCTTTCTTTCTTTCTTTCTTTCTTTCTCTTTGACATTCCCTTTTCTCTCTGATCTTGTTCTAATCCAGCAGGATGAGATCCTGGATGGGAAATCCAGGGTTCTCAGGCGAAGGAAGATCACTCTTGCAAGCGGTATGAATTTATTATCTGCAAAAGATACTGAGCTTAATTTGAGGGTCAAAGATTACCCACAACTGAAGGACATACAGACATGGACCAAAGAACCATGCATCTGGACCCAATTCTCTGCATCTCATAAACTAGATTCACTGAACATCCTGAAACTATCCTCTTTCTAATTTAGCACAACACTCTAAGCCACAAAAAACCTGAATTAATATTAAAAGTGATCAAGTTTAAGATGTTGCATAAAATGCATCCGATCTCTTGCTATCTTGATTAAATGTGTACTGAGAAATCACTGGGACATTAAAGATGTAAAGGAAATTAGAACAGTATGAATATGAAAAACAAAGATCAATGAGTATATGTTTCAGTCGAACATACCATCAGAATGCTAACCCCATAGAAAGATTATTTCTGGATTCTGACCCTCTAAATTCAGTTGTCTATGTCTGCAGTTAAATTCTGGTCCTCTGCCCTTGTTCTGAGTCAGCCCTAAGAACATCCCTCCAAGCTCAACTTATCAAATTCAAGATGAAATTTGTATTGCATTTTCTCTTGCAAATCATATTCAGCATTTTGGATTTTATTCCAATTCTATTAAGAACATAATCTATTTATATATTTCATATTCCCAAGCAGCTACATTAGTATTGATATTGTTGCAGGTTCTATCAGCACAAATCTGTCTGTCTGATGTTACATCAATACTAATAGGACTTTTCATGTTGGCCATCGCACGGTGGGAATTTGCAAGGACTATTGTGTGTACAGCATAAATATGTATGTGCACGTATTTACCAATGTATGTACATGCATACAGAGACAGTCAGACCTCACTAATCAGAATCAGGTTGCAAACTTCATTGCTTGCAGTTAAAGAAAAATATCTATGTTATTAACATTTCAATAGTTCACTCATGCTGGGAAAGTGATTACCCTTTACATCTTCAGGACGCCCAGAGATGCCACAAATGCATTAACAATCCACTTTAAATATTCTCCTTATTTTGTCATACATATATACTTGTAGTCTTTACTTTTTCACATATTCACATATTCTTTTTTCTCTTTTATGTCTTTTTCATTGTCTCCCTACATTCTATACATATTGCTCCACTCTATACCTGTTCCCCATTCTTCCTTTCTTATTTCTTTAAATTTGTTTCGCTTGAAAATCTCTACCTTGTATGTGCTGCTGATTTCACATTTGCTATGGGACTAACTTCACATCTGCGAATGGATGACAGGAAAGATTAATAACCTCATGTTCTCCCTTCTCCTTCACTGTGAGCTTATCTAATGAATGAACAAATAAATAAACAAACCTAGGGTTTTTACATTCTTCCCAAGCAGGGGCCAGTCTCTAAAAGAAAACATTTTATTGAATTTAATTTTTTTTAAAGGGAAGATGGTTTTTTAAAAAATTAAAACATTCAAACAATTTTTAGTTTACAGAGTTGGCATTTTTCCCCCAACATTTTATGGAATAAAAAGAAGAGAAGACAATGCAACAATACACATCTGGATTAATTGTCCTATTCAGCCAATTCAAAGAATAATTACACATACACAAAAACACACACATATTCCAGAGAATTTTAGTTAAATCAGGATTGTGGTGTAGGTCGCATCATATGCATCTGCTAATGAATTCTCTTCTACTGCAGAACTATTATATTAAACAAGTAAAATAGCTTGTTTTATATTAGCAGCAAAATATACAGCTATAATATTGCTTCTATTTGAAGCTTAAAGTAGGAAGAGATTTATACCATAAGAAGAATTCAAAACATTTCAAATGAAACAGCTATTTTGCAGCAACACTCCGCCCAAGAGAACTGCAGGGGAATTTCTTGGAGGTGGGGGGAGACCTTTAAAAAAAAGGAAAGTGTATGGTTGTGGCTGCATGATTAAAGCCCCACTCCATTTTTAACATGTGTGGGGCTTTGACTGAACCACTGAAATTTCCATCTAGACTTATCTGACTATCATCTGTGAATGCCCCTGGAGAAGAGTTTTCTTTTGTTGCCAAAGCTATTAGCAGATATATGGAATTTTTATAGAACCTTTGAACCAGGGGTGTTATTCACTTACTTTCCCTACCGATTTGCAAATGTGAGCGTGCCACCATTCACGCATGCGCTCGGCCATCTGAGCATGCGTTTTGCCTTAAAAACATGCCGAAATAGGACGGCATAGAGCCGGGGAGTCCACCTGTGATTTTCACTATGGGTTGGGGTGAACCGGCTCAATACCATCTCTGCTTTTAACATTAAGCAACTTTCTCAATCTATTGAATTATAATCCAACAATTACCAACCACCATAACTAACACAGCACCCATAATGTGGGCACAGGCACATGATATCTTCTTGGAGGATTGAAAGATGTATGTTTTAAGAGACCTCTATTATTAATCTTTTTGGGAATTGTAGCTAAATTTCAGAAAGATTATGGTGCTTTGGGGGCCACTATCTTTCATAGAAAAATGTAGAAAACAGTACCAAAATGTTGATGTGCTCAAGATGCAACTGGGATATATCATGCATGGACCAAAGAACTGGAATTCCTGAAAACATAAAAAAAAATGGTAGAGTATATATGTCTAAAGATGTACTCAAAATGATGGACATCTGATTTTCTCTATTGGGATTGTAAAAAAATATATGAGAGTTCGCTGAACCATATGATATGGTCCTGGGAATCTTTTGACACTTTTTTGAAAGTGTATTTTAATGTATATATGTATTTTATGTGTATAAAATGTATATGTACATTTCTGATGAAAAAAATGAATATTAAAAATATTAATTAGATACCAAAGTTCTGCAATCTGTAATGGTATGCAGGAATGGCCTTAGAAGGCAGGGGAAAGAGATGCTGTCTAGGGAATGATCAGAAAGAGAGTGTGGGAGAGCCCACAGCTGCATCCACATAGTATGCTTCCAGGGGTGGGCTTCAAAAAAGTTTGGCAAGGGATTTTCTGCCCGATTGCTAGCTGTGATTTTGGCTGTGGCTGTGGCCATGGTGGGTGTGGCCTACCTAGTCCTGCACCATGGTGGGGGGACGTTTTTGCCCTCCCCGGGCTCTGGAGTTTTTCCTTGAGCCCTTGGAGGGTGAAAATGGCTTCCCCAGGCTCAAGAGGCACTCTGGAGCTGGAAACAGGTCCATTTCCAGCCTTCCTGAACTTCCAGTAGGCCCATTTTTTGCCATCCCCAAGCCTCCGCACTCACCCTACACTTACCTGCATCCAAAACAGGCCGCGTGGGGACTCCTGGGAAGGGCAGGGTGGGGTGGATGGGGCCAGCCAGGAGTGGGATTTAGGGGTTGTTTGAACTGCCCAGAATCTTAGCTAGAAGTTCTCCCGAACCCTTGCAAACCCCTAGCAGCCCACCCCTGTATGCTTCATCCCCTAAACATTGCTGCAAAAAAAAAATCTTTTTTCTTCCCCTTCAGTCCGAATGCAATGACTATTTGTTTACCATCAAAATCTAATGATCTCTCCCTGTATTACTCTCTAGATCAAATAACAAGGGGCACACTGTTGAAGAAGACATCTTTTCTTTAAATGATCTTTAAATTCTTCTTTCTCTTTAAAATATACTTCACAAGGAAATAAAGAAGCAAAGACTGATTTTTTTTTGTTTTAAAAATGGTATCTTCACATACCGTACAATTGTTTCAAAAATCATTTTAATACATTTTGGATAAAGAGATAGAGAGATGATAGATAAATAGTTGAGAGAGAGAGAGAGAGGTAATAGAGTGTCTGATATGTTTTAAGATAATAAACCTATGTAGAGAATCAAATATTTGGACCCTGATACATATTTCTCAATCTTGACATATTTACTCATCCACAACTTCCATTAAAACCATACAAGGTCTACTGAACATCCAGTGTTTCATATTCAGATGCAAGCAATAATATTTTCTCCAAGAAATTATATCAGGGTTCATAAAGATTTTCCTTTTTCAGAAATGAAACTATAAAAGAATATGCCCAATAAATAATAGATGAGTAATTAAATTTATTTTTAAATAGTATCAAACTTCAGAAAGAGGTGCAGCAAGTTAATATGCACAAAGAATTTTCCTACAAAATTATCTCTCTAACAGAAGCCAAAATTCCTATTATAAGGATTTATTCCATAGACATAATCACATATAAACACATACACACACATTTTTGAGATTGTATCTTGAAAATCTGAATTGAAAATTCTTTTTATGGAACAAGCACTCAATGACTTTGAGAATGCTACTGGCTAGACTTTCCAAATAGATATTTAATTTAGATTGAACAAGACACTTGCTGTGGCAAATAAATAGCAGTTTATTAATGAAAAGTCTCTTTGTAGATGCTTAATGACCATTGAATCTGGCATTTCTATTAATCTGAGATAGTGTTTAATAATCAATTGGCTTTTGTTTATCATGCAATAATGGTCTTATTAAATGGGAATTAAATGCCTATTAGAGAATCTTAACTTAAAGCATCGGCATCTTCTGAATGAGGCTACAGTAATTAATTTTCTTGCTACTTAAAAGTGAGTTGAGTTTCATTGTTACAGTATTGTAATGTACATTACGAAACCCATAATCAAGAACCTTGAACTGCTGAACATAAAAGGAAAGGAGTAAGAAGTTTCTAAGGCTCCATTAAAATGAGTACTTAGCTTTCTAATTCTGATGTTAAGAATTATTTGACTGGTTTGCATAACTTTACATTTTTAAATAAAAATTGATCCTCCGGAGGATTTATTAGCCTGCAAAGAAACAATGCTCAGTGTTTACTTTTATTAACATCAGATATATTTTAACAAAGCAATATATAACATTCTTAAAATTAGAAAGCATTTGAAAATAGAGAAACCCCATAATTTAAATAGTGCTTTGAATTTCAAACTTATTTTTTGAGAAGACATTAGCAAAAAACAAAATTAAACACACCATAAGAATTGTTCATCATTTTACTATGCTCAACTTAAAGTCAACAACCCAATCTCTGTTACAGCCTGATTTAAAACATTGATGGAAAAATGTATATTCAAGAATAACTCCTTTAAAAAGCAATATTCCTTTAATTGTATGCATCTAGTTGCAATCTGATCTGGTTTCTTGCCACATTTCAACCAAATAACAAAGGGTTCTAGTAAATGTCAAATATCACATTAAACTTCTGTAACAAAAAATAATTCTTCGACATTAATAATTTCATATAGGTTAATCATTAAGCAACAAGCATGTTCTTCAGACCTGATAACTTAAAGCAAGATTGTTAAGGAAAAAAAATATTTGCATAGGAAGTGAATAACAGGATTCTTGAATTACCAATAAACATTTCTTAAAGACATTTTCCTTGTTTTTCCTCTCCACCTTTCAATGAAATCGCAAGATCCCTCAGATATATAGTATAGCTATAATTATATTTCCAAAAAGGAAAAAAAATCAAATAAAATATCGGTCTTCAAATGCTCCCAGAAACAAGCATACCCACTGAAAAGTACTTGCACAATTTTTGACCTTATTTTTAATATATTAGTAATAAAAACATAATCTAGCCAAGCTGTACAATTTAGATTGGAAACACATGAATTATGTATGTGTGATATCTTAACTGTATTCACAATAGCAGAAACAGATAACAATTAGGCTTGGTCCCCAGACCATAAAGCAATACATATATAAATGACCTGTTTTTTACAACAAAAGTTTAATAATGAATAAACATTGCACCGTAATATACTGCCAACATGTTCAACTTGCCAATGCATTTTCTGCTGAGCTTTAGACACAATTATTTATTTATTTGAACATTTAGGTTCTTTTGCTTTCCTTTAGTGTAGCATCTGATTATATGGTCTCAAGAAAAGAGCTAGTAACATTTAAAAGATTATCATCCTGCAATTCAAAATATTTTTTTCTATTTATGATAGTCTAGCAGAAAATAAACAGTATACTGAGGTGTTACTTCAAATAAGGTGGCCTTCATGCAGGGATCTTGAAAAAGCAAGTTTACTGAGAAAGATCACAAAATGTATATTTTAACTAATACAGATCAGAATATTGGGGCGGGGAATCTCCTCCAAAACAAAGCTAAATCATTTCTATGTCAAATACCAAAATATATTTTCCAAATAAGATGCAATAATATAATTGTTTGCAACTATGGAATAGTTAATAGTACTTCATGAACACTTTCACAATGCTAAATTATATTATTTTCTATTGGTTCAGAAAGGTAATAGTTTTACCTTCTGTGTTATGAAAATATACTTTGGAGCAGCAGTAAACTAGGTTAATCAGACTCAGTGTACCTCAGAAATCATTATTTTTGCAGTTCCTAATTCAGCTACATAGCGTATTTTATTCTTAAAGAGAAAACCAATCAGTATAGTTGAGTAGACAACCCTTTCACCTTTCTATATATCTGTAAATATCTAAGCTCCTGTTATGTGAGTGGTATATCTCGTTTCTTTATTATATAAATCTCTTTCAATTTAGGTTCACTTCTGATAAATGTGAGCAAATTGTATGTATGTATGTACTGTATGTATGATGTGTGTGTGTGTGTGTGTGTGTGTGTGTGTACTGTATGTATTACTGTGCTTTTAACAAATATGGGCAAGAGAGCTTCCAAAGAGCAACCAAATTTCCCCAAATAAAATCCTCTATAATTCTAGTGAAAAAGATAATAATTAAATACTCAAATTTTGTCATAACAGCCTGTCAAAGCTTTCAGAGATCTAACATGCTCTTCACATCTTGGCTTTAAAAGGGGGGTGGGCATCCTTTGACGAACCAAACAGTTGGAGTTTCAACATTTACAGAAGATATAGGAACATTCTCTTGGTCATAACTGACCGGTTTTTAAGGTTTGGAAGCTCTCCTTTTAATATTAATAGACCATCTGCTACTGAGATCTAATATTCACCTTAGGAAATGTTTGCTGATTATACTAAAAAGCTGAGTATTCCAAAGGGTCATTTGTCTTCTATATCTCGCCAGTCTTAGTTTAGACGTACTATTTTCATAATTATTGGATTTCAGAGTACACTCTCTCTCCCTCCCTCCCTCCCTCCCTCCCTCCCTCTCTCTCTCTCTCTCTCTCTCTCTCTCTCTCTCTCAATTGCTGGTGTGGACAACTCTCTGAGAATAATACATTGTCTGCTCTGAATTCTTAACTCTGGCATTTAGTGCAGTAAATTACAAAACTGAGTAACAACCTTGCGGTGGTTGAGAAATATTTAAAACTGGTACCTCAACAGCACATCATCATATTCTTCATAGGATAGTGTTAATCTTTTCCTTTTGACTGGCCATAATTTAAGAAAAGGTGGATGGAAGGAAGGACAGACAGACAAATGGATGGATAGATAGATAGATAGATAGATAGATAGATAGATAGATAGATAGATAGATAGATAGACAGACAGACAGACAGACAGACAGGCAGACAGGCAGACACAGACAGACAGACAGACAGACAGTGCCGTTTTTTTGACAATGCCTTTCTCCAGTTATCTTGCAAAATGTCTAGTTACGAAAATAAAATTTGTGAAAGCAATATTAAATATGATAAAATCTGATTTCTTTTTTTTAAAAAGTGATATATTTGTAAATGTTTCAGATACAGCTTCGGGACTCTACTATTTGCTTTTCATTTTATAAAAGTAAAATCAGTCCCTTCAAAAGTCTTTTATAATTTTAAGTACAAAAGAATGGGAAGGGAGAAAAAAAGAACCCACACCCCTCCAAGTTCCTTTCACTGGACTGAAACATATTAAAATATAAGAAGTACTGGACATGATTCAGGTTTTTATTATAGTCATATAGTCAGTTGATTTTATTCTATGCTAACTGATGTTCAGTAGTGAACCAATTCAATCTCTCTCTCTCTCTCTCTCTCTCTCTCTCTCTCTCTCCCCCCCCCCCCCCCAAGTCATCCATGCTTTCAATGTTTCTTCTAGAAGCAAAGGCAGCCATTTCAAAGCCCCAGAGTGCCATCTTCTGGCTGTTTTTACTTAGTGAAAAATATTCAAATATTTTAACTATTTAATTGCCAGATAAACCAAGGAGTCAGTAAATATATATGCATAGGGAAATGTGAAATCTGAAACAGGCAACCAGCACTGATATTCACTGTATTCTCTTGAAATGTAATGAGAGAGAGAGAGAGAGATGTTTACTTCTGAATTTTTTTCCCTAAGTATAATATTGTGTTCTGATTCCTATCCACACTTCAATATTAGTAAAACACCAGACAGACAGACATCTTGGCAAAACTAAACGAAGCAATACTTTGGTTTAGGTTAACAAACTTGAATAGAATCTGAGTTGCCAGTGAGTGAACAGAGTTGCAGCAGACAGTAAAATACAAATATCAAGTGCACATTCAGCTACTGTTGGAGAATAATGCATATTAGGTATGGAGCTGAAAATAAAATTACAAATCCACTTGAAATACCTGGTGCTATCCTGGACACCATTGCTCCAAAGGGCAACCAAAATTATCAAAGGATTGCAACAATTCACACATGTATAATATCTCTGGTATTCTGTAGCTTAGAAAAAGGTTAAGCAAGGCAGTAGATGATGGGGAAAAATTATCCAGTATGATGTATTTAAAAAGAGAACTGATATAAGGAGAATGTTTTTTCTATTTTTCATAATACTAGAATTCAGCATCAGCCAGTGCAGCTAAGTGGTGAGGAATTCCAAGAAGGCAACTGGAGAAATTTCATCACATCGCTTAAAAGAGAAAATACAGAATTCAGTTTCACATGCTGTGCAATGGTCCTTAAAGTTTAGGATTTCTCAACAAAGAGAATTGGAGAAATCCACAGAAGTTAAAATTATATTTACAATATCTCTGTTATGAGACATAGTGGGGAATCTCCAAATCACAGTGGCTGCAGAACAGAAATATATATTCTGGAAGGGAGGGAGGGAGGGAGTCAGTTATATCTATTTGAGAACAAGGGAAGGAGAAAAGATCAAATATAAAATATACGGGATCATTTGTCTGAAACCCCAAAATTCTTCCTTTCCATATAAATGTGTAGAAAAAAATATAGACTAAATGAATTATTAATCCTCCCCACTCTTTTTCCCCTGCCATCTAGTCAATAGTCCCCTTAATAGTTGGATTTCAAATATAAGACACATCAAGTGAAGAGAGAAAAATGGGCCAAAAGGCATAAAATGATATACCATCAGCAATTCTGCTTCAGTTCTCCATAAGAAACAGGAAAGTGGAAACTCCATTCTTTCCTCACAATATTCAGTTCTGCCCTTAGCTCTGATAAAATCTTATAAATTTAAGCCAGGAGAATTCCTACTAATCATTTTTTTTTCACTTGAGCACTGCAACAAGTTTTGGTTTAATTTCAAATTAAACTGTACAAATTTGTCTTTGCAGCCAGAGCAGAGGAGAAGGCCCTCACTCAAATACAAGCAAACAGTTCTGCTTTGCATATAAATATGTCCACCACAAATTGTATGAAAACTGCATATCCCTCTTTTTAAGTCACAACGTCTGCACTATAGTCAGAAAGAAAGACTAGGAATTGATTATTTCAGTCATTGCAGAGAAGAATTCTGAAGATTTGTTCCAGGCCACAAATACGACATTTGCCAATTTTTTTCTTCTCTGCAGCCATTAAAAAGGTAGCTGCAGTCTTCATTACTGCAAATGATCCTGCAAGCTATTTTAAACCTTCCTTCTCTGGACTGGAGGTGGGAGGTAGTAAGATTGTTGGAGTGGGGTAATAGCCTTACTTGCAGAATTAACAGGGATCAGATTGCAGAATGATTCAGCATCCTTCTTGCCCCCAACCTGCAAGCAATCATTATTCTCACGTTCAGCAGACATCACAATATGTTTCCTATCCTAAACGTTCCCAGGATGAGAGAAAATCCCATCCACTATTTTTGTTTGGAAGTTTGGAAAAGATGCTATGGGGAATTCCTTTTAAATTCAAGCTGCCGCCTTGTTATCGTAATTCCTGTCTTGCTGCAAGGGCCCTTGAGGTCCCGATACATCATTCTATCATTCAGTGACACTGAAAACTGTACTTTTCAAAAGAGAAACTCTGAGTCTATTTTCAGGTCAAAAGGGCTGGATGGCAATCAGAATCGTCTAAACCTGAACCGAGATGCTTGCAGCTTGGGTGAAATATCACCAATTCTGTAACCCTGGACTGTAAATGTACATATGAGTTTCTGAAAATAGTTTTCAAGAGAAAATGAGAGAGGGAGAGAAAGGGACTCTGGAGTTTACTAATGTCTTATTTCCCTGCGATTGCAATTTTTCCTATAATCTGGTTCTGAGGGAGTTAATGCACCTGCCATTCCGGTGCTGACAAACAGTTTTTCAGATGAAAATGGAACATTAAAAAAGAGAGAGAGAGAGAGACTCTCAAAGATTGCACTCTGGAGATTTCCTGAGTCCTGCCAATAACAAGCAGGTACCAAGCACATGAACATTTTTGACTGCTCTATGATTGATGGCGTGTATTTGTGGCTTGCTGCCTAAACCTCTATTTTGCTTTGTGTATCTCACTTTCAACTTCCCAACCCTCCTCCTCCTCCTCCTTCCCCCCCCCCCACCTCAGCAGTTTAGAATAAAGACATTTCAGCCATTTGGGATGAGAAGAATGATTAATCTAGTGCTTTCTCTGTTTTGAACTGCTTTGTTCTATTGGGAATTGGGGGAGTAAGTAATCCATTGGGAGGAGTGAAATGTTGCTGTATGGAGTAAAGCCTTTTGTTCAAGTCATGTGCCCATGCCAACATTTTTGTTGGTGGGGAATTTTTTGTCAGAAGCAGGAGGCATATGCAGGTAGTCCTCAACCTACAACAGTTCGTTTAGTGACCGTTTGAAATTGCAATGACTTATGAACATTTTTCACATTTGTGACCTCTGCATTATCCCCATGGTCATGTGATTTACATTTATATGTTTGACAATTGGTTCATATTTATGACGGTTGCAGTGTCCCCGGGGACATAAAATCCCCTTTTGTGACCTTGTGACAAGCAAGTCAATGGGGAAGCTAGATTCACTTAACAACAGAGTTAATAATTTAACAGTTGCAATGATTCACTTAACAGAGGTGGCAAGAAAGGTCATATTGATATTATTAATACTACTACTATTATTATTCTCTTCCTTCCTAGTACCTATCTCTGACAATAACCATGTTCTAGAAAATTCTAAACATTTGTGCCCTTTAGTGACATTTGGTTTGGCTGCCTTAATAAAAGTACTAGCCAATGTTGGTTTGTATTTTATTAAAGTATAAAGTGTTTCTAACATGTGTTGAAATTCACAATCCAAAGCATATGTTTCCAACTGCTTTTGGAAAAAAAACATTAAAGATAATAATGCATTGAAAAGGAGCCTGAAGGATAGAAAACGTTTTTACCAAATCTGTTAAAAACATAAAGTGGATCTAATAAAACTGTGAATGCAGTCTATTCACTCTAGAACAGAAAGAATTACTCTTGCAAACCAGGAAAAGCTACAGAACAGTACAAGGGTGTCACCTACAGGAGAAAAATAAGTCAGAAATATAAGTTTTAAATGGCTCAAATCACTTAAAGTTGGAGAAAGTTAATAGTTGGAAAAGGGTGAAGAGTTCAAGAGATGCTTTATTTTTCTTAAAGTAATGGCATGGATTGTTTGGTTCCCCAACCGAAAAATGTTTGTTAGATTGCTAAGCTAGAGCAAAAGTGGCTTCTGTACACATTACAAAGAAGCAATCCTTCATTCGTATTTCCTTCAACTCTCTTGCATCAAAATCAGTCATCAGACTGTTGCCCTTTCTTGTATATATTGTATAAACTGATGCAGGTACAGTCAAAGCAATGCTGACAAAATAAATAATTCCAGTGCTGACTTGAAGAAGATAAGAAGATGGGACAAAGTTGCTAAAGCATCTTATGAAATACACAATTACAGTTCTCAATTTTGCAGGCATGGAGCCATCATCAGAGCAACTTCCATCGGCTAATTTTAAAATTGGTTCAACATTCCGCAGAACAGCTTAGTTTCTCTGACTGTGAAGCACTGAGCAAAAGTAAGCGTCAACTGTTTCTATGCATGATGAACTCCACCACGAAACCTGTGAGTTTAGTCAGATATGTGTCTTTTAATTAACTTGGAAGTAAATGAGTGGGAAGAAGAAGCAGAAAGACATTTAAGGGTTGAATTAGGGAGCTTGGTCTGCTAAAAAAAAAAGTGCACTCTTTGGAAATTCTAATTCCCATCAAGATTTACAATTTTCTGGCTTGTCACATTTTATAGCAGAGGGAGGAAGCATACACGGAAAAATATGTTATTATTTTAAAAAGTGTTTCCTGCACAATAGGCATTGTGGCCAGAGATGCCCTTTTTATGAAACAGAGGTTTCTACGGTTGTACAAGTCAAAGAAAGAAAAAGAAATGGTATAAATTTATAGAGCTCAAACAAAGGGAAGTCTCAACACTCAGCTAGACTGCTGCATCCAATATCTAAACTGAAAGAAGCTAGTTTTTTCCTTTAGTTCTACCACAAGAAGCCTTGGCAATATTATTTGTCTCCAGCATCTCTGCTTCCTCCATATAGGTATTTAACATATGCATAACTATGTCTTTTACCTAATGTGATGTTATAGGTTTTCTAGGATGGGATAGAAGGAAAGGAGGGTGGGAGGGAGGGAGGGAGGAATACTGTTCCAAATATGGCATGTCTTATGACACTAAGTGCACCTACCATTATTGGTATCACTACTGTACTACTTTATTTTTCCACATTCATTTAATCTCCATTTGAAGGTCTTTGTATTTCTTTATTTTTTTTCTAATTCTTACTGACTCTTCTAACACCCACCAACTGCAACATCAATTATCTACAGTATGTTTGTTTCTTTATAACTACAGTTGTGTTCAGCTTATTATGGGCTAAATGTTTATCATTGTTCATTTGAAAGTCCTACAGGATCCTAACCTCTTTTAATGTTTTTTAAATACAGAGGTTTATTTACAGTCCTTTAAAATTTAGACGCCATACTTCTAAATCTGGATTTCAAATCAAACTCATAAACCTGAGCTTAAATTCCTTTCTTGCTTTCTAAATTCCAGTGGATATATAAATTATTAGAATATTCTTTATTAGCCAAGTGTGATTCGACACACAAGGGATTTGTCTCTGGTGTATGAACTATCAGTGTACAAATAAACAACAAAGTAATATAATCATAAGATACCAATAATAGAAGGCAATAGGAAAGATGAGAAGGTAGTAATACAACCTTATTACATGGGTTAATATCCTTAGACATAAGACTGAACTGTGGGAATTAGGTGGTCAGCAGAGTGACAGCATGAGGGGGAAAACTGTCTCTGTCTAACTCATACTTAAATTTCTTTCTTGCTTTCTTAAATACCAGTGGATATATATGATAGTTAAATCATTTTTCACTTTTATAATGAAAGATAGCTATGCTAATAATTCCCCTTTTTAGAAGTCACCAGTTCCCCATTTTGTCGTAACATTGTACACAAATCTGTCATATGCTATACTTCTCAGGGGGGGGGGGGAACCTCCCAATTCTTTCCTGGAGATTTTATACAGAACATGGGAATTTGCAAAGGAGAGAGAATGCCTGGCAACAATGTGGAAAAACTTTGATAATTGGGGCATAGAATATGTGTGTTTTTTCTGGATTAAGAAATACCCTGCCTTTCCTTTTGTCCAGCCAGCATTATAGTTTGCAGAAACAATGGCGCTTGTAAGGCGACCGTGATTAAGGATGCATCAGAGCATTTGACAACATCCGTTGTCCATCGCTAGGATTATATTGTTGGCCACAGCAGAGACAGGCAGGATTAAGGAAGCAGAGCAATTCACAACTTTAAAGAGCATAGCATACCAGACACATCCTAACATAGATTTTAAAGGTTTTCTTTATACCTTTGGAATCACCATATTAAAATGTAATGAGAAATAGAAATGACAAAATCGTTCTTTTAGAGTACACACAGGAAAACAAAAAAAGCCCTGTCTTTTATCTTTTAATAATGTTAGTGATATAAATGTCAATGGAATTAAAGCTTGAGGCAGTAGAGTGATTTAAGCGAGTTGAGTAATTAAAAAAAAAAGAAAGAGAAGCACGTTTCACTGGCTGTTAATTTGTGGCTCTCCCTTTTCCTCCAAAAATGCACCACCACAATAATCCTAATAGCTGCAATCACAGCATTTACTGCACATTATGGCATCTAAGAAAGTGCTGACTGGGACAGCCGACAACCATTTTGCAATGTAATTCACACCATAACATCAACTCTCAGCCTCTTGCCTTGAAAAACAATGCAATACTTTTTGGGAAACCTAAAACTGAGTTACTGATATTCAGCAACGAAGGCTTATGCGCACAAAGAGAAAGGGGACATATACACAAACACTACTAGCTTCTAGCAAATTAATTCCTAGCTCCAAGCAAATGTGTTTATTTTCTCTCTCTATCAAACATCTCTAAGTTTGGAAAACATGTTTATTTTATTCCTAGAATTCTATGGCTGATGTTAACCTCAATATGCTGCTGCATCAAACTTCTCTCTATTCTGGTATTTTTCATCCCTTTTTGATTTCAACCATAGGAACATGTATGCAAGTAGCCACTTAAGAGCAGCTTTGAACAAATCCACTTTTTCTCCATCCTCCATGCAAAATTTTATTTTTTGTCCTCATTTTCATTCCCTTGTTTAGAATAGGAATCTCAAAATAAAATAACCCATCTCCTTCAATTCGGCTGTAGAATTGAATTGTGCAAATCAGGGGCAACGTTACCCATTTTTCAGACTGAGAAGTGCAGGCAGCAAAGGGAACATTAAGGGATGGAGAATCTTGATTATCAGGAAAGGGGGGAAAAATCAGAAACCAGAAAAGACATTTCTGCATATTACTATTAATCCAGCAGTGTTGATATATTCCAATGCTGCTTCTCTTTCATGAAATAATTAACATACATCGTAGTTAAAGGAAGAATGAACGATTTTATTACTCTGTTGATCACAAATTAATTTTCAGCAGACAACGTAGCACACTTATTGGACATAAATGTATTTAACAAAATTTGTGACCATAAGATCCTCAGTGGTTCACAAGATATACAGTAAAATATAATAATTCTATATAAATATAATAAAAAGAGATTAAAAATAGAAAAAAACCCAAACAATCATCAAGCATTGACCATTTTGGCTATGACCTACAATACACTGAGACCTGGGTGGAGGTAGAGCTGCAGTCTAGTTCTTTTGGATTTTTCAGTCCTTGTCCAAGAACTAATTTCTGCTTAAATTTTAATATTTTTAAATCAGCCAAGTTTGGCAAAGGGCTTCTATCTAGCTGGTCATAAATCACTATTCCTGAGTTTGGTTGGATGCAAGTAAATATAATTTAAGTATTTTTTAACTGTTCTTAAAATAATTGAAAAAGAAGTCAGGGTGAAGTAAATAGCACACTTCAGTCTACTTATTATGACCTTTGGACTAATCAGACTGAAGGGGGATCAGTCACAACCACAAAGTCAACAAAAATGTAAAGATTGGTGTGCAGATTCAATCAAAACAGTGAATGTGTAGATTAAGCAGAGGAAAGAAACCACTGTAGGACAGTATTACTTTTCGATGTGTTTAGCAAAAAGTGAATTGCCAAGGACAAATGAGAAGCACTGTAGGCAGTAACCTTATGGAAAATGGTGCAATTCTCTGAATTTCTTAATCAGTTAGGATGATGATAGCACTTTCACACTTCTTTTTCTTGCCAAGACTCTTTGGTCAATTCAACAGTTCCCCTTGTGGGTCTTAAAATCAAAATGGAGACTTGCAATCAGACAGGCATTCTCAGATACAGACATCTGTCTGAGATTTTTTTTTTAGTCTAATTAATATAAAACGGTTGTTTACTATAGGTCTGTTAATCTCCTCTTTAATTTAAAAATAAAGAAGATATGTGGACATCAATGGTAGTATAACTTTTGTCTCTGGGAGATCCAGAAGAAACTTTGCTAATTCTCTCCCCCTCCCCTTCTCCCTCAAATAATAAAAACACACTGAGAGGCACAAGGGTCATTTTAACCTAAGTGTCTGGGAAATGTGTAAGGGAAATACAAGGCAAAAAAAAAGTATATCTGACGAGTTGTGTTGCATGGTTTTCACAAATATCTGCCTTATTTTTGGTTCTAAAACAAACAGAAGTCTACAGTGTGTCACAAAGGTTTTTCTTCCTTTGGCAAGAAACCCTGCAGAGGGGCATGACACTTTCTCTTTGAAGAGGAGATGCTGGGGACTGAACTGAGACCTTTTGTATGAAAAACATGCTTTTATTACTCAGAGTCTGGCAAGAGAATCTGGAAACAGACTGCTTCTCCCATACAACATATTTTGTTTAAAAGTTCTATTCCAAATAACCACATGCACGCACGCACACACACAAATTATGAGCAGTAGTTTACAACTAGGGATAGTAGTGATGGAAGAGCTATCCCTGAAATGTTGATCTGGCGTCGCTCCTGTTGGTTTAACTTCAGGTGACGATCATATTTTCCGATGAAGCCTTATAAATATCTCATGTAGTATGGGGCCTTTCACTTTTAAGCATAGCAGTTTAATTGTTTGCAATTAGTTTTATATTATTGGATTTTCTGTTACTTTTGGTGGAAAGGTTTTGTGCTTTATTTCATATGCCACTTGTTTTATATTGTCAGCAAATATATAACAAAATTTATAGCAGTCAACAAAGGGATACATCCTAGATCAGGCTGTCAAACTCGCAGCCCATAGGCCAGATGTGTCATGCACAGGCCACACCCATGCCCAGTTTAGCAAAGGGGGGCAGGGGGCAAAGTCCCAATACATCACGTGAAGCCACTGTGACGATGCGAGTTTGACACCCCTGCCCTAGATGATAATTCTGGAGATTGAGGAAAGATAATTAAATAACAACCACAAACATCACTTCCTTTCATTCTACCTAGAAATGAACCAGCCATTAGTGATGTCCCTATAAAACAGAAGTAATACCCATCCAAATGAGGCTTAAAACTCTTGTACCAATGTTTCTCGGCCGTAACAATCTGAAGAAGTGTGGATTTCAAGTTGTCAAACTGGCTGGGAAATTCTGGGAGTCAAAGTCCACACTTCTTCAAGTTGCCATGGTTGAGAAACGCTGCCTTCCACCAAGGATTGTTCACCAATCTTTGAAGGGGATGCATTGCCAAGCTTTTGTCAGAGCTTGAAATGATGAAGCAGGTCTCCTGAAAAGGTCATTATGGCTGCTGCCAAGAGTTTCTTCAGTTGTCTCTGCATGTGTGTAGATCCTGAGGGGAAATATTTTGTTAAGCCAACACACTTTGCAAAGTAGCCCTTTCAAATATTTTTGCGCAGTTCTCCCATTTAGTATACTTAGCACACTGCCTTTCTTCCCAGGAAAGTTGCAGAGATAGCTATTAATAAAAAGCCTACAGTTTTAGACAAAATGGCCTTAAACTGTCTGATACTGTTACTTTCACTAAAAAAGCAAGTTCTATACAAAATTATATCTACATAAAACGTACTGGGTTTCAATTCAAAGTCTACTTTGTTTCTCTTGGTTGCAGACCAGTAAAGGCATCTATATGGTTCAGAGCACAAGAAAAGGCAGAGTTTTCTACTTCCACACCACTGATTCAAGTCTAAAGCTTTACTGAATTAGGGCTATTTGAAACAGGCGGCTGTCTCTCCATTTACTACTAATAATCCTCCAGTGCCAGCAGATGGAATTCATGAGCAGGAAAAGAAAAAAGAACCTGTCAGACTTTCACACAATTGGATGTGTGTGCCTCAGTCTCTAGCCTATTACTAATTACCTAATGAGTGGTGCCATTTCATTTACTTCCATTTCTGTGGGCCAGGGCAATAGATATAAGGACTCTATGAGCTGCTAAAGGAAAATTCTCATCTCCTGGAAGCTCACACACAAGGCTATATTTACATCTGGAGCAAATATAATACTGTTTATTTCCATCATATAAGTGGGCACAATGCTCAGGATTTATAAAAGAATAAAAATAGCCAAAAGTGCTCAAAAAACTCAACATGAAAAAAGATAGATGTAATTAGCAAAGAGCAATGGTGTGTTAACCATTAAGTAGGCTAAGCACATGCTTAGGGCACCAGGCTCAAGGGGACACCACAAAGTTGAGAAAGAAAAAAAAAACCAATGAAGATTTGTATGTACAAAGGAGAGAGGCACCAAGATTGCTCAGTGCTTAGGGCACCAGTGAGCCTTAATCTGCCACTGGCAAAGAGATATAACATATATAACTCTATATTTATATAGGTGTATTTTATTCATGGGAGTTAAACTCCAGCGGACAATTATGGATGAGGAAACTGCAGATAAATCAGCCTATGAAACTTGGAGGGTTAGGTTCTGAGATTTGGAAAACCACTAAAAAAATCATTCAAAAATATAAAGAAAAAGCAGAAATAAGGATACTTTACCAAAAAAATAAAGTATATAGAATTAAATGAATGAAGGAGTAGAACTGCCATCCTTTTCTTCAAAACTCTGGAAATTATCAGTGTTTCTGATGATTCTGCAGTTAGAGTGGGTGCAGCTAGATCTTCAAATTAGACAGTGATCATTCTTTGCAGAAACTAAAAGGCATCCCAATAAGGTGTCAAAATAGCTTCTAACTACCTTTTGAACTTGATGCTATAATCTGTCAGAGTGTCAAGTTCAAACACCTTGTCCACCAAGATAGTTCCTAACTTCATGATCTCAATTAGTTTAATCTTCTTGCTCTCATTTTGTAAATTTTTTGCCATGCCCTGCAAGAGAGTTCTCTGTTGAATTGATTTGGTTTTATTCTGGAAGAAGAAGAAGGAAGAGGATAATCACACAAAGTCAAAATATACATAAATAATTGGGAACTGGGAAATTGTGAATTTGGAGGCAGATGCAGCCATCAGCCCATGCACAAAATGGCCAATAAATCAGAATTGTCCATCAAAATTTTTAAAAAAACCATAAATCAGTAGAATTATCAGCCTCTGATAACTAAACTGTAGATAACAAGATCCACTTTTACATTGTTTACAATGGAAATAATTATCTACAGATTTATTTCAGGTTCTACCAATATGAATATCTCCAAGTCTATAAAGACTTTAATCTGGCCCTGCATATTCACATTTTTCTCTTCTCCAAGAGAAATAGAAAGGCATTAAAGATTGAATATGTTCACATTATTTTTCCAGCATTACGCTAAGATGAACATGGAGAAGATTCCTAATAATTCTGGGTGAGAAGAAAGGTAGAAGTTATGCTCAGGCGCATATATATTCATGGGCAAGCTTTTCACCATAGCCATCAGTTGTGGAAAACTATAGAAGTTTTCAACAAAGACTCACCCAATGGTACAGAATTCATACATGTGGCACAAAGACCTAGAAGAATATAAATTGTGCTATCCACTTTCAGAAACTATAACATCAGTTAAATTAAATGGTCTAAAAAGGAAATTGTGCAAGATTATGGAAGGTATGCACATGTTATAGTATCACTATGACAAAAGCAGAGTTGAACTCTGTTTATGGATATTGCAAAGCATCTGATAGACCAAGTATGCTGAACTGCATACTTTTGGGCTCTATAATTTTTGAAAGATAACAGCATCAGTGCATTTACGCTGTACTGTACAGTATATTTATACTAGTTAAGCAAAAACTGTTCACCCATTACCGAGAAAGCAACCATTCTTCCTCTTTTTGATCAGTTGTACATGATGCCACCATATGGCATTCCGTAATCAATTACAAAGTTGTACTTCAAACTCAGTGCTGCATTTATAATATTACTGTAAGCAGCATAAACACCAATACGGGGAGGGGGAAATGTGTCCTTTTTATAGGGTTCCTGCTGATAGTCCAGCTGTTAACCAGTTCATGTTCTCTCTCATGTATTTTATATTTAAAAAATAAAACTCTACACATTTGTTCTGCTTTTTAAAAAAAAAGTCTTGCGGCTGAAAGGTACATTTTGTCCTACCCCACTAGGTCTGTATAACTATGTTAAAATGTTTTTATTAGATGAATTGCATCATTAAATTGCATTATAAAAACTAAAAATGCATCATTAATTTTCAAAAACAATAGTAAATACATCTCATTTCTGATACATGATTTTGCATTTAATTTTTGCCCTCGGCCATACTTTTTTTCCAACAGACTCACTGTCTCCCATTATGCAGACTATACAAATAGAGCTAAATTGCCAAAGAGGTTTTTTTGCCTTGTTGCTGTTGCCAAATGTCTGTAATGTGAAAATAAATGAATTTCTAATCGGCTGTTGCAAAAAGAAAAATTACTTTTTGATCTCGGTTCAGCCAAGCAAGAATCTACCTACCTAGTATAATAGGATGGCAGGGCAATGTATAGGATGAAGAAAGACAAGGCTAGACAGAGATAGACAAGCCAGCAAATTAGGTTAGCACATTTCAGTTCTATGTGAGTGGCATTTCTTAATTAAATATACACAAGTTCCACTGAAGTATACAGTCTCATTGCTGGAGGGGCTTTCTATTTAATGTAGCATTGGTTCTAAATAGCCATAGATCACTTATGTTTACAACAAAAAGAATGAAATGAAATAGCACTCTGCCTTTTTTTTTTCAGGAAACAAGGCTGATAAATCAAAGAGAATAGTGAGGACACCTACGTGCAAAACCTGAAACATTTAATGTGGCAAAACAATGCATGCGTTAGCAATGCATTGATGTAAATAGTTTAAAGTATTCCTTAAGGCATTATATGCTCAAAGATAATCCCAAACTGATATTAAATGGCCATAGGTAGCTACAATATCAGATAATCATTAAAAAGAAAAGATCAGGATGAAAACGTACTGGAAAAGCTTTCCATACACTTTTGTGCACTTGAGACATTTTTCTACATTCAGCTCATTTTCAAGGAAAGCAAATAAAATATGATCAACATATACGACAACCTGGAGGTCACAGTTTGGCTCTTATTTTTCTGGTGCTTATTAAGGACTTATTAATATAGTGTGCCCTACAGTATTCCTGAGAGCCATTGCTTTGTACAGATTATGTATCTTTTATATACATAGTTATTCTGTGTACTTTCTATATACACAATTTCTATGTTTCCTTGGTGTTTTCGATAAATAAGGTTGCAAAAATCCAGATAGTCACTAGATGGCAGCAATTATTATGATTGCTAGTAGCTTTGCTGCCATCTAGTAGTTATCTGGTTCTTGTATGGATTTTTATTTCATATATTTTATAATTTTGTTTATTGTACACATGTGTGAAACTTCTTTCTTCTTTTTTTAAGATACTGGCTTCTCAAAACCTTTGTGAATGAGGAAGGACAAATAAAGTAAAATCAATAAATGAATCAATTTATATTTGTAGTCTTGTAAGAACCATGTATGAGTCTCATACCTTCTGGTTTTTTTGTAATAGCTTTCCAACAATTGATCTGAACAAAAGAAAAAGTCATTTTAAGATGCTGATCCCATTGAAATCAAGGGTCATAAAATTGCTTAATTGTGGCTAAATGTTGTCCTACTATATATTAGTGTTACTATAGAAACAGCTTTACTTCTTTTATCTTCATATTGAGATTAGAAAGTGGACCATGCTACAGGCCCAGAATGACCTGAGACTCCATGATATTTAATTAGAATTCCAGGAATCAGGAAAATAATTCATTATTATACTTCTTTAAGGGATTATAAATGCTAATTGTTTTGTTTGTTCAATAAAAAAGCCATCTTTAATCTGAAACATAAAGCATTTCATAGAGAATCTCTAATTTACTAGAGAGAATTTAACACTTCAATCCTTTACTATTAGGCCAAGCTTCTGCAAGTAAGGGCTCTGGGGTAGAGAGAAAGAACAACCAGAAGTAAACAAGCAGGGTTCAATTCAATGTGAGTTACCCTACCACACAAACAGATGAGACTGAATCTGAGCAAGTGTTAAAGAATGAAATGCAAACTGCTGTCTTTTAATGGTTTAACCAGGGGTGTCAAACTCAACTTTCATTGAGGGTGCATCAGTGTTTGACCTGGGGGGGGGAGGGTGCTGAGGGCTGTGTGGCTGGGTGTGCATGGTCTCCTCGAGCTCCATTTTCACTGGCAGAGACACTGCGGGTCGGTCTTTCACTATTTCCAGGCCGGGCCAGATCTAAGCACCCTGCAGGCTGGCCTGCACGACTTGAGTTTTACACCCCTTGTTTAAACAGATTTATACAAAGTTGATGAAATGTATACTTTCAGAGCTGTATTTGTGAAAGCCCATTGGTGCATGTAAGTAATAGATAGCTTTGCAATCATCAAGCAGTAATGCATTCTGCAAATGAGCCAGCAGAACAGTATAATTTTACACAGTTTACAATATTTCCAAAAACAAATGTTTCTATGTAAGATAAGAATTGCCATACTTTGAGACTACAATGCACATTCCCCACTACGTCTAGCAAACGTACAGTATTTGGATTATGCTTAAACTTTTGTTTCATCCAATTAGAACTAAGTTAACATAACAAATTTATTAATTCTAGCATCATGGAATAGATTTTTAACACTGAATTTAAAGCACAAATGTTCCTTTGTACCAATCCTCCCTCCTGAAGCTTTAGCAGTTGACATTCCCTGTACCAAAAGTGGTCTTTTGTATTCTTTTCATCTGTGGTATGCAGATTCATTAGCAATTATATAACATACAGGAAAACTCTCATAATATATCAATTTATGTGTACTGTAAAATAAAAGTATGGAAATACCATAGTCAACATTAACACCACTCGTGTTTTTTAAGGCAAATGTGTCTGTCTTGTGATCAAATTGCATCTCATTTTGAAATTGCATGTACATATTTACATATATGTAAATTACATATATAATTTTTGAGCTGGTTTTGGCACAGAAAAGTCCACACTGGATAAATTATAGGCACTACCTTTCACAGCTAAGGTTTACTTTGAATCCTTTTCCATCCCCACTTTTATCTCTAATAGTTTCTAATCAATGCATTAGTCCCTTCCCTGAATTAATTTGATGCATTGCTCAAAAAGATATTCAGGATACATTAAACTTGTTTGCTACTCTGCTGGCAAAGCAAACATTGGGCTCATGCTACATTGCCAACCTTTTGAATTGCTGATTTAGTTTCAAGAAACTTTGCATATTTTTAGAAGGCATATTAATTATCCTAAAGCAGGTGCAAATTCCACCACATGTTCCAGCTCCCTTCCCAGTCTTGTTTATTATTATTTGACTCCGTATTGGCAGTCATAAGCAAATTACTCCAGTTAATGAAATAAAAGGATTTATTGTCACCCAAATTTACATCAACAGTTTAATCATAACACCTTTTCATCTAACATACTTTTCCAAGAACAATTTGCCCCACAATTTGTCAGCAGGGAAAATGGCCTTGTATAAAATGCTGGGAGGAAGGGAATGCTAATATGTACCACCACAGTCTTTCATTCTTCTAATTGCCCAGGGAATTTAAGAGACAGACTTATTTACTCACAGTAGGAAGTGTGCTGCAATAAATTAACATGATTATGGGCCTAAATAAGACCTTGACATTGAAAAAAAAAGGTGGGAGGGAAGAATGATAAAATCCTAGAAATTTGTATGTCAGTGAATGAAGAATTAGGACCAAATATCTCTATGTCAGAAGCAGAAATATAAAAGGAATACATATAGGGTGTCTTTAAGACTCTCTCTCTCTACTTTTAACATGATGGCCATTTATGAGTAAGGCATTTTAAAGGAATAAATGATTGAAGTTATTATTTTAAACTACATTTTTGTCTCTGCAATCACATACATATACATCATGTATAGTCATCAATATGCTTCTCTATATAAATTGGCTGAAATTACACAAGCCATGTATGAACTGCTCAGTGGTGGGATTCAAAAGTTTTTGCTACCGGTTCTGTGGGTGAGCCTGGTGGGCATGGCATGGCTTGGTGGGCATAGCTTGGTGGGCGTGGCAGAGATAGGATACTGTAACATCTCCATTCCCTCCCCACTCCAGGGGAAGGATACTGCAAAATCCCCATTTTCTCCCAATCAGCTGGCAGAGAATAGATGGGGGCCAGTCAAAGGTGGTATTTACCGGTTCTCCAAACTACTCAAAATTTCCGCTACCAGTTCTCCAGAACTGATCGGAATCTACTGAATATTACCTCTGGAACTGCTGTATAAAATTCATGAAAAATGAAAAAGGGATGGTCTGTTAACGTTAAAAAGTTATGATATTTATGTAGTTACTTACCAAGCATATCTAAATTATATTAAAGTAACCAAAATGTATTTACAATGCCCAAGGCATGTCACAACTTTTGAGCACTCCTAATGTTTAGAAATTGAAAATTGAAAAATTTGCCACAGTATGAAATACTGAGAATATTTGTAATGCATACAAAAGTGAACTAAAGGGCCATTCAAGTTTGAAGTGATCTTAACATGAACTTCACATTTGGTATCAAACAAGCTTTGATTCTCTTATAATGCAAAAAGCCATATTTTTGGTGCAATCCTTTTATAGGCATTTTTTGCCTGCTTTCTCTGCTTCTCTTTCAGCTAAAAATTTCTCATTCCACCAAAATAAATTGCCCACCACTTTCTTTCTCATACATCACCAAGTGTGGATGCGCCTTATCAACACTACTCTACTTTTTCCATCTATTACCCCATTTGTTTGCACTTTTATCCCATTGTCCTTGCACAGGGAAGAAAACATCCATCACCACCACATCTGCCACCTGTCACAAAGCCGTCAGTGGTATAACAGCCAACATGACAAAACTGTTGTAAAACTGCACCATCTCTGGAGCACCAGGTTAGAGAATTAAATGCTACAAGAAAGGTGAAGGAGAGAGAGAGAGGTACTATATATAGAATAGCTGGAGAAATATTAAACCTTCCAAGTTTTCACATACTCGCCAATTAGCAAAGAGGTTTTTACAACACTGGCCTTGGTTCACAGTGCTGAAAGAAATATCAGTGATTTAGTAAACTAGAACCTTTTGATTGTGATCATTCTGTGATGCACCAATCCTCAGATGTGATACATGTTGGGCATCTTTAAAACAATAGCACCAACTATATTGTTTTAATATAATATTTCTTGAATATCACATCTTCTGGCTTTTTTAAAAAAATCATTTTTTAAAAATAAATAGTTTTACATTTTATTTTGTACATTTCTTCTGGTCTTACCGATTATCATTACCGATTAGGTCATTTCGATTACTCTTTTTTTTTAAGAGCCAGGCTGATCAGATATCCTGTTTCCCCCAAAATAAGCCCTAATGGTTATTTTGGAGCCTCCCCCCCAAAATATAAGACAGGGTCTTATTTTGGAGAAAACACAGTAGCATTTTTAATATGTGGGTCACTGTATGGGCAATAATCAGAGCTGTTTAACCTCAAACCTATGGTAAACACAACAAAGAATTTGCTCAAAAGTGGGAGAGATACAGTAGGAGACAGAAGGGTTTAAACTGTCCTGTGGAGAAGAGAGGATTACACTCTCGTGAGCAACTATTTAATATGATTTTAGTTTGGCTTACAATAGAAATTCTTATCTAACTTTGCAATGTCTAGCAGCTAGGCAGCTACCGCTATTGGTAGTATGTGAGTGTCAATATTTATTGAGCTCAGACAATTGGTGTGGGAGGGATAATTTTCAGCCAAACCATAGTCCAGGGAGCCTAACAATGTATACATGAGCCACCTCATATGTTGTTATATTTACCACCAATATTGGTAAATATAATGGTAACAGCTCCAAATCTGGACTCGAAGCATTTAGCATCAGTAGCCTGGTTTTTGTTGTTGTTGGTTTTGCTGTATACCATATTTGTGGGACAGCTGCAAACACCTTGTAAACCAGTGCAGTCTAACGGTTAAGGCACCAGGCAAGAAACCAGGTGTCTGTGACTTCTAGTCTCCCTTGCCCTCATTCCTTTAGACATAAAATCCAGATGAGTGACTTTGGTCCAATCATTCTTTCTTGGCACAACTCACCTTTCAGAGTTGCTGTTGTGGAGAAAATGAGTGTACACTCCAAACACACACTTTATTCTTTCCAAACCATTGGGTAAACCAGATAGGAATCACAAACAAAACAGCCAATTCTACTTTATTGTGGTACTTTATTGTAAAGCCCCCATTGACAGAATCATGCAAGTCTGCAAGTACAGCTCTCTCCCCAAATTTCCATTACAATCCCAAGAAACTAAGGAGAATCTCTTTTGAGCCTATTGCTCTGCCCAATATCCAGTTGCAGGCTATGTTATCTCTTATCTATTATTTCCTTGCAAAATCTCTTGTTCCTGTCTCTCAAGTCTTCTTCACTGTGCTTTGAACATTTCCCATTTTCATTCTTGGATCTGGAAAGGAAGGGAATAATTATTTATGGAACTGATAATCTAATGGCAGCTTTTAGTTTCTATAGATTAGTATTACCTGGTCTTGAGGGCAATATGTGTCTGGGTGAAGGAATATAGAATAACAGGATTGGAAGGAGGGACCTTGGAGTTTTCTAGTCCAATCCTCTGCTGCGGCAAGAAACCCTACACCACTTCAGACAAATGGTTATCCAACATCTTCTTAAAAACTTTCAGTGTTGGAGCATTCAAAACTTCTGGAGGCAAGTTGTTCAACTGATTAATTCCACTGAGGCATGGGTGTTTACTGTATTAGATTTGTGGTGGATATGGAGCATGAAGTAACTTGATGCATGTTGAGTGACCCAGTTAGAATTACAATTCTTCCAAAGCCTGTTGACTACATAAGAGTACTATCTGGAAAAAACATGTGTGATCAAATACAACTATTGCAACCTGAGAAGTGTAAATGAAACTTCTTGGAGATAGGCAAAGTACCTATGGGCTCATTCCTTGCCTTATGATTATGCTATCAATCATCACCACCATTCATTCTGTGGCATGTCTACAGAATCAGAAAGCTGTAGAAAGATCCAAAACATCCCTTAATATTGTCTTTAGAGCATGTTTGACATACCACCATCACTCCCATTTGCACTACCATAATAGCAGTGATGGAGTAGTAGCAAAGCTTTCACCATAGACAGAGACAGGGTAGGAGGAGAGAAAGATTTTTCAAAAGTCAAAGATGGTGGCCACAGCCATATGTCTGAAGCCCTGTCCCTTTTTACATGAATTGCATATGTGGCATATTTTATCCCTCAGTTGCAGCTGCTGCTTTTACTTTTCCTTTTTTTAAAAAAAAAATCTCCCTAATGGATTATTCTTTCTGTTGGCAAATTTCTATCTGCACAAAGAGAGGAAAGTTATAATACCATATTGATTCTCTTTGGGAGCACTGAATTAAACTTAATCCAGAAAGGGATTTTGTTAATGGCTTTGGAGGTTCATAGACAACAAAAAGGCAAGACCTCAAACACAATACAGAGAGTTTTGGTATAGATCCAAAAGTTTAGTTATCATCTCTAAAATTATTTTGGGGAAATATTTTATTTGTGTGTTTGTTAGATTTATTTGCTGCCCATTTCATTTTGAAGTGACTTGAGATGGCTAGATTCTGGTGATGGAGTCAAACAGATGAACTATTCTAAAATACTCTTATTTTCTGTCCTGTTTCCTGGGTTTTTTAAAAAAATCTTGGTGGATTAATATTTTATTAACTTCTTTACTGTACTTATATAGTACTGTATAGCTTGTGGATGGTGGAGCTATTTAGATAAAACGTGTTGGAATTTTCAACAAATATTAGCAACCAATTTTTGGAAATCTACACTGATGGTATCTAACACTGACACGCCTTTAAATTTCAGAGTATGTATTAAAAACTAGCTGAAATGATCAGTTGTGTCTGCTTTTCCCTAATCTGTTGCCCCCTAAATCTGTTACAAGCCCCCAAATTCTGAGTGTGGTAGAAGTTGTGGGTGTTAGTTATAATCTCAGGATCTGTTAATAATAAATGAGAGGTGATGCCAGATAAATTGTGGATGGGGGTGAATGAATGTGTGCATATGGGATGTATGGAATTCTAAAGTACCTTTAAAAATTTTAAATGATGTGAGAGAATTTAGCAGGTGGAGATCCTCACGCTCCGAGTCTGATCGAACACAGGTAAGAGCCTATTTATGGACCTACCTTGTGGCATTGAGAGCGGCCAAACGTAGACATTGTGCCGCTCTTATTGCGTCCGCGGATAACCGCCCTGCTGCCCTGTTTAGGGTGACCCGCTCTCTCCTGTCACAGGGGACGCGGGGGGCACCCTTGCAGGGTAGAGCAGAGGAGTTTGGGGAATATCTGCAGGACAAAGTCGCTCAGATCCAGAGCGGATGGGCCCCCTCCAGTGGGCCGGACGAGCCGTCAACAGTGAGTCTTGTGAGACCATTCTGGGAGGAGTTTGACTCTGTTGCCCCCGAGGATTTGGACAGGTTGCGTGGACGGCTGCGACCCACCACATGTTCAATGGACCCGTGTCCCTCCTGGCTGGTACTGGCATCCTGGGAGGTGACACGAGGCTGGCTTCTGGGCCTGGTGAACGCCTCATTGGGTGAGGGCTTCCTACCAACTGCCTTGAAAGAGGCGGTGGTGAGGCCCTTGCTCAAGAGGCCTTCACTGGACCCAATGGAGCTGGCTAATTATCGTCCAGTCTCCAACCTTCCCTTTTTAGCGAAGGTTGTTGAGAATGTGGTGGCACAGCAATTTCCACGACACCTTGACGAATCCGAATATCTAGACCCATGCCAGTCCGGCTTCTGACCCGGGCACAGCACAGAGACAGCCTTGGTCGCGCTGGTTGATGATCTCTGGAGGGCCAGAGATAGAGGTTGTTCCTCTATCCTGGTCCTATTAGACCTCTCAGCGGCTTTTGATACCATCGACCATGGTATCCTATTGCGCCGGCTGAAGGGGATGGGAGTCGGGGGCACCGTTTTACGGTGGTTCGGCTCCTACCTCTCCGACCGGTCGCAATGTGTGTTGACAGGGGGGCAGAGGTCGACCCTGAGGTCACTCACCTGTGGGGTGCCACAGGGGTCGGTCCTCTCACCCCTCCTGTTCAACACATATGTGAAGCCGCTGGGGGAGATCATCCGTGGTTTTGGGGTTGAATACCACCTGTACGCTGATGATACTCAGCTGTACCTTTCAACCCCAAATCACCCCAGCGAGGCTGTCGAAGTGATGTCCCGGTGTTTGGAAGCCGTCGGGGTCTGGATGGGGGACAACAGACTCAAACTCAACCCCTCCAAGACTGAGTGGCTGTGGCTACCGGCACCTCGGTTCAGTCAGCTGACTCCAACACTGGCCATAGGGGGCGAACAACTGCCCTCTGTGGAACGGGCGCGCAATTTGGGCGTCCTCCTAGATGCTCGGCTGTCAATGGACGACCATGTGGCAGCCGTGGCTAGGGGGGCGTTCCACCAGGTTTGCCTGGTGCGCCAATTGCGCTCCCTTCTGGACCGGGATGCCCTATGCACGGTCACTCATGCACTGGTGACGTCTCGCCTGGACTACTGTAATGCTCTCTACATGGGGCTTCCCTTGGGACGCGCACGAAGACTGCAGCTAGTCCAGAACGCAGCCGCGCGGGCAGTCATGGGGAGTACTAGGTACTCCCACGTAACACCGCTCCTGCGCGAGCTGCACTGGCTACCTGTGGTCTTTCAGGTGCGTTTCAAGGTTTTGACCACCATCTTTAAAGCGCTCCATGGCATACGGCCTAGTTACCTGCGGGATCGCATCCTCCCACACACATCCCTGCGGCCAATTCGCTCTCACAGGGAGGGGTTTCTCCTGGTGCCGTCCACTAGGCAATGCCAACGGGCAACACCAAGGAGTAGGGCCTTCTCTGTGATGGGCCCAACCCTCTGGAATGACCTCCCCCCCCGACATTAGAACCACCACTGACTTCCGCTCCTTCCGGCAGAAACTGAAGACACACCTGTTCCGATTGGCTGGCCTGGCATAATTCTTAACGTCTACCTCCTGGCATATATATTTCCTACTGGTTTTTTAGGGGACTTAATTTTATAGGACACTGGAGTTTTAAATTTTGTATATTTTTTAAATTATTTATTTAGCAATTACAGTTCTGTCTATTTTATCCTCCTCTTATTTATGTATTTATCCATCTAATAATTTTAATTGTTATTATGTATGATGTTTTTGATATGGACTGTACACCGCCCCGAGTCCCTTCTGGGAGAGGGGGCGGTCTAGAAGTGCTAATTAAATTAAAATTAAAGATACAGTAACAGAAAACCTGTTTCTTAAAGGCTGCAACAGTTTACTTTCCTAAAAACTAAGTTCAACCATTATATTTATGAGTAAGAAAAGGTTTCAGTTACTCTATTTTCTTGCTGCTGGGGCTATTATCTATTGCAGCCCCACTGTAATAGTGCCTGACAATTTTGCTCAGCAGGAAATAAGGACTGTTATGGCTAAGGAAGCATGGAGAAGCTTGTGTGTTCCTTTCTCCTAACTCCTTTAGCACTTCTGCTATATAAAAATCCATTTTTATTCTTAAGGGAGCTGAGTAGAACGATGTTGTTTTATGTCCCAGTTTTTGCCACCAGTGATGTATGTCCCTTTTACAAACTTATCTGTGAGTTTTTGCTCAGTTTATAAGCTACCAGCAATCTTTCTTTCTTAAAGCTTCCTTCTCTCATAGTCTGGAGGAACCTTGAGATTTCCTGCTAGTGATTTAAAGGGCTATAACACTTGCAGGCTAGATTTGTTTTAGTGTCCATAAAACTCAAAAATTTCATAAAACAATTGGTGAAAATAAAATTACCAAAAAATGATGTACTGCCAGCAGACTGTATAATAGTTACGAGGGAAATGGAGAATATGATTCACTGGGGTATAAAAATGACAATGTATTTATTGCAGTGCAGTGACAAGAAACTAATTTGTCCCATTTACTTTTCAGACAGGGATAGAATTCTGATATTTTTCCTGCTCTCCTTACCTAAGCTGAGGCATAGGACTATTTCAGAGCGCTTGAATCTGAGGGCTTCTTATCAGTTGCATTGGTTCAGAATAATGGAACTAGTTACACTAGTTCAGGGGTGGGCTGCTGGGGGTTTGCAGGGGTTCGGGAGAACCTCTAGCTAAGATTCTGTGCAATTCGAAGACCCCCCCCCCCAAATCCTACTCCTGGCTGGCCCTGGTTACCCTGCCCCCACCTAGGAGTCCCCGCACAGCCCATTTTGGATGCAACTAAGTGCAGGACATGCATGGAGGTTTGGGGAGGGCAAAAAACGGGCATATCGGAAGGTCAGGAAGGCCAGAAATGGGCCCAATTCCTGCCTCGAGAGGGCCTCCAGAGCCTGCAGAGGCTGTTTTCGCCCTCCCAGAGGCTCGAGGAAAGCCTCTGAGCCTGAGCAGGGCAAAAATGCTCCCCCTGCCATGGTGCAGGAGGCTGACTAGGTCATGGCCACCATGACCACGCCCACCCAGCAACCAGGCAGAGAACCCCTTGCTAAAATTTTTGAAGCCCACTCCTGCAGTAGTTACACTATTTGTAAATGCGAAACTATGAATCCGATTTCTCCATGTCTTGTATCAGACATAAACCTGTTGAGAACCTATGCCTATGCAGATGTCACCCAATGACAACTCCCCAACCAGAAGGATCAAAGATGAGGGATGAGTTGTATAACACCTAGAGCAGTGTTTCTCAAACTTGGCGACTTTAAGTCCTGTGGACTTCAACTCCCAGAATCCCCCAGCCAGCTATGCTGGCTGGGGGATTCTGGGAGTTGAAGTCCACAGGACTTAAAGTCGCCAAGTTTGAGAAACACTGACCTAGAGGATTACAGATCCCTCACCTAGTTTAATTTAAAACAGCAGCTTCACTATGTATTTATAAGCCCCAGCTTTCCTGAATAATTAATGACAAGTACTTTGACCAGAAAATCAGTATGGTAGAAGAACTCTCTTGAGAAGGAGAAAAAATGGTTTTCCTATCTGGAACTGATCTTATCTGCCAAAGAGTGTTGAACAGGAATAGAAGGCAGGATTGTGCTGCTTATTTAATCCTTGGTTTTAAATTCCAATTAAACAATTGCTAATCCCACATTGAACCATCAGTATCAAAATTAAAATTCTTATACACAATACAAATCAATGTCTTTAGTCAAGGTACTTGAATTTGCCAACAAACCATTATCTGGCTTTTGGAATCTACTGATAGACATGGTGGTTTTACAAAAAAATTAACTCAGATCTCAGGAACATAGAATCTACTAATATTCCATTTTAGGACATATACTTCATTTACAGTCACAGACCAAAATACGACCACTACAAAAGAGACACAGCAGCCAGTCACCAAAAGCCCAACTAAGGGAGGTTACAGCTCTCTCCTCTAATGGTCACAGCTCTCAAGAAAAACCTGGAAACCTGAGAGGTGATGTACGAGGAGACATCCCCAAGGCAATGCACAAACAAATCACAGCCATCAGGACCAGAAGGGACGATTTCAGGAAGAGACAGTAACCTAGATCTGTCCGCGCTATACATAGGGCAAAATAGAAGGACATGCTCCGCTGTCTCAACCTCGGCTCTGTCACAAGGGCACAGCCGCTTATTAATCGGGAGCCTCTTGAAACGACCATCCAGAAGTGCTGAGGGCAAGACATTGAAGCGAGCTAGGGAAAAAGCTCTTCTATACTTGGGAATGGTTAGGGTATAAAAATAGGAAGCCATCCTCAATCCATAGTTATTAACTTGGTTGAGAGTCAGGGGGGAGCAAGTTTTATTGGCTCTGGCTCGTAGATATTGTAAATCAATGTCCACAAGCCGTTGGACTATCCTAAATTGGGCATCCTTGAGGTCGTAGTGAAACCTAGCAGATGAAGATTCTTCAGCAGCTCTTTCTCCCAGCGAGAAATATGGGAGTCCGTGAACACCAGGGAGAGGTAGCTGCCAGGAACTGCCAGAAAGAGCACCCAAAACCACCATTTAAAGGTGTTTATCCAGGCCATACATTCCACCGATCGAATGCCTAGTTCCAGGTATATCGGGGCAAAACCAACACAAGGGGGAAGACCCAGAAGTTTTCTAAGGAAAGCAGCCTGGGTTTTTTAGGACATATAATAACTGAAGCAAAATAGTAGTCAAACTCAAATTTTTACACTACCAGAGAATGTATTCTAGATTTATTTATCTATTAAATTTATATAGCTGCCCATTTTGCTGTTGTGATTCTAAGTGATTTACAGTGTTAAAAACCAAAGAAGCAATGCAAAGGCAACTACAAAAACTAATTTAAAACATTAAAAACAATAAAACTACTAAACCATAAAAAAACAATGGAAGAGCACTATTCATTTCCTAGAAATGTAACCATTGAACAGGCTCTCCACCAACATGACTGGATCTCCAGGCTAGATAACAAAGCCATATCTTCAGTTACTTCCAAAAGGCTAACAGGATCCTTTTAGTAAAAATCTCAACTTTTTATCAATCCTATGGAAAGATTCACCAACAGAAAAATGCAGTATTTTAAAAAATACAATCTATGAAACTGATTTATTGTAATCTATATTAAGAAGATAACATCCATAGAGATCCTGTTAAGCTGATAACGTTACCTAGTTAGGAAACACCTGCAAGCAAACAAGCAAGGACTCCATAGCAACCTAAGGACTCCATAGTTCAATCCTGAGCTATATATCTTCTCTTCTTTTGGATCCAATTAAGCTTGCCCAGTTTTTCTTTACTAGGACTTCTGCCCATTTAGTATCTGTAACAGGCAAGGGAATTTTATAGTATAAATGGGAAATGGCTGACTATTTTGCAGAGATTTAGCAGATCAAGCAGAGGACCTAGGTTACTTGAACTTTCAGCTTATCAAAAGCATGCTAGAAATACATAAACACTACTCTCAATTGCTTGACTGCTTACTTTGCCCAACTGATTAAGTAGCCGCAGCGTGTGTTGGGTTGACATTTAAAAACCTGACGGACCTAAAAACTGGCTACCTCTGAAATGTCTATTCTCATTTTCTAAAGACTTTTCTGCTCAGTTTTTAAGTTTAGCACATGGTTGGGTTGATTTATATTAATAGCGTGCCTCGAAAGAGATTCAGAAATAATGTTTTGGCTTCCAACATGACCATCTATTTCTCATTAAAGCACCCTATGTTTCTTTTCAAAATTCAGTGTAAAAACAAATAAAATAACCCCACTGCTTTAATGAATCTACGTATTAAAATAACTCTTAAAGAAGCAGCATTTTTTTCCTAAACAAAGTTACACTGCTTTAATGAATAGAATGAAAAGCCAAAGCACTTCTTCAAAATAATTTTTAAATGTTGAAATCCATAAGTTTTTCTTTTCAGAATTTGTTTAATAGACATGTTTGTCAAGACCACTCTTAAAGTTTGGAAAAATTTATAAAACCTGATAACTAATCCTGTTTTTGTCCAGTAATGCTTAGTGTTAAATTGTTTCAAATGTTATTTTTATTTTTGGGTTTTTTCAGATACTTTAAATTTTTAACATTATGATTAGGATTTTTTTTTCATTCAGCAATGAACACAGACTTAACCTGGTGTTTTCAAACTTGTTCAATCTAATAGTTTAGAATAAACAATTTCCAAAAGTCATTAGAAAACATGCTTTGCTAATTTAGTGCTCTTTGAAAGTTTCTGCTAGGGTGAGAACAAGATGGCTAATCCCATCATGTCCTGACTATCAACATATAAAATACTGCTGTCCTGAGGTCTCATCACAAGGAGAAGTTATCCAGAGCACATTCCCTCTTCTTGTGGTTCTCCTTCATTAGGCTGACCTATAATTAATTTAGAATAGAATAGAATAACCGAGTTGGAAGGGGCCTTAGAGGTCTCCAACCCCCTGCCTAGGCATGAAACCCTATACCATTTCAGACCAGGGACGTACGGTCAGGGGAGGCAGGGGAGGCAGGGGAGGCAGACCCTCACCGCTCTCATCATGAAAATAAAAAAAAGGGAAAAGCGAAAAGGTGCTGAGGAGCCTTCCGCACACGTGGTCGGGAATGGGACCACGTGTGCAGGAGGCTCCTCTAGCCTCAGCCTCCCTCCTGCACACATGGTCCCATTCCCCGCCTTCCTAAGTCAACATGAAGGGGACCACGGAGCGTGAGCTGCAGTCCCACGGAGCGCGCTCCGTGGTCCCCTTCATGTTGACTCAGGAGTCAGGAAGGAGGGGAATGGGACAACGTGTGCAGGAGGCTGAGGCAGCCTCAGCCTACTGCACACGTGGTCCCATTCCCCGCCTTCCTGAGTCAACATGAAGGGGACCGGGGCTCGCGCTGATGACGTCACCAGCCTCACCAGCCATAAACCTCACCGCACATCACTGTTTCAGACAAATGGTTATCCAACATCTTCTTAAAAACTTCCAGTGTTGGAGCATTCACAACTTCTGGAGGCAAGCTGTTCCACTGATTAATTGTTCTAACTGTCAGGAAATTTCTCCTCAGTTCTAAGTTGTTTCTCTCCTTGATTAGTTTCCACCCATTGCTTCATGTTCTGCCCTCAGGTGCTTTGGAGAATAGCTTGACTCCCTCTTCTTTGTGGCAGCACCTGAGATATTGGAACACTGCTATCTTGTCTCCCTTAGTCCTTCTTTTCATTAAAATTAGACATACCCAGTTCCTGCAACCGTTCTTCATATGTTTTAGCCTCCAGTCCCCTAATCATCTTTGTTGCTCTTCTCTGCATTCTTTCTAGAGTCTCCCCATCTTTTTTACATCGTGGCAACCAAAACTGAATGCAATATTCTAAGAGTGGCCTTACCAAGGCATTGTAAAGTGGTATGTGGGCAATCTCCTGGCCTCTCCTTATCCAGAGAATTTTCAAGGAACTGGTCTATTCTCTGATTTCTTAGCCTTTGCTTCATTCATTGCCTACACTTTTACAGAGCCATCTTCATTTGCCATACCATTCTCAGAAGCCCAAAGTGAATGTCTTCCATAGAGTTACAGTATCCTTTTTTGGGTTCTCTTTTTGTTCATAAAATTAGCATTTCAGACTAATTTTTGATTAAATTGAGAACAGCAAATAGAGGTATAGTCCACTGTAGAAAGAGTTTATGTTTTAATCAGAATGCTTCTTGTCAAAATGTTTGACTTAATTTGATTAATCAACTGAATTTGTAAATATATCTGATTTAGGAATACAATAATGTTGAAGTGCATTTTTATCTTTAAATTGTTATCTTGGTTTCTTAATGGAACATGGAATAAAATAATTCTTTTTTTGTTTAAGAATCAGATACGACCTGTGAGTTGCATGTTGAAAACTGCACTCCAAGAAGGGAAATGGGAGCAGGGACAGGTGGTAAATTTGATTTTAAATTTAAATGTAACTAAAATTAAAATAATTAACATAGTTAATGATTTATTAATACTACTGTCCCAAATATATTTTTTCCAAGAGGCAACTGGACTTTCCTTATTTTTCCTTGAGATGAGATGATGAAAAATAAAGTCCAGTTGCCTCTTGAAAAAAGTACCTTTGAGACAATCATGACCTGGACCACTGAGAATCTCCATAGATATTAATAATACTCTTATGTCACATTACAAAATTGTAGCATAAAGGGATCCTTCCCTACTATACAAAGAAATGAACAAAAAATAAATAGAATTTTCTTTTTACCTAGTAACATTTCTTTTGTACATTCTAAACTGCAAGTTGTCCCTTGCTGATGGGTGAGTTAGATTCTGATTTGCCATTTTTATCAATTTTTCTCAACCCTTGGCATTTTTGTACCTCTATGTGTCCTAGTGTTTTGAGAAACTTCTGCTTTACAGTATTGTACTAAAGAAGTTTTAATACAGCTGGGAATTAAATGAAAATGGCTTCCCCATATTTCCAGTAAAAAAAAAAAGTTCAGTTCGCTGAAATCAACAGAAAAAATTAATTATAATAACTTTCCCTCCCATTACTTTCAATGGGATGGTCATGATTAAATTTAACTGGACTGAAACAATTGTAGACTGTGTCTGAAAATGCTAAATTCCATTTTAATTCACCCTTTACAAATTTACTATCCTCATTCTCTTCTTCATGTGCTTATAGTCTGGCAATATTGAGCACTAAAGGTGATAAGCAGATTGTGTTTATTATGACCACATAAGGCTTAACTTTCCATTGCTAATTAAAACCTGTTTTAAAATCTGAGGAGAAGAGCCCTCGATTCTATCAGTTCATTGACTCCTATTGCTCATAAAAACCGCATATTACCATAAGGAAATTTAACCAAGTGAAGCTAATGGCCTTTTAGCTGCTGTGCAAACACTGTTCTGTTCCATTCTGTACCAAAATTATCTTTGTCCAACCGGTCTCCAATTCCCATCATTCCCAGTCAGGTCCTGTTGGCTAATGTGTGATGGGATTTGCAGTTCAACAACACACATCTGGGGGGCTACCACAGACCTCTTGTGCAGAGAGAAGGTCATCAGGACTGTGATTGTGTTCCCCTTTACAAAACAAAAGAAGGACTATTCTATCCCCTTAACAACAACATGGTGCCAGTTTTGACAATCAGTTTGAACATGCTGGGATTCTCTCCAGGACCAGTATCCAAATTATAAATAAATTCTATACTTATTTATTTATTTATAAAATAATCACTTGTTCTTGCAATGCCTGAGAAATCAGGCAAACTCTTCTTTACAGCATTTTTAGGAAAAGATGCTTCCTTGTTATAAAAAAAAGTCTATTAAAAAGGGAGCATTTTATATCTTGTCTGGTATTCCTATATGTGACTATTTCTCCAATATTAGCATACTATACATGACACTTTGTATAAGGTGTGATAAGTAAATATTACAATTCATGTGAGAAATGCCCAACTTTAAATCCCCTTCTGAGTGGAAAACATTATATGAAAGTATCCCTATTGTATATATTCCTTGATATGAGGTGATTGGACAAAAATTACTTAAATAATCATAAAACATATATTAGTACATATTTTATATTCCCAGTCAACAAGAAACCTAGATAATTTTCTTACTCCTCCATTCCTGAATAGAAATTTCACTGAATTTACTGGCAATAATTTTTGTGTACATACAGTATATATTATCTAAATACATTTAGATATTTACAACATCCACTAATAAAGTATGACAGATATGTGATGCCATTTCCTAATACAATTCTAATAATGTTTTCATGCCATAAATGAAATTTATGAACTACCATATATTTTGTATGAGGAGAGCTTTGTTAGGTTTCAGTGGCAAAAAAATCAGGAGGAGTCTAGTGATATATTTTCCTAACATTTTATTAAGAGGTATAAATGTTTGTGATGAAATTTAAAAATATGCTGCATACAAGAATATGTGTGCAATAATTTGGACAATGTGAGTTTGCACTCCCTTCAATTTTTGACCAAGCTAGAACAGAATAGCAGTTCCTACCTATTATAAATCTCACAGAATCTCAGAAAGATGCTGTTATCTCAGCTGATGTAAACAGAAAGAGTAACTCCTTATGGCTGGTGAATAAGCAACAAAATCATTCTGTTCATCTATCTGAAAAAAGTTGCAAAAGTTCTTGTGCTTATAGAAAATATATGCACTTTTGTCTATGAACAATTGTTTTCTTCAGGTTTCTTCAATTTACATCATTAAAGCATTTATTTAAATTGGATTACATGATCTTTATATCATGGACTGCCAATTCTTATAGCCAAATGCCACAATTCTTATTATCAAAGTTGAATTTTGGCAAACTAATAAAATACATGTGATTGTCAAGCTGGCAATAGCACTTAAACTTACAGATGAAACTCGAAAAATTAGAATATAGTGCAAATGTTCATTTATTTCAGTAATGCAACTTAAAAGGTGAAACTAATATATGAGATACACTCATTACATGCAAAGCAAGATAGTTCAAGCCGTGATTTGTCATAATTGTGATGATTATGGCTTACAGCTCATGAAAACTCCAAATCCACACCCTCAGAAAATTAGAATATTACATGCAATCAATAAAACAAGGATTGTACATAGAATAATATCAGACCTCTGAAAAGTATAAGCATGTATATGTACTCAGTACTTGGTTTGGGCCCCTTTTGCAGCAATTACTGCCTCAATGCGGCGTGGCATGGAAGCTATCAGCCTGTGGAATTGCTGAGGTGTTATGGAAGACCAGGATGCTTCAATAGCAGCCTTCAGCTCTTCTGCATTATTCGGTCTCATGTCTCTCATCTTTCTCTTGGCAATGCCCCATAGATTCTCTATGGGGTTCAAGTCAGGCGAGTTTGCTGGCCAATCAAGCACAGTAATCCCACAATCATTGAACCAGGTTTTGGTGCTTTTGGCAGTGTGGGCAGTTGCCACGTCCTGCTGGAAAATGAAGTCAGCATCACCATAAAGCTCGTCTGCGGAAGGAAGCATGAAGTGCTCCGAAATCTCCTGGTAGACGTCGGCATTAAACCTGGACTTAATGAAGCACAGTGGACCAACACCAGCAGATGGCATGGCTCCCCAAATCAACACAAACTGTGGAAACTTCACACTAGACATCAAGCATCTTGCAGTGTGTGCCTCGCCATTCTTCCTCCATACTCTGGGTCCTTGGTTTCGAAATGAGATGCAAAAGTTGCTCTCATCAGAAAAGAGGACTTTGGACCACTGAGCAACAGACCAGGTCTGTTTTTCTTTAGCCCAGGTAAGATGCTTCTGATGTTGTTTGTTGTTCAGGAGTGGCTTGACAAGAGGAATACGACATTTGAAGCCCATGTCCAGGATCCGTCTGCGTGTGGTGGCTTTTGATGCAGTGACTCCAGCCTCAGTCCACTTCTTGTGAAAGTCCCCAATACTTTTGAATGGCCTTTTCCTGACAATCCTCTCCAGGCTGCGGTCATCCCTGCTGCTTGTGCACCTTTTTCTTCCACACTTTTCCCTTCCACATAACTTTCTATTAATGTGCTCTGATACAGCACTTTGGGAACATCCAACTTCTTTTGCAATTACCTTTTGAGGCTTTCCCTCCTTATAGAGGGTGTCAATGATGGTTTTTTGCATAACTGTCAGGTCAGCAGTCTTTCGCATGATTGTGATTCCTACTGAACCAGACTGAGAGACCATTTAAAGGCTCAGGAACCCTTTGCAGGTGTTACGGCTTAAGTAGCTGATTAGAGCGGGACACTTTGAGCCTAGAATATTGCACCTTTTCACAATATTCTAATTTTCTGAGATTGTGGATTTGGGGTTTTCATGAGCTGTAAGCCATAATCATCACAATTATGACAAATCACAGTTTGAATTATCTTACTTTGCATGTAATGAGTCTATCTCATATATTAGTTTCACCTTTTAAATTGCATTACTGAAATAAATGAACTTTTGCACGATATTCCCCGAGTCCCTCCGGGGAGAGGGGGCGGTCTAGAAATTTAATAAATTATTATTATTAATTATTCTAATTTTTCGAGTTTCACCTGTATATACCACTTCAGGGTGCTTTACAATCCTCTCTAAGCGGTTTACAAAGTCAGCATATTGCCCCCAACAATCTGGGTCCTCATTTTACTGACCTTAAAGGATGGAAGGCTGAGTCAACTTTAAGCAAGTCTGGATTGAACTGCTGGCAGTGAGCTGAATTAGTCTGCAATACTACATTCTAACAACTGTGTCAACATGGCTCTTGTTTTAACCTATATTCCACTTGTTTGATTTGAATATAAAATCTGTTCACATCAGTGTTAAATAAATAAAGACTTAGAAGAGAAGAATGAACTAATAACAGGAATGATCTAGAAAATTTTCCGGTTAAGACACAGGTAAACTGGACCAACAACTGTTGTTGATTTTTTGCTGTTGTTTTTATAGCAAAAATAGGTTGCTGTTGTTTTTATAGCAAACGTAGGTTAAGGTTAATTGGATTTAAAGCAGGGGTGCAATTCAGCTGGTTCTATCTGGTTCGGGTGAATTGTTAGCGGGGGCAGTGGGAGGCTCCGCCCATCTGCATGGACGTCATCACATCCTGTTTTTGAGGCTCTGCACATGCGCGGAAGGTCCTGAGCAGGCACACGCGCTCACATTTGCGAACCAGTAGTGAAGGTAAGTTGATTTCACCCCTGATTTAAAGATTCAACTACTTCTTCCATTTTTTTTGAAAGTCCAGAATTAACAGTTTAGCTGTGGCAAAAAGAAGCATGCAAGGGACATGAGCCTTAAACACACAGGAATAATCCACAATTCCAGATAGTTTATATCAAGGTTTTTTTTTTATTCAATTATATCTGATTGACTAAGACTGCCTGGACAAGTCCCTGCGATTTTCCAGAAAGATTTTTCAGACGTGGTCTCCTACTACCTCCTTCCTAGGGCTGAGAAGGAGTGATTGGCCAAGGTCACCCAGCTGATTTCATGCTAAGGCAGGATTTATTTCTAGCCTAATGCCCTAACCGTACCCTAAACTATCAAGTCCTCAGACCTACGACCGGAGTCGGGCAGAACAAGCTGGGACTTCCCTGATTGGTTCAAGCGCGCCTGTCGGCAGGCGCGGAAATTGCAGCCCTCGGATTGGCTGCCCGCCTGACAGCTGTCATATAAATAGCTGTCAGGCGGCCCCTGTTGTTGCTTGTTGTTTCTAGTGTTGATTCGTTAATAAAGAGTTTAACCGCAGCACAGCATTGTCTTACCTCAGCTTTAGCGAACTAAGCATGAACTGCCTCTCATTATACCAAATTAGATGATTAGAATAAAAGTTTCATGAAATGAATTTCAACATAAAATTGGAACCTATTTTTAAAAAGCCCTTCCAATTCCACTTTCTATGAATGCTTGAAGCATTTGAGAGGGTGGGGGGGAGAGGGAGAATCTACTTCAAGTTATTTTTCCAAAGAGGGAAGCAACAGGAGATTGAAACAGGAGATCTCTACATTCATTCTGGAGTCAGCAGTATTGAGGGCAGCCACCAAGTAAGAAAACTAACGCTGAATGCAGATTGATTGGTTGAAATTAAAACCAAATGACATTTCATTTGTGTCTTGAGCAAACTCTAACCTATTATTGGACTACCAATTTTCTGTAAGAAAAGCCGATAAGGTGTAGAACCATATTTTTAAAACTATGATCAGTCAAATATAGGGAAAGTTCTGCTTCCTCGGATATTATTTCTGATTTCATATATATCTTTTTATAGCCTCTGGTAAGCTTCAATACCTTTCTGAATCTTGCCACTCTTGAAAAGTAGCATATTTGCATCAGCCTGCCCATTGCGGTTTCTCCTTTGACTCCTCCTCCTTTCTCTGTAATTGATTATTTACCTAAAGCAAAGCAGAAATTAAAACCTCCTGTTATAGAAAAACAAAGAGGATAAAGAGATCAGGCTGGAACCCATCTAATAAAGCATGGATTTCCTGCGCTAGCATACAGCTTTACAGCTCTGAACCCTGGTGGTAGCAATGACAGCTAACTGGCTCCTGCCACAACTCTTACCAATTTCAATAAAGGAAGCAGATCTACAGCAAAGCATTGCCATGATTTGAATGGCTGGCCCAGGCATATCAGTAATGCTATTATACCTTTTATCAGGAAATATTGTTAACATCAGTGGTGGGTTTCTACTGGTGGGTTTGGCCAAACCGGTAGTGGTTTGGTGGCCTGGGTCGCTGGAACCGGCAGTGACCCAGACCTCCCATGCCCCTGAATCGGTGGTCCAGGCGGCGCCATCTGGTAATTGTACTGTGCATACATGCGGACCAACCCCTGGTTAACATGCACTACTTTGACTCAAGTATTAATTAACTAAAGGTACACAAGGGAAGACTGTACATATTCAAATGACATGCAGACAAATCCTTGTATTTGGGATGTTTTTTTAAAAAAAAAAAACTATTCACTGACATTTCTTTCTGCTGTATGGCATGATTATTAACATCACTAAATATTCCAGACTTCATCATCTTATACTAAAATGTAATGTAATGTACATTATAAGCATTACAATGTTCTTGTAAAAGCTATTTCATTTACCCAATTGTGGTAAATTATTGCAGCTTTATTCATTATAATTTATATCCTGACAATTCATAATTACTCTAGGTAACTTATACCTGACAGATCTTAAAGCAACCAGCTTTAAGGACAGCATTAAATCATCATTTCTCCCTCCTCCGAACTGCTGCCAGTTTAGTGGCACTCCCTCCTTCACAGGCACTTTGGCAAATCACAGATTCAATGGACATCCAAAATGACAAGAGGGAATGCAATTGGGGGGGGAAGCTATTCCAGAGCAAAAAGGTTGCAATTTTGAAGGCCTCATGATCTCTACCGTTGAGGGAGGAATCCATACCATGCAGTGGTGAGTTTCAAAATTTTTTAGAACCTCTTCTATAGGTGTGGCCTGCTTTGTGGGAGGGGCTTGCCAGCCATGTGACAGGGTGGGAGTGGCTTGGCAGTCATGTGACTAAGTGGGCTTGTAAAATGTGATGAAACTCACTTAACAACACTCTTGCTTAGCAACCAAAATGTTGGCTCAGAAACTTTGGCATTTGAAGCATGCAAGTCTTAAAGCTGTCAAGTTACAAGACCATTACATCCCTAACCCTTTAGAAAAAAAACCCCAGGGGTGTTCAAACTTGACAGCTTTAAGACTTGTGAACTTCAACTCCCAGAATTCCTCCTCTCACTCTTCATCTTGATGATGTGCGGATGTGTGGGGGGAGGGAGCTGGAACTGGTTCTAAATGGCACGGTAGATTTGTGGAACCTCTTCTATAGAAGAGATTAGAACTGGCAGGAACCCAGCCGTGATACCATGACCTTTCAGCCAGTATACCTTTTGAACAGCATCCAGCTTTAGTTGGTTTAGAATGCAGTGGCCTGCACAATTTTGTACAGTCTTAGACTTAGACATCTTATTTTGGGGTAGTTTTTAAGGGTAATTTTTAACTTTTGTTTGAATTTTAACCATTATTGTACAGCGTATATCCTACCTCCTCCGTCTATCTACCTATGTATATCTATATTTTTGTATCCACATTGCTGTTTTAATATGTCTGTACACCGCCCCGAGTCCTTTCTAGGAGAGGGCGCGGTCTAGAAATTAAAGTATTATTATTATTATTATTATTATTATTATTATTATTATTATTATTATTATTATTATTATTATTATTATTATTATTATTACTTGCACATGTATCATCTCTTTTATGGGAGCTGCACTGGTTGCCAGTCTGTTTCTGAGTGCAATTCAAGGTTCTGGTTATCACCTTTAAAGCCCTATATGGCTTGGGGACAGGCTGTTTGAAGGATCATCTCTCCTGCATTACATGCACCCAGCCCACCAGAATAAGAAGTCAGGGAATGTTGCAGGTCCCATAAAATGGATGTATATTAGGAATATACATCTGAAGGAACCACATAAAAGCCTTATCAGTGTTGGCCTCTTCTCTATGGAATGACATGGCCTTGGAGATATGATTGTCTCCACTTTGTTGCTTTTACCAAAGGATCTAAAAGAGATCCTAGTTTTCTTAGTGGGCCTAGGACCATGAGTGGGCCTGGAGTCAATCAAGTGGTTGATTTGATTGTGTTGTTGCTGCCATGGTGGTATTGGTATTTTATGGATTTTTAAAGTTGTAGGACTTTAAAAGACCTAGAACCACCTTTATGAGAGTTTGTCTAATAAATGAATAAAGTCTGTCAATAATAGATGGGCCCAAAGGGAACAAGAATACAAGTTATAAAAGGCTCTAAAGGTAATAATGTCACCTTGAGTTGAACCCAAAATCCAACCAGCAACCACCAATGGAGTTTCCATGATATCTGTATTACACTATTATAGCTGCTGTCAGTTATTAATCAGTTCTCATATATGAATTATATATTGTGAGGTTCTTAAGACTCTCTGAGCTTGGTTGTTTGCTTGCAAAGATTTCATTACCCATTCATTACCCAATATGCTGCTAAGCAGGGATCAATACCAGACAAACATTCAATTGAAAATAATACTTAAATCAAGGAGGAAACTATATCCCCACCAAAACAAGCATGGTAAATTACATACATACATACATACATACATACATACATACATACATACATACATACATACGTACATAGTTTCTGAAATCTCACCCTCATTCACATTGAAGTGCTACATACATATAGTCTTTTCTATTAGATTATATATTTCATGTAGTGATAACTATATTGAGCAATAGGTATTATTCCCTGTGAACATAGGCTTTCTAAGAAAAAACATGAATGTAAAAAAAAACTTTTCAGAATGTATTGGAATCTACGGTCCTTCATTTAATTCCCTTTTGTATTTTAAACTATGCAGTTAATCTCTATTTAATTGTCCAGTACAGTAAAACCTTAATTTAACAAACCAATTGAAAGAAGGGCCAAATGTTGTTAAATCCAATTGATGTCATTTACATAAAATCCACATCATTTACACAAAATATGTGATTTATAGACAATTACAAGTGACAATAAAAAACCTAGGATGATAACACAATACTAGGACACATTGCTCCAGCAGCTCACATTCAAATATGTGGACTTGATGTATCCTTTTCTTGGATAAACACAAAATTATCCATTAAGATTGCTAGTCCTGAATATTGTAAGTATTAAAGACTTAGTCAATGTCTGGCTTATATTGTTTTTCACCAATAATTAAGCTCAGTAGAAAGAAAGAATAATCATTATTAATAATCATTTCATTCCTACATCATTCTCTAAATATTTTTATGGATTAAATTTTTGCAGCTGTCTTTTAATATATCCCTTTGCATAAAATTTGTTAATTAAGCATTCCATCACATGCAGTTTTAAGGGCAATTGTGTTCTTCCAGTCCACATAAGTTGTTTGGGAAATGTGCATTAGGTCATTTCACCTAAAGAGGAGAATAAAAATTATATCCTATAACTAACTTGGGATTGCCCTAAAATAGGCCTTCACAGTTGGCAATTTTAGCTTTTGTGAACAAAAACGTATTTATCTTTAAGGGGCTACAAGGCTTTTTCTTGTTTTGTAGGTGGGAAAGGAGCGCCTGTTATTTCAGAAACAGCTGTTGCTTTCCTAACAACAAATCTACGTATGAGTAGATCTTCTAATCTGTGCAATACTCCCTAATATTACATCTATGCCAATACTCTTGGCAAGAAATATGAGAATGTAGAGCAAAACATTTCTGTTTTGGTCATCTTGGGTAAGCATTCCAGCTTTATCAAAATAAATAAATCAATTAGAATCTGAAGAGAATTGTTCCTTCCTAAGCATACCAAAACAGAGTGAAGATCAAATTGCCTTAGAATATTTATGCTGAGGAAAATTACATCCCGGAAATTTAATTTTCTCCTCCTTTTCCTCTCCCTTCTGCCATGGCCCATTTCCTATTTTATTTTTCCCCTAATAAACCAATAGATTCTTGAGATCATGGGAAGCCATAAAGAATTGGAATCAAATTAAGTCTACATTCTAACTGCATTAGGTGCTGTCAAGCATAGTTTACTCACTTTTCACAGTTCCACCTAAGAGCTAAATAGTTTTGTCCCTTTCTCTCTACTAATCAAAACTGATTACTCCAATAATAGACCCCTGATGCTGAACACTTTATGAAGGTAAGTTATGTCATATTGAACAGGAAAGGGGAATGGAGAACTCTCCCAGCAATAAATAGGTTTAAAGATGCACGAATCGATCTTGCTCCTGTTCTTTATCTCTTTCAGTGCTTTGCCATAGTCATGGGCTCAATCAATATTTGCAGTGCTGTAATGCCATCTTTCATAATAGCATCATAATTGGCTGTTAGCACATTTTATCCTACAATGAGCTTGTACTGGGACTTTACAATGAAGTCCTTTGTCCTTTTAGTTCTGCTACCCCTTTTAGTTCTGGACCCAGCCTCTTTAGCCAACTACCATCCGGTCTCCAACCTTCCCTTTGTAGCGAAGGCTGTAGAGAGTGAGGTAGCATGTCAGCTTCCCCAGTACCTGGATGAAGCTGTCTACCTGGATCCGTTTCAGTCGGGTTTCAGGCCGGGGTACAGCACAGAGATGGCATTGGTCGTGTTGGTCAATGATCTCTGGCGGGCCCGGGACAGGGGCTGCTCCTCTGTCCTGGTCCTATTAGACCTCTTGGCGGCTTTCGATACCATCGACCATGGTATCCTACTGCGACGACTCGGGGGGTTGGGAGTGGGGGGCACCGTTTTACGGTGGTTCTCCTCCTACCTATCGGATCGGTCGCAGTTTGTGTTGACTGGAGGGCAGAGATCAACCCCCAGGCGTGTCACTTGTGGGGTGCCCCAGGGGTCAGTTCTCTCACCCCTACTGTTCAACATATACATGAAACCGCTGGGCAAGATCATCCGTGGTTTTGGGGTACGGTATCATCAATATGCTGATGATACCCAACTTTTCATCTCTACCCCAAACCACCCAAACGATGCCCTCGACGTGATGTCCCGATGCCTGGAGGCTGTGCGGATCTGGATGGGGAGGAACAGGCTCAAGCTCAATCCCTCCAAGACTGAGTGGCTGTGGTTTCCGTCATCCCGATTTGTGCATCTTGTTCCATCTTTGATGATAGGGGGAGAAATTTTAGCCCCCTCAGAGAAGGCTCGCAATCTGGGAGTCCTCCTGGATATGCGGCTTAGTTTAGAAGAACATCTGACGGCCGTGACCAGGGGGGCCTTTTACCAGGTTCGCCTGGTACGTCAGTTGCGCCCCCTCCTGGATCGGGATGCTCTGTGCACAGTCACTCATGCCCTCGTCCTTTCTCGCCTGGACTACTGCAACGCTCTCTGCATGGGGCTGCCCTTGAAGAGCATCCGGAGGCTTCAGCTGGTCCAGAATGCGACCACATGGGTTATCATGGGGGTACCTAGGTGCTCCCATGTTACACCCCTTTTAGGCAGCCTGCACTGTTTGCCGGTTGTCTTCCGTGTGCAATTCAAGGTACTAATTATGACCTTTAAAGTGCTCCATGGCTTAGGCCCAGGGTACCTGCGAGACCACCTACTGCCACCAATAGCCTCCCACCGTCCAGTACGATCCCACAGAGTTGGCCTCCTCAGGGTGCCGTCGGCCAGACAGTGTCGGCTGGTGACCCTCAGGGGGAGAGCCTTCTCTGTGGGAGCACCTTCCCTCTGGAATGAGCTGCCCCCGGAGCTTCGCATAATCCCTTACCTCCGGTCCTTCTGACGCGCCCTAAAAAGTTGGCTTTTCCAGCAAGCCGGCCTGGCCTGTTAATTTTATTTAATTTTTAAAATGTGAGTGTTATATAAATTGGGTTTGTTTTTTGGACTGTTTCTAATTTCCTTTTAACTTTTGTACTATGTGTTTTTTAATGCTGTACACCGCCCTGAGTCCTTGGGAGAAGGGCGGCATATAAATCCAATAAATCCAATCCAATCCAATCCCAGCGGTGTTAAACTCGCATTGTCATGGTGATGTCACGTGACGTATCACGACTTTTTTCCCCTTCGCTAAACTGGGTAAGGGTATGACCAGCACAAGACACATCCGACCCATGGACCGTGAGTTTGACAGCTCTCCTCTATCCCATCTACCCAGTGCTATTTGGAAACCAGAGGCAAGGCAAGAGACATCAAATTCAAGGCAACCAATGGAATATAACATTTCTTGATCACCAGCTAGTTCAAATATATATAATCCTTGGCATTGTCTCTGGTTCTGCTACAGCAAGAAGTTTCTCTGCACAGGAACTGGATGGTACAAAATGAGTTTTATAATGATAAAAGAAAAAAATATGCTAAACCAATGATGGCGAACGTTTTAGACACCTAGTGCCCAGACTGTGTGCACGCTCCAGTGGTGGGTTCCAGATCCCGTTCCAACCGGTATGGTTGGAATGGGCCTGGGGTCGCCCACATGGATATGCGTGGTGCATGTGCACACTTGCGCAGCACACGCATGCATTATAGCTGCAAATGACACTTCCGCAAGCCTCCGTGACGCTCCAGCTGTTTGCGCAGGTGCTGCATGTGCCGTGCGCAGAGGTGCCAAAAGCTTTAAAACACGGTAAGGAGCTCGGGCGGGTGGGTGGGCTCTCCAGAGCACTATACTGGAACGGCTCCGGGCAGGCTCCGGTACGCCCGTACCAGGGCATACCGCCTGCAACCCACCACTGGTGACGCGTGCCCGAACTGAAAAGCGAGCACACAAGTGCATGAATGCACATATGCACAAACACACATATGCATGCACGGACATCCACATGCATGCATGGACATGCGCGCATGCGCAGCACAGACCCAAATACCAACTGGTTGATGGGAGGCAGGGCATCCCAACACAGTGCAGCAAGAGGTAAGATATTTTTCTTTTGTGAGCTTTTGTTTCGTCGCTTGCAAGGAAACAGAAGTTCACGAAAGAAACAAAGATCTGCCCCGGGCTGATGGCTCGCGTGCCAGCAGAGAGGGCTCTGCATGCCATCTCTGGCACACATGCCATAGGTTCACCATCATGGTGCTAAACAATATTGTGATTGAGGAATAAGAATACGGAAGCAAGAGCACTAAAATTATATAGCTCAATTCTGTCTGACCTAACACTCATCAAGGTATTTGAATTTAGATCACACTATTTCAAATTAGCATGTTGAAAGTGACATGACTAAATATACCTGTTTTGAAACATATTTCTACATAGGAATTAGAATAACAGGAGGTTAGATAAACTACTGTATATTCTTTATTTCTAATTATGGGTGTGAATAATGATTTTTGACATGGATGAGTGTTAAATAATTGGAGTAGCAACCTTCACTCAAAAGTGATAAAACCCAGGTAAGGCTTTTCTGGCATTTCTCCACAAGGAAAGCCAAGTTTTTACTCTGTAGACTACAAACATGTGGATCTATTTATCCATCCATCTTTAATTTACACAGACCTGTCAAATGTGAATTAGTCACTTCTGAAATTCTACATTCAACATTTTAATCTGAACTGACATTTTTCTTCTAAACAAGATAATTGTTAAGATAAATTTTTGTTAAACGTGACCTTGCAGAATCTAAGCAAACACTTTCCAAATATACTTTTCTGCCAGGTAATTAGCAGAATTCCACAAACAGTAGAACTACTACAGTGCATTAAAACATAAACCTATGAAAGTTTCCTATTGTTACATCTTGAGATCCAAGAACAAAAATTTGCAGAGTCTTATTCACTGCCATATAATGTCAGCTTACAATTTATAGTAAAAGTTTTCCATTTGGAACTCATTCATATTCAATATGAACTAAAATAATAACATATCTGTTCATTTTACTGAACTTATTTCACCAAGAACAATCTGGGGAAAACTGATGATTAAACAAAAAAGCCTAATTTTTATTTTGGATTCTCTTACCCTGGCATTTGGATAGGGTTACCAACAGTGGTTTAGGTTTAGGTTTAGGTTTATTTGGATTTATATGCCGCCCTTCTCCAAAAGGACTCAGGGCAGCGTACAACATTAAAAACACACATCACAAAAGTTAAAAAAAAGATTAAACCCATTTCCAAAAAGACCAAACCGATTTTTTTTTAAAGAAACAATACATTTAAAATAAATTAACATTAACATTAACAGGCCAGGCCGGCTTGCTGGAAAAGCCAACTTTTTAGGGCGCGTCGGAAGGACCAGAGGTCAGGGATTATGCGGAGCTCCGGGGGCAGCTCATTCCAGAGGGAATTGGTGGTGAAATTCAAAAAATTTTACTACCGGATCTGTGGGTATGGCTTGGTGGGCTTGGCAGGGGAAGGAAACTGCAAAATCTCCATTCCTACCCTACTCTGGGGCCAGCCACAGGTGGCATTTGCCGATTCTCTGACCTACTCAAAATTTCCACTACCGGTTCTCCAGAATCTGCTGGATTTCACCCCTGGTTACCAGATACCTGAGCAGGGAAAGGAGGACACAAACAATTTGAAACAAGGACCAAGCGGAAAGGACACAGTAACAGTTTAACTGTCTTGGCCTTTGTAACAAAAATTGCAGTGAAATTGCAAAATAAAAATGTACTTATCCTACATGTACTTTCTTTCAGAAAGATTGCTTTTTTTAATCTTACCAGTGTGCTAGATCTGGTTAGGAATAAAAAAAGCTTCAATATATAACTGATTAAGGCCTTGTCAGTTTCAGGCAATTGCCCAAGAGGGTTGGAAGATACTCATCAAGATCACAGTGGAGGTTGTTAATTTGCAGGGCGTTGCAGAGACAAGCTCCTCATAGATATTCAAAAAGCCAAACAATATTTTAAGGATATAACTTAAAATATTAATAGGAGGACCAGTCCTCCTTCTGCCTAATAATCCTATACCCGTCAAAGAATATGATTTTGTTTATTTGTGCCATAGAAAATGTTCATACTATTATAACAACTCAACTGCAACTCAACTGCTGGAATTGAATAAATATAACTAGAGAACTTGTTATCCTCAGAAGGCTTAAATAGGCAGCCTGACTACTTGTTGAGATATTGCATTCTATCTAAAATTCTTCACTGTGGCTCCTGAATCATCCACTCTCTTCAGAGCTTTTATTTATCTGCAGTGTTTCTATTTTCTCTACTTCAGGAATGGGAAACCTACCGGTAAATACTTCCTGATGTTGCTAAACTGCATCTCCTGACATCTATCCTTCCTCTTTGATTATGAAGGTGTCTGCACAAATCTACCAGTTTCTTCATCTTCATTCACAGTTAAGCCTATATCATACGAAACAGAAGTCATAAAGAGGATTATGGAATATGGCTTCCATGTGTCAAATGCTCCATATTGTAAACACACTGATTTTAGCTCACAACATGGAATATCTTTATTGTAATTTATTGCTCACTCATTGGGGACAATTTGGAATACAATATCATAATGGAGAAAAGAGTTAAGCATTTCCTCTTATCACTTCTCCTCTTGTTCCCCTTTTGAAGCTAGTTTTTATCTTCTCATACACTCTCAAAAAATATTATATTTCCAGTAGGTATATTATACCTGGACTACAAACATCAATCCAAACACAAGAGGAGAGCAAAAGGATGCAGAAAAACTAACTCTTGGTTCCCTTCCATATTTTTGAAAGCTTAGACATAGTGTGCCTTGTGGAGACACAGCATGTTATCACTTTGGCTGACCACAATTCAGTTTACAGTTGTTGCAGTTTACATAATGACTTTTGCACATTTTCCAGCACTTCTTCTTTCTTTATCATAATTCAGCATTCATGACTCGCTCTCTCCTTCCCTCCTGCTCTCTTCCCCTCCCTCCCTCCCAACCTCCCTACCTCCATTTGTGTATGCATGTATACCCAACCAGGAGCCCAGGAAAAATAACAGAAGAACTTTGTTATTTGCATACATTAACTACATTACTGTGTATCTTTTATATGTGGTCCAAGACAATTCCTCTTCGCTGAATGCAGCCCAGGAAAGCCAAATGTTGGACAACCATGATTTAAAGTTTGCAGATAGACCAGCAGATAGAAAGGATACTGAAGTGGAATTAATGGTTAAAGTGATTTCAGAAAGCTAATACATACATACATACATACATACATACATACATACATACATACATACATACATACATAGCATTTGTACTGATAAATAAATAAAGAGAGACTAATATAGATCTATTTCAAGCTATTTAGCTCTCATCAGCTAGCCATACCCTTACTGGGATTCGAACCTGGGCTGTTTTTACATGTTAGGCAGTTGTATTAGCCTCTAAGCCACAAGCTCTCCTCCCTTATCAGCTGAGCCAAGGAAATAATTAAGTGTTATGTCAAAGCACCCGTTATGCCCAAATATGGGAGGGAACATACTGCTTTCCTTTAAGGGTATTGCTATCTGATGAGAGCTAAGTAGCTTGAAATAGATCTATACTAGTCTCCCTTTATTTATTTATTTATCAGCACAAAAGCAACACAAAAATTGTTTTCTGCCTGGAAGGCTCCTAGGGTGGAGGTAAACAGCAAAAAGGGAAGCAGTATGCTTCCTCCCATATTTGGGCATACCAGGTGCTTTGACACAACACACACTCAAACACACACACACACACATACATACATACATACATATATGTGTGTGTGTGTGTTTGTAGATTTTCACGGATACAGGTGTGTAGGTCTTGGCGTATTCAGGTCTTTTCCCGTGTAAGATTGAGAGTATCTTGCCGACGTTTCGACAAGGTCCCACTTGCCATCTTCAGGCTGGTGCCTTCGGCTTCATGCTTGTGCGAGCCAAGTGTGATCGGAGCTGCCGTCTTTCTATAAATATTGGTGGGGTGGGGTGGAGTGCTGGCTTTGCTGCTGTAAGCAGATTGGTTGGCTGTGTTGTAACATCTTGATTAGTTGGTGGAATTGATGTTTGCAGATTAGTCGGCTGTTTCATAACATCATGTGTGGCTGAGGTACTGGCTGTGTGCCTATTGTTCTTTTGTGTTGTAATGACCAAGGTAATGGGCTGTGTGATGACATCCTGAGCTCTATTGTAGTGATATCCTGAGTCCTGTGCTGCAACCTCCTGGGGGGGTTGGCTGCATTGTAATATCCTGAGCCTTTGTGTTGTAACCTCAATACAATAATACAATACAATACAATATAATAGTAGAGTTGGAAGGGACCTTGGAGGTCTTCTAGTCCAACCCCTTGCCTAGGCAGGAAACCCTATACAGTTTCAGACAGATGGCTATCCAACATCTTCTTAAAGACTTCCAGTGTTGGGGCATTCACAACTTCTGGAGGCAAACTGTTCCACTGTTTAATTGTTCTAACTGTCAGGAAATTTCTTCTCAGTTCTAACCTCCTGAGTTGTGTGATGTAATGTCCTGAACAGATGGCTGAGGTGTAACATCCTGGGCTTTGGTTTGGCTCTGAGTTTACGGTCTGGCCATGTTTTCATGGCATGGGTCAGTTTGCTTTGTGTGGGAGTCAGAGGGGTGTGCAGCAGTTGGTGATGCCGCCATGGTTTGGCTTCTGAATGGTATTGGCTTCTGGATGGTGTTTGCATCAGAAATGAACTAGACAGGAAAAGATTCCTACTAGACCAAACCAACAGGGACCTACTCACTCTTCACCTCAAACTCAGTAACAAAATCCACCCAGCACTCTGGGACAAATCCAAACAACTAGCCTTTTGGAGAGCTGAAACAGAAACCTCCCATAAGATAGACACACACACACACACACACACACACACATACACACACACACACCAACAAACTCCACAGACTAGAAAAACACCAGAAGCCCAACCCCCCTCCACAGCAACTCATGAAACAAACAGTACATAACATATCAGACAGAACCCTCGCCATAGCAGAAACCAATGTCCTTTCCAAAGGATTCAACTTTGCAGTCGCCCCAAAACGCATCCCCACTGAAAACATCATATGTGGAGTTGAAGCTACCCTAACCAAAATCAACCCAGATGAAGCCAATAAAATCAGACTTAAAGTCACCAACATCCTCTGCTCCAGCAATCCACCCAGAAACAACTTACATAAAGAAGAACAAAAGGCACTCACCAACTTGAGGAAAGATAACAACATAATCATTCTCCCAGCAGACAAAGGTAATGCCACTGTGGTGATGAACACATCTGACTACCAAGCCAAACTATCCAACCTACTCCAAGACCCTGTTTACAAACCTCTAAACACAGACCCCACCACCTACCTGGAAAAAAACACCAAATCCAAAATAAAAGCCTTTCCCATCAGTGAAGAGATCCAGCAAAGAATCATCCCCAGAGAGAAATCATCCAGATGCCCCAAGCTCTATGGCCTCCCCAAGATACACAAAGAAGGAACACCACTCAAACCCATAGTCAGCTCCATAGGCTCACCTCTACAGAATCTTGCCAAATTTCTTGCCAAACAACTTCAGCCTTACACAGAATCCATCACCTCAGACATAAAAAATCACTCCACTTCATAGAAACAATAAAGAAACAAAACCTACAACCCAGCGACCTACTCATGAGCTTCGATGTCATATCCCTCTTCACCCAAGTGCCTAAAAGAAGCCTTGACAGCTATCCAGAACAAACACAACCCCCCTAAACACACCCTGGACCTGACCAACCACTGCCTAACCAGCACATACTTCATCCATAATGGACAAAGATACAAACAGATAGAAGGAGCACCCATGGGATCACTCCTCCCACCCGTTATCACAAACTTATACATGGAACATTTTGAAACTAATGCCTTAGATAAATCTGAACACAAACACAAACTCTGGCTTAGAAAAAAACTGGACAACTTCTTCACACATCTCAACAGCCTACACCCCAAAATACAATTCACTATGGAAATAGAAGCAAACAACCAACTTCCCTTTCTGGATCTACAAAAAACCCAATGGCTCCCTAGGACACATCATCTACCGGAAAAAAACACACACCAACATTACATCACAGAACTCAGGAGGTTATATATATTTAGTGTGTGTGTGTGTGTGTGTGTGTGTGTGTGTGTGTGTGTAAGCATAAATGAGCAGCTTCTTCTGGTCATTCTAAATGCTGCCAACTTCCATAGAATGAGCCATTCATCTGAACCACTTCAGTTTTGTATCGTTGTATCACCATTAAAATGTGTAATGATATAGGCATCATTCAGTTTTATTGCAAAGTATATTCATCCTCTTTTCTATACTGATGAAAGGTATTTACAAATGGGAAAAACAAAGGCTCAATAGAATAGAATAAAAAATTAAGCTGCATATTAATGAATAAATAAAATCTCTGCATACCAGGGAATTCCAGATAAGTTGCTCAACATCCATCTAATTCTTGGGATTCTTGAGTTTATCCTTTATAGGCAAAGAGCTGCCAATGATGGATCGCCAATGGTGTGCTATAGCCTGTGTCTTTGGCACAGCCAATGGCTTATACTACAGTGTGAAGGCAGTTGTGCAAGTCAAAGCTATGGCGAAATATATGTGACTAAGCATTCAAATCTATTAACTGCTATGGTACAATTAGCTATTACACATTTGAAGAATCATTTGTGTGATTCTCTGTGAATGTGTCTATGTGACAATGGATGGATGGATGGATGGATGGATGGATGGATGGATGGATGGATGGATGGATGGATGATGAATGTAGATAGAAGGGGACAAACAGTTTGGTTTACATGAGAAAAGGGAGCGCATATGTGCGAGAGATAAAGAAAACATTTCAAAAAGGTGTTTTCTAACTCTAACTGGTCGGAATCTACCTTAGTTTTCAAGATTCCTTTTCTAACCCAGATCATCCTTAAAGATACCTTCCTGAAATCAATATTCTTGTTCCTTACTTTGCCAGTTACATAATTTCTCTGTCATTTCTCCATTTGTTTATGTCTCCATCTCCTCCTTCACCAGTGTGTGTGTGTGTGCACGCGCGCGTGTGCATGTGTAGCATAGGCATAAATATTTGGCAATCTAAAAAAGTTGGCTGAGCTCCATGAAAACGTATAACATAATAAACTGAATCTTTAAGAATGTCTCTAAACTAGTTATGTATGTAATCCAGAATTCAAAGCTTCCCCAAGTTTCCAAGTCAATTCAACATTCTTAATATTATAAATAAATAAATCATAGTATAAAAGTGTGATACTCATTGTTGAAATTAAGGTTAACTTCTTTTCCAGCTAGTTAACACAGACAAGAAGAAATATTTCAGTAAAGCATTAAAGTAATTCTTAATGCCCACATTGGGGAGGGGGGGTTGTGGGGTTTTTTGGAGGGGGGATTACTTTTAAGATATCTCAGAGCTGTCCATTCCTTGATGAATTTGGAGTGAGGGGGGAGATTCACCACAGAACATTTATTCTGCTACTTAACAAAGATTTGAAGCACTGAAAAACTTAATGGTATTTTTATGTCATTCTTCTAACACAGGCTTTTACGTTATACCCTAGTCTTCTTTGGAAACTTTTGCCAGATGACACAAAGGATTGTTGAATTAATCACACAATTTTCTGAATCCTGGCTTGTGCGTTGAAGGAGAAGAAATCAACGGATGATTGCTAGCCTGCGTTCTTCACATCTAGGACCCATTGGAAAGAAAAAGAGCTGCCCAGGAGCATGGCTTGTATTCCACATGAAAAATTAGCCCCTTAACCTTAAACGTGTTAAGTGCAGACATGCATCTTGCATGTGCATGTAAATATAGGAAAGTCTCTCTTTGCCTCCGCCTGCTTGTAGCTGAAGCTCAACAAGATAAATGTCCCCCTCTCAAAGACAAGATACCTATTCTACAAATCACCCCTCTCTTCCCTCTGCACCTTCCTTTCCCTCTAACTCTCCTCTATTACTCATCCCCTGGAAGAAAATGCAAAGAGTAATAATAATTAGACAAGTACAAATAGCCAGACAGCGATATGGATGGCATGTCCCACTAAATAAAGGGCCGTTACCATACCAACAGGCAGGCAGAGTGCTGATCTAACAGTGTTTGTTGGCGCTGAGGCAGTGGCACATCATCCGTTATCCGACAACTTGGGTCTGAGACACGAACCATTGTCCCATTCCACATGCCCCTTCAGCATAAGGCAAGGGAAACTACAGGGGGAGAGAAAAGGACTGCCAGGATATATAAATAAATACCGCTGATAGCAGATTTGCTTAGAAGCGTTTAGGTCAGTCGGGCCCGGAAACCTGAGGTGCTTAGAAAAAGCTGCTTCATATTAATATGGAAGAAGAAAATACCCGTATTAAAGAGCAACCAAGTAAAAAAAAAAGTTAGCCGATAAACAAAACGATATTTCATTGCCTGTCTTGTTTTTAAATTGCCTAAAAACAAAGGTTTCTATAAGGTATAAAATGCAGAACTATTTTTTTAAAAGATTTCTACAAACCCATTAAATTCAAAATGCAAGCTAACGTGTGAATGCAACATATCGTCGCATCTCAACTTTGTTTATTTTCTTTTGTTTTTCCTTGTTTAACTCACAAAACTGTGTCATAAAATAGAAGGCATAAAAAGGGCTGACCCTGAGAACAATAATACAGTATCTGAATTAACTACTAGAGATTTTAGCTGAACCTATGCAAGCAAAACATCAATTTGTTTCTTAGAAATTCTACTCAACTTGTGCACAGGGAGAAAATCTGGGGCCTAGGCTAAACTATTGATGATTGTGAGCATGCATTATTAACTTTGTTATTATTAACAATTATCTTTGTTGCCGCTGATTTTATGCATCTATGGCTTGTATGATGTTCTGATGAAGCTAGATATCTAGAAGGACAAAATAGGCAGGTAATACTAATCAGTGGTGGGTTTCCATTATTTTTACTACCGGTTCACTCGTGTGTGTGTGTGTATGCATGTATACTCGAGCTCACATGTGTCGCTTCTGCGGATGTGCAGAAGCATCCGGGCGGGTGGGCGGAGCCTCCCGCTGCCACCACTACCAGTTCGCCCGATCCTGGCTGAACTAGGAGCAACCCACCTCTGATACTAATGTTGGGATAAAACATTTGCTGGCTATCCAACATACTTCTCATTGCATTCCCCTCTCCCCACCCCAAATAATATTTTCTCCACTGTTGGTGTCTGATGCCACAACTCCATGGTACAAATATCTTGTGCTAGTAGAATTTAGCAACATTTGTGTGAGTGGAAAGTGATGTGTAGGGACTTCTTTGCTGTGCAGACTCTGTCTCAGGTCTTGGAAGCAGATCGGATTGCACAATAATAGAAGATTAAGCCTTGGCTTGCAGATTGTATTTCCACGTTTCCTGTCCGCTGAGTCAGGGCATCTTAACTGTGATAAAGGAAAAAAAATAGGCTTCAAATAAAGGTGGCCTTAATAAATAATGACTATATAAAAGGCCAATTGTAAGTCAACCCAGAAAAAGGTGAGCAATAAAATGAATTTGCTTTCAGTTGATGTGCCTGAAAAACAGGTTCTGAAAATTAGACTTGTGCATATTACTTCTGGCCACACTTGGCTTTTTATATTTATTTTGACTGAAGAGAAGAAAATATCAGAGTTGGAAGGGACTTAGGAGGTCCTCTAATTCAACCCATTGAGTCTTGGGGCACAGTGGTTAGAGTGCAATACTGCAAGCTACTTCTGCTGACTGCCAGCTGTCTGCAATTTGGTAGTTCAAATCCCAACAGGCTCAAGGTTGACTCAGCTTTCCAATCTTCCAAGGTGGGTAAAATGAGGACCCAGATTGTTGGGGGCAATATGCTGACTCTGTAAACTGCTTAGAGAAGGCTGGAAAACACTGTGAAGTGGTATATAAGTCTAAATGCTATTGCTATAAGTGCTTATTCAGGCAGGAGACCCTATACCATTTCAGACAGGTGCTGTCCCATTTTTTTTTTAAAACCTCCAGTGATGAAGCATCTACAACTTCTGAAGGCAAGCTATTCCACTGGTTAATTGTTCGCACTGTTAGGAAGTTTCTCCTTAACTCCCATCCATTGTTTCTTGTCATGTCTTCTTTGGAAGACATGTTTTGGAAAATAGGTTAACCCCCTCTTCTTTGTGGTAGTCCCTCAAATATTGGAACTGCTTTCCTAGATTCACTGATAATTTATTAGAATTCACAATCTGAATAAGATTATACCTATTTAAATGAAGAATTGTAAAGTAACAACTACTGGATCCCTGACTTAGTTTCCTACACCTTTTCTGAGAGTAAAATCTTCAGGTAGTTTCACTACCAGCTGTATGTCTGAGTTAGCTCCAAGTAAGTATCAATGAATAGTTCCTGCCTATGCAAACAATACAAGAATGAAAAAAAGCAGTCAGCTATACATAAAGGAATCAAGCTAGGACAGTTACAACTCTACTAGCATATTTTGAGATAAAGGCTTTAGATTTCAGGACACTTAAATGGCAATTGCTCCAAGAAGAAGGAAAAACATTATCTGCCATGATACAAATAAATCTTCTGTCCACTTGATCTGTCAAATGGAGCTGGGAGGATGAAGGAACAGGACTGTTCCTGTGCAGTAGACAAGCTCACCTAATTGCTAATAAAACATAGTAAAGTCAAAGGGCATTTTAACTCTATATAAACAACTAACAAGAAACTCAGAATAAGGTTCTCAGAAATATAAATTGTATATCCTCTAAGGCACAGATGTCCTTGTAAATGCAACGTTGAACACCATACAGCAGAATACTTAGCATTTTGACTTAAAATGTTTAAATGTTGCAGGTTTATAACACCTATAAACTGAATATCTAATAATAGTTGATAACCCAGCATTGCCTGAGTATTTATTTATAGGGGGAAAATGCCCAAGAACAAATGTAATTTCTAATGTTGGATTTTCCATCTTACCAGAGGGAGCCCCCTTGTGAAGTACTGTGAAGCCATTACTATGGCAACTCCACTGCGCTGTACAGTAGAAGGCATTTTATGTCAGTACAGTAAAGTAGAATCCATTTTAAGGCACAACAGGCTGTATCTTAACAGAACACATACACTGAAGGGTGTTAGGTGTGTTACCCCCACAGTATATTTTTCCAGAGAGTAAGTCATCTGTGTACCAAGTTTTGCACACACACACACACACACACACACACACACAGTCATTCGTATGTATGTATGGTATGTATGTATGTGTGTGTGTATGTATGTGTGTGTGTATGTGTGTGTGTGTGTGTGTGTGTGTGTATGTATGTATGTATGTATGTATGTATGTATGTATGTATGTATAGATTGAAGTCCACAAGTCTTAAAGTTGCCAAGTTTGGGGACCTCTGATATAGATTAATGTACATATCAGCTTAAATGCAATTATTGTAAGATACGGGTCATTTTTTCCTTCACCTAGCATCCTGCCTAAATTCCATTGTTTAGGACAAGCTCATTCTCTAGGGTTGCTTATTCAAAGTTTACTCGGGAATAAGGGAAGACTTCTCTGAACTTCCTTCAGGCCACTTTCTCTAGAACCCAACTCATAATAGCATTTCAGCTGTGCCAATATTTGTATAACTATTTAGAGAAAAACAAAGCCTTCTAATCTTTAAAATAGCTACTGATTTCAGTTGTTGTCCTCACTGAATTTTCAAAGAAAATGTAATCCTTGGTTTTCCATCTTGATGTTGTAATCTGCAACTATCCAGAGGTGAGTTATTGTCATGTAAACAATTAATATTGATGGCGCCATCGGAAAAGGACTTCAATGCAGAATGAACTGCCAAATTGGTAGGAATATCTCTAAATGCAGCAGGGGTGGCGTATCCCACTTTGAGAAAAGTAACATTCCCATAAGAAGACCTTCCTCAACCATTGTCCAGCCAATATTTCTGTAATTACAGAATTCTGAAGCTATGAAAACTTTTACACAGGCAACATCTTACTTGTTGCAACTGCTTCCATTTCTCCAAAATGTCAGCCAACTTTGAAAGCTAGGAAATAACACACCATGGCTAGTCCAGCTCCATGTGACAGATGCTCTTCTGTGGTCAGCCTACAGGTAGTCCTCATTTTATAGGAGTTGATTTAGTGATGGTTCAAAGTTACAACAGAATGAAAAAAAAGTGACTTATGATGATATTTCACACTTACGATCATTGCAGTGTCCTCATGGTCACATGATCAAAATCCAGACACTTGGCAAGTGAATCACATATATGACGGTTGCAGTGTCCCCATGGTCATGTGATTTACATGTGTATATTTGACACCTGGCTTATATTTATGATGGTTGCAGTGTCCCAGGGTCATATATACCCTTTTGTGATCTTCTGATCAGCAAAATCAATGAAGCCAGATACACTTAGCAATGATGTTACTAACTTAACAACTGCAGTGATTCACTTAACAATTACAGCCAGAAAGGCAAGAAGTGGGACTTAACAAATGTTAGCAAAAGAAATGTTGAGCTCAATAGTGGTCATAAGTCAAGGACTATCTGTACTACGAAGAAGGAGCCTTCTTACATTGTTTGCCTGTTTTCCATTTTGATACCCAGAGATTTTTACGCCTGCACAAAGTCCTTTCACAGCTTTGCATTTAACAAGACAAAAGAGACAGTTAACAGGATGGAGCTCCCTCCCCTGACTTTGCTTCCCCTCCTTTTTCTTTCCCAAAGACCTTCACAAACTAGCTCAATCTCCTCTCATAGACTTCTTGCTGATACGTCTCACTTTATTGGTGAGTTTGGCCTTGGGTGTCTCAGCTGTTTGATCAATATTGCAGAGGGTCAGTGATATTTTCTCCCTTTTAGTGGCTTGCTGTCTTTAACTTTGTCACCTGATGAACAGCACTACCCCTCAAACGCTTATCTTGTATCGATTTTCTCAGCTCTCCTTCTGCATTTCCAGCTGTCCCACCATTTCCTTTCCTGTCACCAGATGCCCATTTGATATGAACTTATCCCCTTCTACACAAACTCCTTGTTTTACAGGGACTTCCCACCCCCACCCCCACCCCATCACCACAAACAGCCAATTGTCAAAAAAACAATTTCCTCTTTTGGGAAGGAGGCTGACTCCTTGATATTCTTCACCATTTATTATTGAGGGTTTTTTTTGCTTTCCTTCTTGTTTTCATCATTATCGCTGCAATTTCAAAAAGCGATAGAACCCTGTAAATTGAAGCTTTTCTTCCGTAGTTTCATTAACCCATTCTTGGATAAGCCACTTGCAGGGAACTAGGAGCCTGTATTTCACAGAGGGTAAAATGCATGCTAAGGTATACCCAAAATCCTGCTTTAACTGCAGTTTCTCTAAGCAGTTTACAAAAGTAAAAGTAAAGTCCTACAACAATAATCATCACTAAGAGATTTTTAATTTCTTGTTTACAAATAAATCAGCCATCAGGACAGTTGCACATAACAAAAGTGCCAGGAGAAAAGAAAAGTATTAAAAGGCCTATAATCGCTTGAGAGAGCCAACTTATGTAGTAGTTAAATATCTGGAGTTCTAGTCTTTCTTTAGGTACAAAGCCAGCTGGGTGACTTTGGGACATACATTCTCTCTCAGCCCTAGGAAGAAGGCAAAGGAAAACCACTTTCAAAAAAAATCTTGCCAAGAAAACCTCAGGGACTTTTCCAGGCAATTTTCAGGAATAAACACTGCCTAGGGGACACACATTTATTAATCACTTAATCAGAGGCATAAACTGCAGAGGATAAAAAGTTCTGCCTTTTAATAACATTTGTCAATCAGAAAAGGTGCTACCAGACTCCAGAATTTTTGTCAACATAGGTTAAAATGGCTCTTCTTTTGTAACAACTGCTCCACCATGAGTTTTTACTCAAAGGGGTAGACTTTTAACATTATTGTAAAATACCGTATTTTTTGGACTATAAGATGCACCAGAGTATAAGACACACCATGATTTTGAAAAGGTAATTTTTTAAAAAAAGTTTTTGCACTCTGCAAGCTTCCCAAACCCTCTGCACGCCTTGTTTTTGCACAAAAGGGGGGCGGGTCATATAGAGCTTTGGGAGGCTTGTGGAATGCTCCTGGGAATGGGGGGGCAAAAATGAGGGGGGGGAAAGGCCCATTTTTTGCTCGTTTTTTACCCTCCCCAGCCCCCAGGAGCACTTTGCAAGCCTCCCAAACCCTCTGCATGTCCATTTTACAAAGGGGACTGGGTTTCAGTAGGCCAAAAATGCTGTATTCAGTGTATAAGGCACACCCAGATTTTCACCCTCGGGGGGGGGGGGTGCATCTTATACTCCGAAAAATACAGTAATTAAAAACACATTACACCCGTCAACTCAACAGCCAAAAATGTATGTTTTGCTGGCCAGGATAATGTTTTCAAAAAGTTATAGATGACCCTAAAATAAGTATGTAAAAATGAAATTATGTTTTATTTGAGCATTTTATTTAGCAAATGGACAACACACAATTAAAATGATAAACGGTTAGATTGAGTAATGGATAGGCACAAGCAGGCTTAACGGTAACAACAGCTCTTTATTAGGTTCAACAAGTGAGAACAATCCAGGGAAGGTTGAGTCTGACAGCAGCCCTTTTATAGGGAGCTGTCAGACCCTTCGACCAATAGGATTAAACCTCTGTTCCCGCTGGAACAGAGGACCTTGGTGGAAACCACTGTAGTTGGTATGAGTATCTAACATAAACACTAACAGAATATAAAACAAAACCCATCATCAAAGGCAACCCAGCAATCAAAATAATTGTCCAGGATGAGTTGAAAAAAGCATCCTGATCTAGTGCCTGAGATTCAAACAGGCCTTTATGGCTTTATGATAGGCAGACATGTTTGAGATTGTCTGAATCTACCAAATGGTGCAGTGGTCAAGGGGTTCCATAATTTGTTTTATATTTTTATTATCATAGTAAAAGCTAATAAAACTAAGCTTAAAGAAAAGAAAATAGAAAGGAGTAAAAAGTGTAAGGGGAAAGAAAAAAAGCAGGACTATAATAAAAAGATATACATACAAAACTGACTTCCAACCTTCGTCACAAGCATAAACAAAATTAATGGCTTTTTGCCCCCTCTAAAGTTACAAACCTTTATCTTTTCAACCCATATTCTATCTCTTATCTATAAGCAAATCTATAAAACTTCAAAAGAAAATCAAAGAAAACCAGAAACACTAGGACAACATCCAGAAAGGGTTGCCAGAAATAACAACATATGTACCAAGTTTATATTTCTGCATTTTACTTCTAAGAATCCTAATCTCTAGTTCATTGAAATATTGTTATTATTATTAAATTTATATGCCACTCATCTTATTGTCAGGTTATTGCTGTAGGATATGATTTCTTTACCTTTCTTCTTTGTCCCTTGGCACTGAATTCTTCAAGACAGTAACAAACCTGTTTTGTAAATCTAATAGAAAAAAAATATCTAGGTCAGTCTCATGATTTACAATTAGTATTTCCCTTTTAAATTTTAAAAGCCAGTTTATTTGGTAGATTTAAGTGAAGCATCCTATTCTAAACCATTCTCTTGGTCTGTCAGTTGTAAATTCACTTTCAATACCATGTCTATCTTGTCAGACAAAATTTGTTCTACATTTGTCTTCAGAAATCTCTTTTGCACATAGTCTATTCATAAAAATAGACATCATTAACTGACATTGCTATTTTCTAATTGCATTCCATATTCTACTTCAATATTTTATTCTTATAAGGTTATTGCATCATTTTATAAGCTTATATATCTTTTTTTCCACTTAAAATCTTCAATTTCTGTTAGTACCCAGTTTTCGAAATTCCTTCTTTGTTATGTCTTGTAAAAAGCCAAAACAGAATCTATTTTCCACAAGAAGCTATTTTGTTCTTAATTATTTATAATTAAGAACAAAATAATTTATTAATTATAAAGAAATTCCAAAATCTTATTGTAACAGTTTTAATATTCCAATTTTATCTCAACCATTAATGATTTGGATGAGGGAATAAATGGGGAATTCATCAAATTTGCAGATGACACCAAGCTAGCAGAAATAGCCAACACTCCAGAAGATAGGCTTAAGATACAGAAGGATCTTGACAAACTTGAACATTGGGCACTATCTAATAAAATGAAATTCAATGGTGAAAAGAGTAAGGTTCTACATTTAGGCAAAAAAAAACAAAATGCACAGGTACAGTATCGGTGGTACCTTGCTCCATAGTAGTAACTGTATGAAAGGGATCTTGGAGTCCTAGTGGACAACCATTTAAATGTGAGCCAGCAGTGTGCAGCAGCTGCCAAAAAGCCAACACAGTTCTAGGCTGCATCAACAGAGGGATAGGATCAAGATCACGTGAAGTGTTAATACCACTTTATAATGCCTTGGTAAGGCCACACTTGGAATACTGCATTCAGTTTTGGTCGCCACGATGTAGAAAAGATGTGGAGACTCTAGGAAGAGTGCAGAGAAGAGCAACAAAGATGATTAGGGGACTGGAGACTAAAACATATGAAGAACGGTTGTAGGAACTGGGTATGTCTAGCTTAAGAGAAAGAAGGACTAGGGGAGACATGATAGCAGTGTTCCAATAGCTCAGGGGTTGCCACAAAGAAGAGGGAGTCAAACTATTCTCCAAGGCTCCTGAGGGTAGAACAAGAAGCAATGGGTGGAAACCAGGAGTGGATTCCTGCCAGTTTTAACCTCTTCTATAGAAGAGGTTCCACAAATCTACAGTGCCGTTTAGAACCGGTTCCAGCTCCCTCCCCCCGCCAGTCCACACATCATCAAGATGAAGAGCAAGAGGAAGAATTCTGGAAGTTGAAGTCCACAAGTCTTAAAACTGTCAGGTTTGAACACCCTTGGGGTTATTTTTCTAAAGGATTAGGGGTGCAAGGGTCTTGTAACTTGACAGCTTTAAGACTTACGTGCTTCAAATGAGTTTCTGAGCCAACATTTTGGTTGCTAAGCAAGAGTGTTGTTAAGTGAGTTTCACCACATTTTACAAGTTTGCCACACCCACCCGGTCACATGGCTGGCAAGCCACTCCCACCTGGTCACACGACCGGCAAGTCACTCCCACCCGGTCACATGGCCAGCAAGCCACTCCCACAAAGCAGGCCACACCTACAGAAGAGGTTCTAAAAAAATTTGAAACCCACCACTCGTGGAACAAGAAGCAATGGGTGGAAACTAATCAAGGAGAGAAGCAACTTAGAACTGAGGAGAAATTTCCTGGCAGTTAGAACAATTAATCGATGGAACAGCTTGCCTCCAGAAGTTGTGAATGCCCTAACACTGGAAGTCTTTAAGAAGATGTTGGATAGCCATTTGTCTGAAACAGTATAGGGTTTCCTGCCTAGGCAGGGGCTTGGACTAGAAGACCTCCAAGGTCCCTTCCAACTCTGCTATTGTATTGTATCTATTTATAACTTTCTAAGATCAAAATGTTATTTAGCTTTTTGCTATTTATTTCGGATTCTTTAAATTCTTAAGCTCATCATTAAAGTTTCATTCAGGATTAAAGGCAGTTGGCATTTTCAAACTTCTTGTTCCAAAGGAACCCAATAGTTCAGATACACTTAGCAAACAATTTTGAAAGTAATTAGAAAGTGAGTCTACTCATTTCCTTGTTCTTTGTTGTCCCTTGTTCTTTGCTTCAGTCATCAACTCTAATTCACCAGACCTCCCCCAGAAATCAAGAAATGCCAAAATTTGTGAGTGTGGCTAATAAAAGACAGGATGAAAATCATAGTTTAAAACATCTGGACAACATCTTTTCACCAATTCCTATTGTAGGGTAAAATGCATCAGATAGTATGAATGTAGAATATTCTGCGGACATCTTCTTTCAACCAACATCTTCATGATGAAATGGACAGCATTGTATTGAGCTAGTATTTCTTAAGTTTCTTTGGGGAATTCTGGGAGTTGAAGTCCATTCTTCAAGCTGGAGTACTGTACACTGGACAACAGTACATTTAGCTTTTCTTCTCCATTGTAGGAACAATATTTAACCTTTTCTCAGTTTCAGATAAACCAGGTCATTCTGCCAAGAACATCCTTCCTTTTTTATGATATTCTAGAAATCACAACAGGAAAGGTGTTTAAAAATGAGTATTTCCCTCTCTCGTTATCTACTCATTTGTTTACATTATTTTCATTTTCATACTTATTATAGTGGGCTGTCCTAACCAAAGTTAGGCAAATGTCAAAAAGTAAACTAATTACAATGTGCTAGAGTGACCTACTTCATAGGAATGTTGTAATATTTAACGAGGTGAGGGGAACAGAATATGCCTATTATTTTGGAGCTCCTCTTAAAATTGACTGAGTAAAGTAATTTAATTATTAAACATCTTATAGGTCTCTGGAGATATCCAAGAGAGCTAGTTTTGATTAGATTTTTTTAATGTGCATTCACGATAGAAAATGTACTATTCATGGATAGCATAAGTAATAAATTTGGCTGTACTGTATTGATAATATTTATATATATTCACTATAAACATTGTGCTTACTTCTATACATTTTACTTTTAACCTGAGACAACTGGACTTTCCTGTTGTTGTTTTTCTTTTGAAGACGTTTCGCTTCTCATCCAAGAAGCCTCTTCAACTCTGACAGGATAGTGGGGAATGGAAGGATTTATATTCCTTGCAGACAACTGGTAATCTGCAAGGAATATAAATCCTGCCATTCCCCACTATCTTGTCAGAGCTGAAGAAGCTTTTTAGATGAGAAGTGAAATGTCTTCAAAAGGAAAAACAAGAAAATCCAGTTGCCTTTTGAAAAAGCACCTTTGGGACAATCACGACTGAGAATCTCTACAGAATTTTACTTTTAAATATTAAAAATAGTGGGATATTTCTGGCAGTACAATATATTGAGCATTTTCCCCACTTCCTGCATTTATTTGGGTTTCTATTTTTCCTCCCAAACAGACAAAGAGCTGGGTGCTGTTAAAAACTATGATTTAACATACGTCTTTTATTCATCTAACAAGTTTATTCCTTTGTCAGGTACTGCCTCATATCAAAGGATTTTACTGAGGTGGGCACGCGGGGAATTTATTGCTGTAACAGGTTTATTCTCACAGCCTTTAATCATTTATGCAGACTTCCGTTTTGCAACTTCAGGTACACAAATGGGCAAAAGGTGAGGGGATCGTGAGGCCACACTGCCCCCTTGTGGTCCAAAGCTGCACCTGACAGCCAGAACATTAATCATAGCAGCAGGAGTGTAAAATTCAATTTTACCTCTCCATTCATTCTGAGATGAGTTGAAGGCCGGCCTTGTACATATAAACCGCACTTTACTTTATCAGAGTGCTGGTAACAAATGGCGTGTCTTCTTCAGGGAGTTTAACCATCAAAAAACAGTGCACCATTTAATTCCCCTCGCACCTAGGGTCAGAGCAGGAGCTCTTGGCATCAGCAAATGCTTCAGTCCTCAGCTGTGCAGTAAACTATGTTTTAGAGATTGTTCCTCAATATGAAATGATCAGCCCATTTATCTGCTAAAGGAGCCCATGTCTTCGTTCAGCCTCCCAATATTTTTTCCCGCCAATCCGATCTGGACAATAAACCAGACTCGTCTTAAGATATTCTCTGTTCAATTTGTTATTTGAGTCTCTCCAAGCCCAGTGGTCTCTGTCAGCATCCAGATTTCCAATTTTCTTTTTTCAGCCAGTTTGCCTAGGTTCTTGCAAGACCGAGAGGACTCATGCTATCCCCCCCCCTCTGCCCCCCCCTCGCCTCAAACCAGGAAGATTAACTGCAAGAACGAGACCTTCAACCCAGAGGAACCGAGAGCAAATTGACACTGTTCTCAGCTAATGTTGAGGTGAAATTTCTTAAGACAACTCCAAGTAAAAGAGGTGAGGGAAAAGCAGTGGCAGATCTTCCAAATCTTTTATATTACATCTGGGGACAGCTGTAGGTCATTTTACTCTTTCTTTGTAATTTTATGTTACGTATTAGAACCCTTCCTAAAAGGAGAAGTCTGTAACTGCCGTATATATATATATCTATATATCTGCCTATATATATATATCTATATATCTGCCTCAAAACTGACTTTGAAATAATGCCTCCATCATTCTAAAGAGGTTTCTGGAGAGACAAAGAAAATAGGAAATCTCCTATGGCTTCTTGAACTGACAACATGCCATTTTTATTAAGTGCTGTGAAGAAAACTTGTTAAATTCTCCCAACTGCCATCCAGAAAAAAAATGAAGTTTTACAGCAGATTTTTGTGCTCAAGTTTTCTTTCTTTCTTTCTTTCTTTCTTTCTTTCTTTCTTTCTTTCTTTCTTTCTTTCTTTCTTTCTTTCTTTTGTAGAAAGTTAGCACCCACCCCTCTTCTAAAAAAATGAAATATTCTAGGAAATGTTAAAAATGCAGAATATTATACCTCCCTGGATGAGAAAAGGAGAAACATGCTTTGGAAAGCAGCCCCCACCTTTGTTAATAGCCCCAGAAAGACTGGGCCAACCTATCTACAAGACAAAAGGCTGGCCCAGCTTATGTACAAAACTAAAGATCTTCACCCTCAGGACTTAATAGGATTAGCCCTCTACCTATCTCACCACATGGCACCCGGGAAGATTGTATCACCCAGCAAGGTTCAACCAAGCCTGGGACTCAAGACAACCTACAAAGTTACCACTGCATGGCCCATGGCAGTCTGACAACTAATCGGGATACCTGCCCTTACACAGGAACAAGAAGCTCTAAGGCGGGGCCCAAGAGACAGTATAAATCTCTCTCATACACCCATGTGCTCAATTGTTCAGGACCTCAAACCATGTGGTCCTGTCCACCAGAGGTGGATTCCTGCCGGTTCGCACTGGTTCGGGTGAACAAGTAGTGTTAATTTGGCCCAGGTCACAGCGACCCAGGCTGTCCACCCCCCCTGAACTGGTTCCCGGATTTCTGCTGCCATTGCTGCCATGATTTTTTTTAGCTTTTTCTTGGTCTTTGCACATGCACAGAACAATTCACAGTGAACTGTGCATGAGCGAGCAATGCACGATGAAGCGCACATGAAGCGAATTGGTATCAACGCCGGTAGGAACCCTCCTGCTGTCTACCATTAAACCATCTTTACAATCAGCCTCCATGTTTCCAGTGTCTTTCTTCCCACTTGGAACTGAGCCCAGATGGACATTTCTTCTAACACTTATTTACTTACTTACTTACTTACTTACTTACTTACTTACTTACTTACTCGCTCTTTCTTTCTTCTCTCTCTCTCTCTCTCTCTCTCTCTCTCTCTCTCTCTCTTCATCTTATATCAAAGTTTGGGCTGCACACATCAAGAATTAAAACAACTTCGGAGAGGAGGAGACAAAGTTGTGATGAGACGACGTGCGATCTCAATGCTCTGAGATCGCAGTCGATACTTTTGCCACTGGGTGGTCCAAACGGACCTAAACCGTCCTGCAGAGACGGTGAACAGGAAGAATATGTCTTGCTGATCTCAGGGACATCGCAAAGTCCCTGATTGATCCAAGAGAAGTTCTTCAAGCTGGTGACAAAAAATCCAGTCATTAGGCTGATGAAGTCGGGGTGGCTCCAAAACAGAAGGATATGGAAAGAGAAAGAGTTTCCAGCTGGTGAGGAATTTTTACTGTTTTAAAAGTGGCTACCTATAAAAAACTTTAAATTAATTTAAATTGGACTACAGAAGAAATAAGCAGTGGAATTAAATTTGGAATGGTTTTGGACAGTGGGTTAACTTACTTTTTAAATGCTATCTTCACGGATGGAATTTATGCAGGCCTTTTAAAACGAATGGATTACGTTTTCTTCTATTTTTTTTTCTTTCATCCTATGGACTAAAATTCTCCTCTTTCATTACTGTGGGTGTTTTTCTAACTCATTTAAGAATCAGACTTTTTTAAAACTTGAAATACAAAAAAGATACAAAAAGAAACAAAGAAAATTGCAACATTGGAACAATAACACTGCTACTCGGAGGCTGGAGGTTTGTGAATTGGAAACGAAACACTTTTATTTTTTTTCACTGATTATCCTGGCTTGGCACTTCAAGGTCTCACTGCTTGTTTATAGAGACTGATAAGAAGAAAAGCACACAGATGTTCCTTTGAAGTATATTTTTAACCAGAGAAAGGTAAAAATGAAATGTTATTGTGAATCTATGTTTAATCCTGTCAAAATCTTCTAAGCTAGAGTAGCAGTGTTTGTTAGCTGGAGATAATGGCACAATTTCAACAGCAGAAAGAAGTTTTAAGTCTGCAAAAGATATTCTCAGAAATACAGAAATTATCAAATACACGTGAGAGGACAGAGAAGAAGTTGGAAGACTTAGTGCTTCTAATAGCAAAATATGATGAAGAAGTTGAAGATGTTCATCAAATGGAAAAAGTGGTGGTTAAAATCCTAAAAATCAAAGAGGAAAATGAATATAAAGAAATTAAAATTGCTGATATTTATGGTGATTGGTTTGTTTCTGAAAATGGAAATAGTGGAATACTGAAAGAGGAATAAAATGGAGGGGAAATCTACCCCAGATGGCAAGATACAGAAGAAGAAAAAACAAAAGAATTTATGGATTTAAAGAGATAAATCTTATTAGCAATAGCATTGATAACACTACCGACAATCAAAGATAAGCTGATGAAGGAAACAGAAGAAGGGCATCGAAATTACATGAGAGATTTTATAAGCAAAGAGTTGCTAAGAGGAGTCCATACAAACTTGATTAAGGAGATGATTAGAGGACTGACACCACAAATGGCAGAAGATATGAGACTGTTTTGCTACTGGAAAGATACAGGTTGATAGATAGAAGAGTATAATTTAAAAATAGTTAAACTTAGTGAAATTTAGTGACAATAGATATAGTTAAATAAATAATTGATAATGATAATAATGTATACAATGTGTAGTGTTATGATAAGCAATAATGGGATATGAATATCGAATGGTACCCATGAAAGGAAGATTAGAAATTCTTTTGGATTATATATAAAGGTTAATAAAAAAGAACTAAGTTAGATACAGTTAAGTCTTGAATATGAGGGGGGAAATGTTATGATACAGGATATAATTAAATAAAGGAGGGATAATGATAACAATGTATATATAGGTATGGGTACAACATAAGGAAATTGGATGTAAATTGTGAAAGGTGATTTGGAAAGAAGGTTTAGAAAACTTTGTTATTAAATATTATGGATGTTTAGCTAGAATAGGACATAAGGATTCAGTGTTATTGGAGGATTTTAGAAATAGTAAATGAAATGCCAGTATGTGGTTATGTATTAAATCTTGGTATATTTTATGATGAAGGACGTTTAAACAATTATAGTCAAATGAAAATGGAGGTATGATGATGGTAACATGTATAAATATCTGAGTTAAAATACTTGAGTTAATATGAAGTATGTTTGTTGACTGTAGAAGAGATGCACGTAAGCCTTTTTGTAACCAACTGATACGCTTTCTAGAGTATGTAAAGAAGGATGTGTTATGTTTGTTTTGAAATTTAAAAATAAAAAACCTTTTATTTAAAAAAAAGAATTAAAACAACTTCAATAACAAATATATGTATTAAAATCATAAAGATTAAAAACCTGGCACCAAACTTAATAATAATAATATAATAAGTTTGAATTTATTAGCCGCTCCCTTTCCAAGTAGGACTCGGGGCGGCGTACAATGGGGCATATAAAACACAGAAAATATATAAAACACATAGGCGTACATACAGAACATACATACAGATACACAAACACGGACTCGGAGGAGGTAAACAATTTACATCATATAGACAGTTAAAAGACCCGCATTAAAATACCCCAATTGTAAAAACCCGATATAAAATTAAGATTTAACGTTTAAAATACAATTTAAAAACAGTTAGGAGGAATAAGAATAATTACGATTGAGCCAGGCCAGATAATTGAAAGAGGTGGGTCTTCAGCTGTACACGGAAGGAGCGGAGATCGGAAGTAATCCTGATGTCACGGGGGAGGTCATTCCACAGGGCTGGGCCCACCACAGAGAAGGCTCTGCTCCTGGGTGTCGCCCCCCGGCACTGTTTGGCGGACGGCACCCGGAGAAGTCCCTCTCTGTGTGAGCGAATTGGTCGTAGGGATGTGTGGGGCAGGATGCGATCCTGCATATAACTAGGCCCTGTGCCATGAAGCGCTTTAAAGATCATAATCAAAACCTTGAAACGCACTCGGTAGACCACAGGAAGCCAGTGCAGCTCGCGCAGGAGAGGTGTTACAGGGGAGTACCTAGTCCTCCCCATAATCACCCGCGCGGCCGCGTTCTGGACCAACTGTAGTCTCCGAGTGCATCTCAAGGGAAGCCCCATGTAGAGAGCATTGCAGTAATCCAGGCGAGACGTCACTAGCGCATGGGTGACTGTGCGTAGGGCATCCCGGTCCAATAAGGGGCGCAATTGGCGCATCAGGCGGACCTGATGGAACGCCCCCCTTGCCACGGCTGTTACATGGTTATCCATGGACAGCCGGGCATCCAGGAGGACGCCCAAATTGCGCACCTGTTCCATGGGGGCTAGTTGGACGCCCCCGATGGCCAGAGATGGAAACACCTGGTTGAACCGGGAGGCCGGAAGCCACAGCCACTCCGTCTTGGAAGGGTTGAGTTTTAGTCGGTTGCCATCCATCCAGACCCGTACGGCCTCCAGACACCGGGACATCATTTCGACGGCCTCATTGGGGTGGTTCGGGGTGGAAATGTATAGCTGAGTATCATCAGCATACAGATGATATCCCACCCCAAAACCACGGATGATCTCGCCCAGCGGTTTCATATATGTGTTGAACAGGAGAGGCGAGAGTACCGATCCCTGTGGCACTCCACATGTGAGTGGCCTCCGGGTCGAACTCTGCTCCCCTGTCAACACACGTTGCGTCCGATCAGAGAGGTAGGAGCCAAACCACCGTAAGACGGTGCCCCTGACTCCCAGCCCCTCTAGCCGGTGCAACAGGATACCATGGTCGATGGTATCGAACGCCGCCGAGAGATCTAATAGGACCAGGATAGAGGAACAACCCCTATCTCTGGCCCTCCAGAGATCATCAACCAATGCGACCAAGGCCGTCTCTGTGCTGTGCCCGGGTCGGAAGCCGGACTGGCGCGGGTCTAGATAATCATTTTCCTCCAGGTGACGTGGGAACTGCTGTGCTACCACACTCTCTACAACCTTCGCTAAAAAAGGAAGGTTGGAGACTGGACGATAATTGACTAGGTCCGTTGGGTCCAGGGAAGGCTTCTTGAGCAGGGGCCTCACCACCGCCTCTTTCAAGGCGGCCGGTAGAGAACCCTCACCCAACGAGGCGTTCACCAGGCCCAGGAGCCAGTCGCGCGTAACCTCCCAGGATGCCAGTACAAGCCAGGAGGGACACGGGTCCAATAAACATGTGGTAGGTCGCAGACGTCCACGCAACCTGTCCAAATCCTCGATGGCAACCGAGTCGAACTCCTCCCAAAGCGGTCCCTCAAGACTCGCAACGGGCGTCTCTACTGAATCACTGAAAGGGGTCCATCCCATCCGGATTTGAGCGACTTTGTCCTGTAGATAATTCCCAAACTCCTCTGCTCTGCCCTGTAGTGGGGCTTCCCGTGGTCTCTCAAACAAGAGGGAACGGGTCACCCGAAATAGGGCAGCAGGGCGGTTATCTGCAGACGCAATAAGAGCGGCACAATGTTGACGTTTGGCCGCTCTTAATGCCACAAGGTACGTCTTCAAATATGCTCGTACCTGTGCTCGGTCAAATTCGGAACGGGAGGATCTCCAACGACTCTCTAGGCGTCTCTTGTGGCGTTTCATCACCCTTAGCTCCTCGGTAAACCAAGGTGCCAGGGTGGTTCGTCGCCGCAAGAGAGGCCGCAAAGGCGCCACCCGGTCTAGGGCCCCGGTAGTCGCACTATTCCATGCGTCTACCAGGTCCTCCACTCGGGGGCGGGTCAGGTCCACAGTAGGTGGCCCAAGTTCCGTCTGGAACCTATCCGGTTCCATCAGGCGCTTGGGGCGGAACCATCTAATACTTAAACTTTCACTTCTTAAATCTTCTCACCCACCTCACCCTGTCGCAGTCCTTGGGGGAAAAGATAAGTCTTAAGTCATATTTGACTAGGAGGGTAGAGGCCTACCAAACTTCAAGAGGAAGGGTGCTCCATAAGGCAAAGGCTGCAACTGAAAGGATACTGCTGCTACACTTCATAAATCCCACAAGAGGGCAATATTTAAGGGAATATTTACTAGGAGCTTACTCACCCCATCTGATCCAATAGGACAGGTAGATGTCCTTAGGGAGAGGCAGGCCTTCAGCTCACCTGGCCCTGTGCCATATTTTAAATTCACAGCCAAATTATTAGCTTGCTGTGTTTCAAAACGTACTGTAAATAGCATCTTTGGATCATATCAATAGAGAAGAGAATTCCTAATTTGACATTGGCATCAAAATAATTGAAACAAAGGAGGTTAGCAGCAAGTCACTTTGATCTACTGATCAATGAGGTTGTAAAAGACTGGGCTATACATTGATTCAGTTCCTAATCTTGAAAACACTAAGCCCCATCAACCTTCATGTCCTTTTATTATTTATTTAGTACAGGGGTGTCCAAACTTGGCAACTTTAAGACTTGTGGACTTCAACTCCCAGAATTCCCCAGCCAGCTGGGAGTTGAAGTCCACAAGTCTTAAAGTTGCCAAGTTTGGACACCCCTGATTTAGTATATTCACAAACCATTTCCCTTTGCCTTGCCATGCCAGGACAAGCAGTTTACAGTCCGTAATTTTAACAATGCTTAATGAATAAGCCGTACATTAAAATACAATATAAATTTAATTTGAATTTTAAAAGTGAAATAAAACAAACAAAACTACATCCCAAATGTAGTTTTTCTAAGAGATCTGGGCGGAAAGGAAAACATTAACAATTACCTAAAAGATGTAACTGTAAAAATAAAAAATAGCAGGAGGGGGAGCATTCCAAGGACCTCCAGGGTAACTAGTGCTGATGTAGGATGAAGCTCAAAATTTGAAGGCTTGGGTTAATAGGTAAAATATTAAATAGCTAGAATCCACACAGAGGGGGGGGAAAGAACTATACAAATCAAGCAGACTATATATGGAAATTCAGAATTCACAATAATAAATCAAGATGGCATCATCAGAATGGTGTGCATAAAAAGAGCTCTGCCAATTGTAGCCATGAACAGCAATGCTACATCTGCCTGGGCCATTGATTTCTGACCCTCTAACCTTATTCATGAATGAGCAAGGATCCATGGATAATACATTTAAATGTAAGCATGTAGTCTACAATGTGCACAACATTGCATTGAGCGGAAATCAAGGGAGACAGAATCTCTTCTGAATAGGCTAATCTGAACAAAATATTTTTCCATTGCTTTACATATAAATATATAATTACTGGCTACTTCTCAACTTAAAAAATGTCTACAAAGACATTGTGCCAGAATTGCAGTTAGATTGCATCTGATGATTGCGCACATGGATATAATTGTACCACGTGTATACAAACGCAATTCAACCTTGGTTTTCTTGAGGACAATGGTTAAAATATGCCTTCATTAAATGTCTACATATGCACTGCTTATTAGAAATGGGGCCTGCAACAAAATGTTGTAGGGAAGGTTTGAGCAAATCAGGTACCTATTCTATTCTCTCTGCTCCTCTACCTGTAGGGCATGGAATAAATTATCCTGGTTAGCTGAAACTCTGAGAAAAGTTGGTATCTCAACAAAAGTTGTTTTTCTGAATAGTCAATCAATATTTTGAAATCCTAACTTTTAAAGCTAAAATACTAAAAATGCTCATTTAAAATTTGGGGTCCATACTGTTAGCATATTACATCCATATTTTTTAATTGGTAATCATATTTTTCCAATTAACAATAAGTGTAACTCCCTAGAAACAGACAGTATTTCTACTTTTAAAAAGTCTCTTTGCTCTATCCCTCTAGCTCCAGTTCTTCATCAGTTTTGAAGCAGGTCAATTTGTGGGATCAGTGAAGAATAGAGCTCTTCAAGCTGTCGAAGAAAATAGGTAATCAGTGACATATTTCACAACAGTTCCGGATTATTAGCACTGCAGATATGCTACACCAGTAGTGCACCACTACTGCAGGTAACACTGATATTATCTACAGCCACTTTATATATTTTGTGTGATTTTTTTTAAAATCTTTCATTTCTAATCTGACTTAAAAATTTCAGATACCTATAATTCATAAAGGTGGCTCAATGGCTAAGATGCTGAGCTTGTCGATTAGAAAGATCAGCAGTTTGATGGTTTGAATCCCGAGTGTCACGTAACAGAGTGAGCTCCCATTACTTGTCCCAGCTTCTGCCAACATAGCAGTTCGAAAGCATGTAAGTAGAAAAATAGGGACCACCTTTGGTGGGAAGGTAACCGTGTTCCGTGAGTCTTCGCCGTTTAGTCATGCCAGCCACATGAACACGGAGACATCTACGGACAGCGCTAACTCTTCGGCTTTGAAACGGAGATGAGCACCACCCCCTAGAGTCGGGAACGACTAGCTAATATGTGCGAGGGGAACCTTTACCTTTATAATTCATAGCTGTACCTTTCCTTAAAGTGGGAAGCTATAGGTAGTCCAGGTTCTCTTTCCCATTTCCCAAAATATCCTAGACTGGCCTGAGGAAAAGCCTCTACACTACGGATGTCAAACTTGTTGAGTCACGTTGCCGTCACATGATGTTTCACGATGTTTTCTCCATTCATAGAGCTGGAATGGATTTGGAGAAGAATGGGAATGCTATGTACATTAGCTTAAGCCCCTGAATGAAAGATGGGATATAAATCTAAATTATCTTTAAAAGGTTGTTAAATTTGCTTCAGAAGGGTCAACTAGTCTTTACCCCACAACAGAATATCTAGATCTATTGGTGAAGGGGATGTGAAAAAGTAACATTTCAGAATATTTAAGATTATTTTTAGACATGATTCCTTGGTGTTCCCAAGAATTATCAGAACTTTGTCAGGACAAACAAAATATATTTAGGTGAGCTTGTGGTACCCTCTTGACAACAGATCACAGTACTCAACTTTCCTAATATCTAAGTTTTCTAAAGATAATTGATAATTCTTCTTTTAAAAAATTAATCCCACTGCGGATATTTGGTTTTGACATCACTAGAATTGTGCAAAATAAGCAAAACAATTTGTCAGCCCTGGAGGCCATCTTTTTCTTTGGATCTTCAGGGCTGCCACCCTTGGTGGATGGGCATGCTGTGGGAACTGGAAGGGGGTATAGGATGGCGACGGAGTGAGACGTATAGCCATAACAACAACATTCCTTCACTGGGAGTCAAGGACGTTCAGCCTGCACCTGGAGAGGCGTAACTAGGAAACAACTCCAGTTAGGAAACAACTCCAGTTAGGATGGTGACCTGATTGGACCATGTGATGAACATGTAGGTGCAAGGGAAGGGACTTTGATTTTCCTCTGGGTGGGGAAAACCCAGCAGGCTTCAGATTCGGCTTTTCCCAGAGGTGCCCATATGACCTCTCTAATAAAATGGAACCTTGAGGAAATGCCTTCCTTGGAGTCTTGCTTGGTGGGGGCGTTACTTAGAACCCTGACACAATTTACTTTTGATGGACATAAGTTACAATACAATACAATACAATAGCAAAGTTGGAAGGGACCTTGGAGGTCTTCTAGTCCAACCCCCTGCCTAGGCAGGAAACCCTATACCATTTCAGACAAAAGGCTACCCAACATCTTCTTAAAGACTTCCAGTGTTGGGGCATTCACAACTTCTGGAGGCAAGCTGTTCCATTGATTAATTGTTCTAACAATTAATCAGGAAATTTCTCCTCAGTTCTAAGTTGCTTCTCTCCTTGATTAGTTTCCCCCCTTTGCTTCTTGTTCTACCCTCAGGTGCCTTGGAGAATAGTTTGACTCCCTCTTCTTTGTGGCAACCCCTGAGATATTGGAACACTGCTATCATGTCTCCCCTAGTCCTTCTTTCTATGAAACTAGACATACCCAGTTCCTGCAACCGTTCTTCATGTTTTAGCCTCCAGTCCCCTAATCATCTTTGTTGCTCTTCTCTGCACTCTTTCTAGAGTCTCCACATCTTTTCTACATCGTGGTGACCAGAATTGAATGCAGTATTCCAAGTGTGGCCTTACCAAGGCATTATAAAGTGGTATTAACACTTCACGTGATCTTGATTCTATCCCTCTGTTTATGCAGCCTAGAACTGTGTTGGCTTTTTTGGCAGCTGCTGCACACTGCTGGCTCATATTTAAATGGTTGTCCACTAGGACTCCAAGATCCCTCTCACAGTTACTACTGTTGAGCAAGGTACCACCTATACTGTACCTGTGCATTTTGTTTTTCTTGCCTAAATTGTAGAACCTTACTCTTTTCACCATTGAATTTCATTTTGTTAGATAGTGCCCAATGTTCAAGTTTGTCAAGATTCTTCTGTATCTTAAGCCTATCTTCTGGAGTGTTGGCTATTCCTGCCAGCTTAGAACATCCTCTTATCTAAATCAAATTTAACGCCGAATAAATTTACAGATTTTTTAATGCCCTTTACCTGGTTCTGTCTTTGGTTACCAAGTTGCAGTTTTTATTCTTTCCAAAGCAACAGAAGGTGAGTAGAAATTATGTGAAGTACATCAGGATAACTTTCTCAAACCAGAATGAAATGACACCTGCTTTGGTGTAGCAAAAGAAAGACTGAGATTTGGAAGCCGGAAGAAAGATTGAGGTAAAAAAAAATTAGTCTGGATCAGGCTGAGGGCTACAGAGAATAACACACCAGGAAGAATTTCCCAAGTGCAGCTCTATGGGAGTGGCAATTTGGATAAGCAGCTCAAAATGCTTCCAGCTGCTCCATTTTAAGCCTCTCATCATCCTATGACTAAAGTGGAGCATCTGCAACCAGCCCTGTGCTTTCTAATGCACACCTGCAGAGATAGACATATGCAGGTACTCCCAATGCAAAGCAATGTCTACTGAAGGTAGGAGGAGAAATACATTTGCAGGCAGGAAATGTTATGTTATCTAGTTGTGCAGGAAAAATAGATGCCTCCCATGCTCGTTCCTGGTAAATAGATTGGAAAGAATTTCAGAAGCCTTGCCCTGTGCACTTTCCCTATTTTGTCACTTTGTTGGTCTTTTTCCCCTAAGAAAAATTGGTTTGTTTCATTTTTATTAGAAACATTAAGAAAAGGCCAATAGAGTCTTCAGTGTATCTGTGTGGGTAACAAACACTGGACGACGACAGAAAAAAGGCAGAGAGAGAAGGCGTACATGTCTGTGCAGCCCTTCATATAATTCAGAGCACTGGAGGGTGGGGGTAGAAATGTCGAATTTATCTGCAACTCCTTAAAGCAACAATGGCAATTCTCTGGATCACAAATACACACAATCTCATTTTTCTTGATGAAGAGAATTGGATTTAAGGAGCAGGCTATATACGTTTACATCAACATTCATGTAATATCATGGTAACCAACATCAAATTCATTATTTATATTTACACTAGCTGATAACTCAGCGTTGCCTGGGTATTTATTTTTCCTAATCCTCTATTAGACAGGAAAAGGAATGAATGATATCTATAGTGTCGTGTGACACACAACACACACACACACACACAGACACACATCGCCCCCCCCCTCCAAACATACACGCACCTCTGCGCCCCATTTTGGGCCTAGCAGGCCTCCCTGCAGCCTCCTGGGAGCAAAAACAGGCCGTGGGGGGCTTGTGCTGCATCCCCCATTCTTCCCCCGCCCATGTGTGGCAGAGACCCGAAAATCACCTGTTGGCGGGAGGCAAGTGCGCATGTGTGGTGGAGCTGAGCGGGACTCTGTGTGCCATCTGCATGCAGGACACACACACACACCGAGGGGTTTTAGGGGTGTCTTACACCCCCCCCCCCAGTATTTTTCGCCAGAGAGTAAGTCATCTGTGTATCAAGTTTGCTTGAAATTGCTTGAGGTGTTCCAGAGTTATGCTGATACACACACGCATAGAGACAGACAAACACACACACACACAGAGCCATTTTTATATGTATAGATTCAACTAGCTCTCCATAAACTAACATCAAAATATAGATTTAATACTTATAAATGATTAAGTCATTAAGTCATCAAGTCATTATCAATTCATAGACTTTCTCTATGATGATCTGACCCTCATCTCATATTTCAGGTCTTCTGATAGTGACACTTAAGTCCACCGAACCTGCCTCAAAAGTCTTGCTATGCTGCTTCATCATGGCGGGGAACTTCTGGGACAGATAAATAAGGAATCTTGGGAATCTTGGCAGTGTATATATTTCCAGTAGGATCACCCAAGCCCTAAAGGTTATCCCAGGTACCTAGCTAAAGCATAGAGGCACCTGTATGAAGCGATATAGGAAGATGATAAAGACAATCACTTTAGTGACAATAGCAATAGCACTTATATACCGCTTCATAGTGCTTTTACAGCCCTCTCTAAGCGGTTTACAGAGTCAGCTTATTGCCCCCAACAATCTGGGTCCTCATTTTACCCACCTCAGAAGGATGGAAGGCCAAATCAACCATGAGCCAGTGAGATTTGAACTGCTGAACTGCAGCTAGCAGTCAGCTGAAGTAGCCTGCAGTACTGCACTCTAACCACTGCACCATTTCAGCTCCCAATAGCAAAGATATCCCATTTATTCTGCATGAGAGAAGGCAATAGTATGCCACTCCTGGATTTTTACCAAGAAACCCACATAGATAGAAAATACAAAACGATACTGCATTACCTTCTATAAATAGACACAACATTTCCAGTTATGGAAGACAGCTTTATTTTGTTTTTCTAAACTGTTGCAAGAACACATGGAAATTTACACACTTTATGTATCCCAGGACTTTGCAAACTCTTTAAAGGAAGAGCTTTTTAGAGACTCATTGGGAGCATCAGCACTATTCCAGACTTTACATAGTACACAAAAAATAAAAGATACGCCTATGGAACTCACAAACAGGGAAAGGGGAGAGAAACCATAGATCCATAGACTGGAATTAAACTTTGTTACGTTGCACATACAGCAGAAAGACATTGTACAGATCATACATTGATGGGTCAAGCTTCTCTGCAGACTTGTGAAAAGCAGAATGGAAAGAAGAGTTTGAAAAAGTGACTCAGGATGTACATCCATATTCTGTGTAAAAACAACGCCATAATTTACATGTATTTTAAAAGAAGAATAAAAAAGAAGAGAGCAAGTCATACAACCAACTTACGTTCTAGAAAGACAAATCCATATTTTCAAAATACATACGTATATCTAAAATAAATGATATTTCAAAATAAATATCAACATGCTGAGGCAAAGAAGGAAGTTACAAAAGTAAAACAGTCAACGCACACCTTAAGCAGCGTACTCTATACAAACCATCCTTCCTCTCTGAGGAAAACAATCCTAGCACAACTGCAAAGTTCAGAAGGTTTTATTTTAAAAAAAAAAATGTGTGTCAAAAGGTGTTTTTTTTAAGATTCATGGAAGTAAATTTTATCATTTGTTATATTTCGCTACAAACAATGTTGTCAAATGGATTTCAGGTTAATTGTAAAATGGGGCTAGTATTCTATTTCATTGAGGGAATTTAATTTCTAGAATTTGTTCAAATTTGCTGTTTCACTAATATCTTTTCTTCCCCCAAGCTACAGTCATTTCACCAAAACATCTTATTTACTGTACAAGGAACATAATAATAATAATAATTTATTAAATTTCTAGACCGCCCCCTCTCCCTGGAGGGACTCGGAGCGGTACAACAGACATACAACAGAAACCCACACAGATAGAACACTAGCAGTTCTACAGCACCCTGTGTCTCATTCCAAGGAATCCTTATATTCAACTGAGCCTCTGTTGGGGAAAAAGATAATATTCCCGGACGTGGTCCCTCTGGCTCTATCTTAAAGTTGGGTTCTTTATCCTCATTGCTATAATCGTCACTATCTGAATTTTAGCAGTCTGGCATTGGATATAAACCACATGCCAAGAACCATTGATTTTTGTTAACTGTAATATCAAAAATTTTGAGAATGTGCAAATACTGGCTCCAAGTTTCTCATTTCTTAATTTTGAAATGAAAGGAAACAACAAACAATACGTCCGCATGAAAGTCCTTTCCCAAGGACCTTAATTTAGTGAAAGTCTTCACTTTCTGTAAAATAAGCTAATTTGAAAATCATGACCATTGTAAGAGAGGAAATGCAAGAAAGAAGAAATGTAGAAACTGGTAAAAGATTATAAATCTATTGCTTTACAGGAAAAAAGGCAGGGGGGAAAAATCACAGCAGTTAGGCACAATCACAGTTTCAAGGTTTTCATTTCCACCCATTAAGGTACGTCAAGGCTTTGCTTGTGTTCCCAAATCTGCCTACAAGTAGCAGGTAGTTCCAGGATGATCAAGTTTCTCACAGTGGTCTAAAGGATCCTGAGCATCTCTCTGAGGGCACTGTATTTGCCTCCTCTCCTTTCTGCTTCAAGGGTATGATGTAGTTATCCATGGACTGCAAATTTCCTCGAAATTGTCTCTCTCTCTCTCTCTTTCTCTTTTTTTGCACTGGTAATTTTTCTACTTTATTTAAAATGAGCATAGTGCCCTGATGAACAGAAGTGGTCATCACAACTAGACTGCTGGATAAGATGTCCACGATACAAGCTCTATTTAAGTGTTACAATGTATTGGTCATGCATACATCCCTACAGAATCCTGGCAAGCAGGCATTTCAACATGAATAGTTGATATGAGGTCAGGTTGCTAATCAACTAATTGTTGGAAGGACAGTTGTACATTTTCAAATTGGCGACAATTTCAGCATCAAACATGGTGAACTTCAACAACCAGAGAGAGTCAGTGGTCATCTACTTTAGCTCTTTTGGCTTTCAGAGAAAGATGCTGTAATGAAAAAAAAAAAAGATAGTATCTTTTAAAATTTATACGCTCATAAATGCTCTAATGAACCAACTCTTCATCAAAGAGCTAATCAAAACTAGCAGCCTTCTAGCATCAAATTGAATGTTGCTTTTACAGCTCTCCTGAAACTCCATTTCGCCATCCGGCCAAAAGCATTAAAACGTACAACCATTTGCCAATATAGAAATATAAGTAGTCCTCAACTTATGACCACAATTGAGCCCAAAATTTCTGTTGCTAAGTGAGATGGTTGTTAAGTAACCTTTTGTCTCATTTTATGACCTTTCTTGCCACAGTTGTTAAGTGAATCACTGCAATTGTTAAAATGGTAACGATTGCTAAATGCATCTGGCTTCTTCATTGACTTTGCTTGTCAGAAAGTGACCACATGACTCTGGAACACTACAATTATCATGAAGATGAGTTGGCTGCCAAGCGCCTGAATTTTGACCATGGACATGTTGAAACGATCGTAAGTCTGAAAAATGGTCATAAGTCAATTTTTTCAGTGCCGTTGTAACTTTGAACCATCATCAAACGAATTTTTGTAAGTCGGGGACTACCTGTAATTGCTATTTTGAAATTGCAATTTTACAATTGCTATTGTAAAAATGTGGGTGTCTGGTAATACAAAAATAAATAAAATGAGGAAAACACATCTTGCAAAGTTGCAGGCTTTTGGAATTCCTTCATCAATAGAATTTATATTATAATGAAGCATTCCACTGTTAATCAGATGGAGTAATATAGTAGTCTCAAGTAGAGTTGTGTAACATACTCATTGCTCTCTTGATGCGACAGATGGTGGTCAAGAATAATTCACAGGGCTAACTACAATTGGGTTTTTTCCCCTCCTTTCTACTTGTCTCCTAAAGAAAATATATACCTTGCTCATTGATACTACGCCAGTGTTTCTCAAACTTGGCGACTTTAAGTCCTGTGGACTTCAACTCCCAGAATCCCCCAGCCAGCATAGCTGGCTGGGGAATTCTGGGAGTTGAAGTCCACAGGACTTAAAGTCGCCAAGTTTGAGAAACACTGTACTACGCTGACATCATCTCTCCTTTACATTTAAAAATCTAAGAGGTCAACCTATTCATAAAACACCATTTTGTTAACAATGGTCCTTCTCTCTTCCAGATTTGCTAGATCCTACTGATCCTGAAATAAGACTTAATTGTAATTAATGGGATTTCAAGAATAATGTGAGTTTTCATTTTGTGTTGACTTTTTAGAAAAACAGCCACTTTTTATCTAACAACTGTCTCATTTAGCAACCAATTTAAACCTTGAAGTATATTACAATTTAATAAACGCTTCAAAAGTGAAATACAAAACACAAGAAAACATAGTAAGAGCTGCTAATACAGCAGTGATACCGTTTGGAGTCCATGCCGAGCCCGTACCGTTCCTTGCTGATAGAAATGAGGGGCCAGTTCCAATAACCAAGCAGATTTAATAGCTGTAACATCTCGCATGTAATACTTTGAAGTCTGGATAACTTCGTTGTACACTACCCTAAAGTTAAACGATAAAATAAAAATAAACTATATAGTGTATGAGACTTGACATCTGAGCTAAGTAGTAGGTTAATTATCTTCAAATATTTTATCCTTAGTACAACTTCTTGGCATGGCATGGCATGGCGTAAGATTCAGAGATATTCTTTGGCCAGATTAGAATCTTAATATGAACACATGAACAACCAACAGGTGAGTTTTCATTTCAGTGCAAAGGTTTTATGGAATTTTATATATTTTCAAGGGTTTAAATTCAAGGTTTTTTCCTCTCATTCATTCATGCCTCAAAGTCTCATGGTTGTGTTACTGTAATAGGTTTCTCCAGATTTAGGAAAGAGAATAGCAGTTTGGAAATCTTATAAACAAAGAACATAAACACATTCTTCCTTGCTCAGACAAAATACAGGCAGCCTTTGACTTACGACCACAATTAATTAATTTAAAATAAAACTTAGCTTACCAACGAGGAGGTTTCTCGGCATACAGCACTGAGGTGGGATGTATGTAGAGTTCATGATCATCACGAATAGTCCTTGAAATAACAGTATTTTAGAAATACAATATTTACCAAAGCAACATGTCAATGTTTAGTTATAGTACAAGCCACTATCAATGTCATCAAATACTGGCATGATCAGCATGTTACTAAATCAGCAACATTTCAGCTATCCCAGCCTTCTATTGAATATTTTGAAATCTCCTGTTCATTTTTCAAATGAAGCAGATTTTTTTCAAGAAAAACCTCTCTCCTTGACCTAATTGGATTTAATTCAAGTGAATTCATTATCAGGATGACCAGTTTGCCCAAACAGAGCAAGCATATTACAGACCAATTGTTCCAACTGATGGCTATCAAAAAGAATTGTCTGAACTCAAATAGTCATAATTTTATATTTCATGTACATATTATGATATTGTATCAAGTATAATCTTGAACAAACTTCTTCAATTCAATCATGATTCGCCTATGTTAGCTAAATGAAAACAGTAATATTTCTATTATTTTTAGAAGAATTTGCTAGAATGAATACTTTGTGCTTATATTTTTAATTTAATTTTAATTACTGCACTCTGTGTTTTATATTAACTGTTTGTGGTCAACCAGATGCTGGATAAAAATAAATTTACCTGTAACACCCAGTAGAATGAAATCTGGCTGCATTAGCAAAAAATCCAGAAACAATGCACCTTAGAACAGGGTCTGGATCACCTATAAGAAAGATGGATTTTGTCATTTTACAGTGAGCATGTATCAGAGATAGGTATCTTGGTATCCTCCAGATATTCTGCCTTTCAAATCATAGCAACCAAGCACCAGAGCTGCCTCACAAAATATATGGAGAGGTAAGGTTATCTTTTTCAACAAACCTGAAAGGGTCAGGTTAAAATGAAAAATAATAGCCATAAATTTCAAATTAGTGGTGGAAAAAAAGAAAAGGGAAGTTCTTCTAAAAAATACATCTTCCTGACACAAAAATGTGTTATAAGAGACAATGCCTATAAATAAATGACTATTACCATGTTTCTCAAAAAAAAAAAAAAGTCCGGGTCTTATTTTCTTTTGACACCTGAAAAAACAGCTAGACCTTCTTTTGGGAGGGTTCTAATTATTGACTCACCTCGTGGCGGTGGCACCAACAGAACCACCCAGCAGGAGCCCACTGCTAACCCACTTTTTCTGCGGCCGCTTGCTGCCACTTGCATGCATCACCCCCGCCTCTGTTTCGCCTTCAGATGCCTGCTGGAAGGCATCTGCAGCCGATAACAGAGCTCTGGATTAGGAGCTCTGTTATCAGCTGCAGATGCCTTCCGGCAGGCATCTAAATAATAATAATAATTATTATTTTATTTGATTAGCCGCAACCCTCTCCCGAAGGACTCGGGGCGGCGTACAATCAAAGCAAATAAAATACAGATAAAGACAACATACATACATAAGAAACAAAGACATTTACATGTGCATGGAGGAGGTAGACTAATAAGTGAAGACAATTAAAAAACACAATTTAAAATCCCATTAGATAAAATTACCGAATTAAAAAACCCGTCAGGAGCGTTATGAAGATTATGGTTGAGCCAGGCCAGCTATTTGGAATAGGTGGGTCTTGAGCTTTATACGGAAGGAGCGGAGGTCAGTGGTGGTCCTAATATCCGGAGGGAGGTCATTCCACAGGGCTGGGCCCGCCACAGAGAAGGCTCTGCTCCTAGGCGCCGCCCCTCGGCACTGTCTGGTGGACGGCACCTGGAGAAGTCCCTCTCTGTGCGAGCGGATGGGTCGTAGGGATGTATGGGGCAGAATACGATCCCGCAGGTAACTAAAGGCAAAATGGAGGCTGGGGCGATGCGTGAGTGGCGGCAAGCGACCACAGAAGGTGGTGAGGCAGGTGTCGGGGTGTGTGAGGCCTGGTAAATAGGGCAGCTCCACCCCTCCATCCCCACCATAGCTTATTTTTTTATCTGTGTGCCTCGCCCTACCCCCTGCAGGTGGGTGGGTCTTAATTCCGGCTAATTTTGTGGGTGGGGCTTAATTTGATTGCAGGCACTCAAAAACGTGATAGGGCTTCTTTTCAAGGTGGGTCGTCTTTTTGGAGAAACACAGTACATACTAAACAAAACAGAAAAATTCATTCAGCAGATTAAACATGAAAAGTACATAGGAAACACATTGGTAAATTAATGCAGTTCATACCTTCACTAGATTTTTTTGGCACTTTGAACTTGACAATAAGTTTTTTCAGCTGCTCCCTTACAATTGTGGCTCTAACAAGACCTTTATAATTCAGAAAGTGTTCCTGACACCATTGAGAACTTTTGTTGTGCTACAAATAAATAGGAAAAAAATGAATCACACCTACAAAATTTCTATCACAAAGTGTTAGCACTTTATATGCAGTTTTCTGGTTTCCTTAATGTTGTGAGAATGAAAATACACACAAACCTTCTCACTCTACACTACAAGACAAAACTAATCTCAAAACCTTTTGAACGTTTTCAAAATCAAAGCAGTGCAATTTGCAAAATACGCTCTACTATGTTGCCAGTTCAAATAATAAAATATCCTTGATATCTTTTTTTAAAACTTCACAAACTGAAACTTACTGTTAACAGTTTAATTTATCTGCATCCTAAATCTTAATTTCTACTGAGAAAGCTATTGCACATGGCAGAATTCTGCAATAAACACATTAACACTAACATGCACACATAATTGAAAGATAAGGAAATATGCTCCAAGTTACACAACACAAGTAATTATAAGATTAAGAATCTCAGCTTTAATTTTAAATATTTCATGTACTTATCTCTTGCTGTAAGAGAGATAATTGTTAAAGAAGTATGTCTACAAAATACACCACATGCTGTTAAATTTCTAAAATCACAATACTTTAGGATTTTCAGTTAACTTCGCTGAGCTTCTTGCCTTCATTACAACTAAAATTATTAGCTTTAGAAAACCCATCAAGTTAATTATTGCAAATGACATTTTGATACATATTGACATCTGTTGGAATCATGGCTAGAAAAACCCAAATGTCATTTTGTACTTTAGTTTAGCTGCTTACTTTTATAAAAGCTTCATAGACATTAAGCATTGTGAGATGGTCACCCTCCTCAACAGCAAATTTTCTGTGTTCTCTTATCTGAAAAGGAGAAATCTTTTATATAGCAAACAACAGAAGCTGGAATACGTTTCTGCTAGTTTTCAAGAAAAGTATAATCTAAATAGATTAAATCTGCACTTAATACAATACAATACAAGAGTAGAGTTAGAAGGGACCTTGGAGGTCTTCTAGTCCAACCCCCTGCCTAGGCAGGAAACCCTATACCGTTTCAGACAGATGGCTATCCAACATCTTCTTAAAGACTTCCAGTGTTGGGGCATTCACAACTTCTGGGGGCAAGCTGTTCCACTGATTAATTGTTCTAACTGTCAGGAAATTTCTCCTCAGTTCTAAGTTGCTTCTCTCCTTGATTAGTTTCCACCCATTGCTTCTTGTTCTACCCTCAGGTGCCTTGAACAAAGTTTCAACTAACCCATGAACATAACAGTCTTGTCAGCATTACACTTCAAATGGTATTTCAATAGGTATAAGTACTCAGAAGTAAAACCATACCAAAAGCTACATCATTAATACACAAGTCACCATAATGTTTTTAATTAAAAAGCTAATAAGGAGGCACAAACTATAAAATGAAAACAAGGTACCCAAGTGAACAAGTCAATGCAAGCAGTCTAGAAGTGTTTCAAAGTTATGTCGGTGGGTATAAACCAGCACTTACAGCTAGTACTTTTTGGTTTGGAGGAACTGTGAAGATATTTTGGATTTGCATCATGGATGCAATGCTCAGAATCTCTTGGGAGCAGCCAAAATTTCCTGGAAAATGATTTAAGGAAAAGAAAATTCATTGTCATGGAGCAATGCTTCCTTTGTTACACCTTTCCAATTAAAACAGCTGTCGCAGAATTATATCTCCCATACTGCTTTCTCCGTACTCCTGCTTCACTTTCATAACCCAGTCTATCATGCATCTACGTCTAACATACAGCAAAATATTTATTTTTAATGATAAGTGCACATTGAACATTTTAATTACAAAGTAAGAGGAATTGATACTCCAAATTATAATAGAACATTTCACCTGATTCTAGGAGCATCTTTGCAAACATAGGATTTAAAGGGAACTCTGCTATTCTAATTCCCAGAGGTTCAGTGAGACGACAATATTTATCCAGTCCTGCAGGAGAAGAAAAAACAATGATACAGAATGTAAATACTGGTAATTTGGGATGCCTTAAATGTAAAATGTTAAGAGTATAGAAAGAGGTTATTGACTGTATTATTTTCCAGAGATAAAACCATATTCCTGGATCTTTGCATTATAAGAGTTGCTATATCTTCAACCTAGCATTCATATAACAAAAATGTACCGTATTTTTCGGAGTATAAGATGCACCAGAGTATAAAGTGCACCCAGGTTTTGAAGAGGCAATTTTTTTAAAAAAGTAGATAGGTAGATAAAGGGATAGAGAGAGAGAGAAATAGAGAGAGAAAAATACAGTAGGAAGGTAGGGAGAGAGAGTGTGTGGATAGATAGGTAGGTAGGTAGAGGGATACAGAGAGAGAAATAGAGAGAGAGAGAAATACAGTAGATAGGTAGGGAGAGAGAAAGAGAGAGAGTAGATAGGTAGGTAGATAAAGGGATAGAGAGAGAGAGAAACAGAGAGAGATAGAGAGAAATACAGTAGATAGGTAGGGAGGGAGAGAGAGAAAGTAGGCAGGTTGGTAGGTAGAGGGATAGAGAGAGAGAAATAGAGAGAAATACAGTAGATAGGTGGGGGAGAGAGAGTAGGTAGGTAGGTAGATAGGTAGATAGAGGGAGGGGGAGGGGGAGAGGGAGAGAAGATAGGTAGGCAGATGTTTCCAGGTGTATTTATCCATGTGCTGGAGAAGGAAATCACTGACAACCTGTAGCACCTAAAACTTTGTTTCTGCTAGCACAGCACTTGACCAATGTAATTCTCATCAATCCTTCTAACTAAACAGCTTTCTGAAAGGAAAAAAAAGTTTTTGCACTCTGCAAACCTCCCCAAAACAGCCCATTTTTCACAAAAACTGGCCCGTTTTTTTTTTTAAGAGGCATGAATAGCCTTGGGGGGGCTTGCAGAGTGTTCCGTGGGAGGGGGCCAAAAACAAGCAAAAAAACCGGCCCGTTTTTCGCAAAAACGGGCCAGTTCTTTGTCAAAAAGAATTGCACGCATAGCCTTATGGAGGCTTATAGAGTGCTGCTGGGGGTTGGGGGGGGGGCAAAAACATCCCATTTTTTCTCATTTCTGCCCTCCCCAGCTCTCAGGAGCTCTTTGAAAGCTTCCATAAGGCTATGCACGGCCATTTTGGTGAAGGGGGCAAGGCTTCGGGTGGCAAAAAATGCTGTATTCGGTGTATAAGACGCACCCAGATTTTCATTCTCTTTTTTTGAGGAAAAAAGGTGCATCTTATACTCCGAAAAAGACGGTAATCAATGATGAATGTTGAAATCTACATATATTTTTTCCCCAGAAGAATACAGCATCTCCTATTATTTTTACAGTCTGTAATCTTAAAAGCATTTCTTAACAGCAGCCTAGTTGTATAAAATGTATTGCATTTTTATAATTATAATTTTGATATTGCCTTTGACTTTTCAGAGCTGATCTAAAGATGGAAGCACATATACGGGATATATAAATATTACCGTCAAAAGTTCAAAATCCATATGAAAAGTGCAATAACAACCAGAGGATTCTTGTAAAGTACACTAAATTATCAGCAAACGAATTTTACAGCTTACTAAGGATTTCATCAATCTTTCTAAATACTATAAACTATTCACTGGAAAGATGTTGTACGCATAACTAAGCCTTCATTAAAGTACCTATCTTTGAAGCCCAGGAATGAGAGCCCATTCACAGCAGAGTTCAGATGGCATCACAAAAAACAGAAAACTGAGAATACAAAAGGCTGAATAATTTTTTCGTATGAAACCCGAAAACATAAATGGGCCACTGATAATCAAGGAAAAAGCAGCCCCTTGAGCCAACTGAGCCAAATTAATGGGTGTTAGAATTGCTAAAGAAAAACAGGCTGAATTTCTGCAAGAGAAGTTACATTTCTTCTTTTACAATATCTATTTTATTACTGAACTAGTTTATGTAAAGCAGTGTCTCGATTTCAGCAACTTTAACATGGGTGGACTTCAACTCCCAGAATTTTGCCAACCTGCGTATTGGGGAATTCTGGGAGCTAGTCCACTTATCTTAAAGTTGCTGAGGTTGAAAAATACTGAAATAAAGTAATTTAAATTCTCAGAATTAGTTATCGATACATATTTTACTTCAATTCAATTCTAGGCAAGGGTTCTGTTTTTAGCCATCTTTTATTTTAGTGACCAGAACCTTCTGATTAACAATCAATACATAAATATCTAAAAATGAGATTATTTGACCAACAATGTATTACTCTTATAAATGATAGGTAGCACTCAATTGCAAAGGATATACAGAAGAAGCTCTGCAATGCCAATTACATTAACTAAAAGCCATAAATATTCATTCTCAACATTTGGACTAGGAGGGGGGGGGACTGCTTTATAGATCTTACAAAAATTTTGGCGTGCATTTGACACAAGCAAATTTTCAGAGAGCTTCACATCAAAGGCAAAAATATTTTCGTTTTTATAATCCTGGTACATTAAAAGCAAGACAGTTCTATTTTGGTTAATTGATAAATAGTACCTACGTGTAAAGGCAATAACATGCATACCTTTCACTCCCTCTAGAGTTAAAAATAAACAAAGACACCATCTTACCTCCTAAGGCATACAACAGCTCCAGAGCTTGCACCATTGACTGAGCTGGTGGAGGCTAGAGAAAAAGTAGTAATATAATTTTCTCTGTTTGTTATAGAAGGATATTTTCAATTTAGAAACCCATCTTTCTATGAATTCAAGAAGGAATCGCTAGTCTTCTACTGTAATCTACTTGGCTTCAAAAAGTTTGGCACAGATTAAAGAAGAGTCCACTTTGCGACTCAAAAGACAATGTTTGGAGGAAGAGCCATGTCTTGTATTGGTGCTATGAGGCTTTTTTAAAGAGGCAGGACAGCCACTGGGAAGGCCTTCTTCCAACTTCCCATTATATAGCAACATTTAAGTGGAAGAGCATAGGGGAGCACACTATGCAATCTAGTAAGACATGCAAATATCTTCAGGAAGACTTAGTCTTCAAAGTAACCTGGCCCTGTGCTCTGTAGGACTTTAAAAGTCATCCAGAACCTTGAATTGCACCTGGATAACAATTGGGAGCCAGGGCAGCTGACACAGCTTTAAATATGGTGGGTGATCTGTGGGGCACCCAAAACTATGTGTGCCACTGCATTCTGGATCAGTTGCAGTTTCTGGATGGTCTTCAATGGCAGCCCCATGTAGACAGCATTGCAGCAATCCAAACAGGAAGTAGTTAAAGCATGAGCGATTATGAGCAAGGCTTCCAGTCCACGAATGGCCCGTTAGTGTATAAGATGAATTTGTGCAAAGGGCCTCTGACCATGGCTGCCACCATGGCTTCCAGCAGGAGTCATGCATCCAGGAAGATACCTAGGCTGGGTGATTTTATGAAATAAGTGAGACTATCACCAATCATTGGTGTCATTCGTTCACTCAAACCTCTTTAATATCTAAAGAACCCAGCTGAAGCTCTGACAGCATTCAGAGAAGCAAACATTTATAAAATCTGAAGAGAAATATTTTTTCATAGAATTCGAAATACATGTATACTTATTTTCACATAATTTTGAATCCTGTTTAATGCAACCAACTGGGTATCCGTGCAGTTTCTCTGTTTGTAGAGCACTGCACCAAACACATACAGGTCTACAAAGGAACTAGACGTAGCTATCTTGGATCCGAGGTTTTTCTGCAAACCTCACTGAAGTTATGCTGGTACATGTAGGCTGAAGCAAAGTAATATTAAACTGATGTATGAAAAGCATGCAATGAAAAGGGAAACAGCTTTTGGGATCTGCCCTATTTTGATTCATACAATAAAACATTGCAAAGTAAGTGGAGTGGCTGATCCAAAGGCCACCCAGGTGCTTTGCTGTGGGTCTTTATGGCCCACGTCTAACATCCTCATCACTTTGCATCATTCATTTTCATATTGTGCTATGGTTAGGGTTTACCATAATAAACCTTCCCATATTGAAGAATGGTGGGAAATAGAGATACTATGAAAAAGGATAGGAGATCTGAAGAGTTCTTTTTTCTCCTGGTGATGATGATGATAATAATAATAATAATAATAATAATAATAATAATAATAATAATAATAATAATAATAATAATAATAATAATAATAATAATAATAATAATAATAATAGTAATAATAATAATAAATTTGGATTTATTAGCCGCTCCCTTTCCGGGCAGGACTCGGGGCGGCGTACACTAAGACATATATAAACATACATATATACAAAGACATACATGCACGGAGGAGGTAATAGATTAAAACATTTAGACAAATTAACACCATTAACATGCCCCGTTTAATAAAAACCCAATATACAATAAAAATTTAAAATTTAAAAAAGACAGTCAGGAGGAATATGAAAAAATTACGGTTGAGCCAGGCCGGATAATTGAAAGAGGTGGGTCTTCAACTGTACACGGAAGTTGTACAGGTGGGTCTTCAACTGTACACGGAATATGTTAAATACAAAAGATTAAACAAGGTTCTTTTACTTACTGAGAGGAAGGGAAACCTAAGCACATTGTCAATTCCTAATGCCTTAAGCTGCAATATAACCGGTGCCAGGTTACTGCGTTGCATTTCAGGAATGGTGGACTGTGGCAACTTCTCAAAGTCTTCCTCTATGGAGAAAGCAAAGTTCTTCGTGATTACGTTTTAAACATGAATCCTTCCACTTATAAGATTCCACAACTCAATTAATAATGCATATTAAATTCATGTGTTCCAACTGAAAATAAGATGGTCGTTTTAAAAGTGGTGCTTTAGAATGTACCGAAACACATACAAAGCAGCTCTTTTTGAATCATTAAAGCAGCTACATATTTTTCCCTACTTGTGCACTATCACCACATACTAAAAGCAGGCAAAATCTTCATCTGCAATATAATTTTACAGAGCCAGAAGAATATAGTAAGGAACATTTATGGGGTGGGGACAGGCACTAGTTTTCAAATCAATATTAATTCCTGGTGTCTGTCTGGAGAAGTCTCTATAGTTTTCTTGGCAAGAACTGTCTCTGTCCTAGGGCTGAGAGAGTGGCAAGTCCAAGGTTACACAACTGACTTGTGCCTAAGACAGAACTAGGATTCTCCCAGTTTCTTGCCTGACCTCTTAACTACTACACCAAATTGGCTCTCAAGGAAGAGTTATCTGGCTATAAAGAAATGTTTCCCTGAAGCATTCTGTAATACAAACTCTTGTTCAGCATTATGAAGATATTAAGGATTTCAAGAAAAGGAAATTACGGGAGAATCTGCTTCCATAACATATTGAGGCACATAATAGGGAAGAGAAATTAAAAATGAACCATGAAATTCTATTTTGGGGTGGGAAGGTGGATTATCAACAAAATTACCTCTATGTATTTTCGTACAGTATTGTGAAATATTTTTTAATTATCTGCATAAAGAACAGTTTAGAATAAAATAACAAGTTGGAAGGGGCCTTGGAGGTCTTCTAGTCCAACCCCCTGCCTAGGCAGGAAACCCTACTCCACTTCAGACAAATGGTTATCCAACATCATCTTTAAAATGTCCAGTGTTGGAGCATTCACAACTTCTGGAGTCAAGTTGTTCCACTGTTTAATTGTTCTAACTGTCAGGAAATTTCTCCTTAGTTCTAGGTTGCTTCTCTCCTTGATTAGTTTCCACCCATTGCTCCATGTTCTACCCTCGGGTGCTTTGGAGAATAGCTTGACTCCCTCTTCTTTGTGGCAGCACCTGAGATATCGGAATACTGCCATCATGTCACCCCTAAGTCCTTCTTTTCATTAGACTAGACATACCCAGTTCCTGCAACTGTTCTTTATATTTTCAGCCTCCTGTGCCCTAATCATCTTTGTTGCTCTTCTCTGCACTCTTTCTAGAGTCTCAACAACTCAACAACATTTATTAAGGATTTTTTTAATGCAAAATATATACAATGAAGTTGAATCTATTATCTTAGGGGTTGCCACAAAGAAGAGGGAGTCAAAATATTCTCCAAGGCACCTGAGGGTAGAACAAGAAGCAATGGGTGGAAACTAATCAAGGAGAGAAGCACCTTAGAACTAAGGAGAAATTTCCTGACAGAACAATTAATCAGTGGAACAGCTTGCCTCCAGAAGTTGTGAATGCTTAAAGACTGGAAGTCTTTAAGAAGATATTGGATAGCCATTTGTCTGGAATGGTATAGAGTTTCCTGTCTAGGCAGGGGGTTGAACTAGAAGACCTCCAAGGTCCCTTCCAACTCTGCTATTGTATTGTATTATAATTCTAAATTAAACAGCTCGATTATGAAACTATTGACAATAAATTAAAACTCCACTAATAAGACTTTACACTCTACCTGTGTAAAGTCTGTAACATTTTCCTGAGCGATTCCGTCCAGCACGACCAGCTCTCTGATTAGCTGAGGCCTTCGAGATTGGAACAACCACAAGACATTCAATGGCTGTTTTGGGATTATATGCACGAAGCTTCACAAAGCCACAGTCAACGACAAATGAAATGCCATTGATTGTGATAGAGGTTTCTGCAATGTTAGTAGCCACTATCACCTGAAAGGTAAAGGTAAAAATCAGTTCTTACCTCATAAACAACTAGGTAAGTTTGAGAATATAACAACTGTGGCTTGTTTGAAGGGTTGCTTTAAAAAAAAAACCACAAAAATTTTTAAACAAAACTAGAACTGTAAGAAATGCTGATTATTCCATTTTGACTAATGACACGTAAAAGCAATAGCCATTTTAAAACACTGAAAATTTTTCACTAAAGCAATATTTTGTACATGTTAAATCTGTACAAACTGCAGATTAGGAACAGATTTCTACAGACAAAATTACAGCCCTTACAGTAGATAAAGTTCCCAGAATAAATAGTCTAACAGTTAGATGAAAAGCTACATTGCTGCTTTCCTTCTTAAAAAATAAAATTAAGAACTGTTCTTTCACCCGATATTGAAAAGGAAAGTTCATAATTAAGTGGGGGGGCGGGGGGAGAAAAAAGGACTGATGCCGAAGAAAGGGTCGCATGTTTAACAATATACCACTAGAGCCAATTCTGTCTGGTTTGCATTCAGTCTTTCTAACAGCCAAATTATGATCTGGAATGTCCCAGCAGATGATATATTTTTGAGCATAATATAAAATATAATAATCTCTATATTGTGCAAGTATAATATAAAACATGCATATCCTATCCTAACAAAGTAAGTAGAAGAAGATGGGTACTACAAACACCCAAACACACACACACACACACACACCAGCTTGGCATCCTTTAACATACCAATACTGTAATGTTCTATCATTTCTGTCGAGGATGTTTATGCTGGAAATACTGGGAGTTACAGCCTCAATACAGGCATGAGGCTTGGCAATTACATTTAAGAACAACAAGTATCTACTTTTACCTTTCTCACATTATGAGACATCCTTTCAAAAACTTTCATCTGCTCAGTAGCAGGCAATCCAGCGTACATAGGAAGGACACGCAGATGCTTCTTCATGCCTGTGCGAGCGATGATTCGAGCTTGTTCTATCAACATAGAAACAACTGTTTCTACTTCTTCCTAGAAAAGTAGTTGAGTGATTGACAGATTAAATTATATTTACTGTACCTTCAAGAGCATATCATGGGGCTGAATTATTTTTAAAAGGAGACATCTAATCTAGCTTCTCATAAAAAAAAATTCCCCGTCCATGATCTTAAAAAGGCCAGTTAATTGTGTTATTAAGATGCTAAACATCAAAGTGATTTTCTTCCAATGCACCACAACACTTTACAGTCCAATAGAGAGATCAGAATGGGAATTTTTCAAACTAGAGCCTTTTACAACCATCAATTATGGCTGTTTTTAGAGGACTTCATACAAAATGGATAACAGAAAACGAAGTATAAATTATTGGGGTTTTTCTTTTCATTTTTAGTTTAAATATAATTTAATATATTATAATATATGAAAAAGAAGGTGTACCTAATTTCAAAGGATATATATATATATATATATATATATATATATATATATATATATATATATATATATATATATATATATATATATATATATATATATATATATATATATATATATATATATTGTATGTGTGTGTGTGTGTATATATATATACACACACACACACAATATATATGTGGCCTTTGAAATTAGGTACACCTTCTTTTTCAGTCTTCTTTAGATTTTTGCCATCTTTAGATTTGCACAAATGTTTTGGTAGAACCGTCAAGACAAATGTTTCAATTATTTGACTACTATGACTTCTTTTTTATTCTCATTTGTGAAAAAAATAGTTCACAGAGGCAGAATATGCCTTATCTCTTATTTTTCTTATTTCTTCTTATTTTTCATCTCATTCCAAATTATGATTTCTGGTCTTTTGCAAAAAAAAAAAAAAAAATCCCCAAATTTTCATATATGATATTTCATACGGTATATACTTCAGGACATTTGAATACTGCTATTCTGTTCCCCAGTGATCAAATAAATGCATATCACTTAACATGTGAAAACAGTCAGGTAGGTCTTATTCCACCTATTAAAAGAATGGGCAACTTCACAAATGGAAGTTTGTGAAGAGTACTACCCTTTTGCAACAACAGGAATGGCCTTTTCAAATACTCTGAAATATGCTGGCATGCAGCGTTTACATACCTAATAGGTTAGGAAAGTTGTATTTTCCCTTAAACCATCTATGTGAGGATTACGTGTTGTCTAAATGCAAAGAAATATATTTCTTCATAAAATAAAAACTGCTAGAAGTGCAGTCCATCCAATTTATTGTTGCAATATTGTTGTGTGTGAAGCAGGCCTACAATTGTCATAAATATAATTATGACAAATACAATCCATGTTGTATCATATCCTACAAATTTTTCAGATAGAAAAATGTGGTAATCCCACATACTTCTGCACCTCAGATCCCGACCTCTATATATGCTGTTGCCTTGATCTATTAAAGCTATAAGTGAAGAACTTGTCTTAATTTCAAAAATAAGTGGTGTTCAATAAACACCACGAGTAAAGATTAGAAGCACACATTTATTTTATTTTATTTATTCAATTTTTATAGCCACCCATTTTGGACAAGTAATTCTGGGTAGCAAACAATCGTAAAATGTTCATGCACAAACCACTCTGTGCTACTTTCTGGTATTGAACTGGCACACGTGCTTCTTGTGCCTTGTTCCACACACAAATTTAAATAGGTTTGCTTTTGTTCCGGGCAGAGATGGTTGACGGAAAGTTTGGGAAAATGCCAAGGACACTGGCAAATGAAAGTAGATGGAAAGAGAAAGACTGTAGAGGGCAGACTAGTGTGTGATACAGAGAAGGAAACAGAACGAACAATACACATCAGCCTTGCTCAACTCAATCTGTTTCATCTAAATCGGTGTCCCTCAATTTCACCAACTTTAAGAAGCCTGGATTTCAACTGGCTGGGGAATTCTAGAAGTTGAAATGCATACCTCCTAAAAGTTGCTGAAGTCGAGATACCCTTATCTAAACCAGAACAGCTAAAAACTCCTAGGTTTGTTTCTGCTGACCAATGGCCATTTCAAAAGAGTTTGGCAAAATCTCTGAAAATGCCTTGGTTTGTTCCAGGTTCAGAACAAAACAGGTTTCCTGCATTATGCATTTCTCTACATGACCTTATACCCACTGAAAGCAAAAGGGAAGTTCTGCAGAACTGCAACTTTATTTGCTGCACCACAGGCAGGGAAGAAATATTAATAGATTACTCACTCTTGTTTATTATTATTCTAAAATAGGCAAATACATTTTATTAAAAGAAAATGCCTAAATATTTACATTTGATATTTGCACTGCCTCAAGTGTCTATGTGTCTCTCATGTGCATATACATACATACATTTTCCTTGTCTCATATCCTCCTGTTAGACCTCAATCACAAATCACAACATTCCAGGCCAGGGGTCAGCAACCCGTGGCTCTTTCATCCCTCTGCTGCGGCTCCCTGTTGCTGGTTGGCTCCACAATTGATAGGGCTTTCGGATAGGACAGGTAGAGGAAAAAGGATGCTGCGCTAGGAGGAGATTCTATGGTGGGGGAACCGGACTTCCGGTCAACTCCAGAATTGGTTAGGATGTTTGTGGCTCTTTCCAACCCCTGTTCCTGGCCAATAGAACAGTGATGGTGAACCTATGGCACGCGTACCACAGGTGGCACGCGGAGCCAATTGTCAGGGCACGCGGGCTGAGTTCACCCTTTTTTAAAGCCATTTTTCGCCCTCCCCAGGCTCCAGAGGCTTTATAGGAGCCTGGGGAGGGCGAAAACAGCCTCCCCTGCCCCCCAGGACGCCCTCCGGAGGCATCAGGGAAGCCTCCGGACCCCTGAAGCCTTTGGAGCGCTTAAAATGACCCTCCAAGGGCATCCGGGACGGCGGGGGAGGCTGCTTTCGCCCTCCCCAGGCTCCTATAAAGCCTCTGGAGCCTGGGGAGGGTGAAAAAAGCATGTAAAAATGGGGGGTCGCACTTGTAGTGCGCGCATGCGCACTGGGGGTCACGCATTGCATTATGGGTCCGGCACGCCCGCACATGACCCTCCTGCGCTCCCCCCACTTATGGCACGCGAGCCAAAAAAGGTTCACCATTGCTGCAATAGAGTCCAATATTATAATTCAGTAGCCTTCTCTCAGTCGCTAGATTCTGGAAGTCTAATATAATCAATATTTTAAGTTAGATGTGAACAGCAATCTTGTATGAAATTAAGTCAACATATTATTTACATCAAACCAATAATTTCAAGAAGACAATTTATTTTGCATCTACCTGGCCAGTTAAAAACGCCAGTATATCGCCATCACCTTCTGAATTATGAATTTTCATGACCGTTTCCACAGTTGACTTCACATAATCTGGAACAGGACTGTTAGGGGAAAGGGGATAAACATAATAAATTTCCCAATAAAGTATAGTACTATTTCTATTTATCACCAGGAATAAAGAAAATACAAATAGATTTGATCCTTTTAACAGGATCAAAAAATTAACTCTAACTACTCTTTTCAGTTTTCTTCATAAAACATTTGATATTACTAACATTCTATAATTCAATTTATATACACATGCTTAAAATGTTATTCCACATAAGTAGGAAAAATAGTTGAACAAACAGTAAGTATCCTTCAGGATATTATTAAAAATCTAATTTTTAAACAATGCAAAATCAATATACAATCAAATGTAGCATATCTGACTAATCTATATCGAGTTTTTAAATCTGGTTCTAATGGCCTTCAGTAACTATTTGCCCACAAGCAACTTTCAACAAGGAAGTAGGAATTAAAATTGTTGTTATCATACACAAGGTATCTTACCCAAGCGTATCTCTTTATCATAGAATTGGAATGGGCAGGCTCACACAAGGAAATATTTTAAAAATATTTGAAGTAGAATGTGGTGGAACATCTAGATTCCAGTGCCTAATATGTCATTCCACGTAGCACTCAAAGTAAAAAAGAACTGACTAAATTACAGTATATTCGTATGTACATATTACTTTATAAAGCTAATGAAATAAGCTCATACAGAAATAATACTTTTACTTCAAAAGGGCTACAGAACAGGTTTTATCTATTATAGATTAATACGGCTACTCTTCCTGAATGTTTTATAACAATTAACTTCAACACTTCTCACTTCAGTCAGTTGTAAAAGTAGCGATGTTACAAGAACATAAAGGGACAAGCAAAAGATTATCCATCTATGAACATCCACATTTCTTGCTTAGCACAAGTGCAAAAGCAAGCATCTGGATGCATAGGTAAAGAACAAGCCCACTTCTGCCACCGGACCTTTCCATCTCCTTCTGTGGAGGAGGAGGGAGGGCATGAAGTTGCTGCCAAGCTTGCCCATAGCCCTTCTTTGGAGGGGGAAGGGGAGAATTAAGATTCCAGGGGAGGAAAAGCATGAAGATTCCACCGAGCCCCCGTAGCACTTGTCTGAAGTCTGCTCCAGCTGGCCGGTGCAGAAGGGGACGGGGGAAGGTTCCTGAAGCCCTCCTCCACTCAAGTCTGCGCCTGCTGCTCACAAAATAGGAGAGAGATACAGTCAATTGGAAAACAGGATTTAGGTTTATATCCTAAATGTGTTGGTAACAAAGCCCAAGAATACCTAAAAGATTCATTTAATCTTCCTTTCTCAATCAGACTTCTCTTCTAACCACCACTTAAGCATTAAACAGGAACAGACCTCTGAATGTAGAAGACGTCCACTGGAAACGTCCGTCCTTCCACAGTAAGGATCATGCTGGTATCTTTGCTTGGGTCACTGCTCTCATTTTGGTTAAAGAAATCCCTAAATTTCTAAAGTAAGGACAGTAAAATCATCATCACCAACAACACCAGCTAAATGAAGCAAACACTTATCAAATACTGGGAATCCAAGGACAAATATTTAAGTTTAAAATAAAAACATGGATTTGTTTTCTGGAACCAAATCCTTACTTCGAGCAGTGCATTTTCAAAATAATATCAAATAGTTAATAAAGCATATATATAACTAGCATATTTATCTATATGTTTCTATATATCTATGTCTGTCTCTCTTGCAATCTTAGTAACATTTTTAGTTTTGACCTTGATTTAATGAGACCAATAAATTATCCATTTTTTAAAAAAGAAGAACATATATCCAACGTTTTTAGTAAATTTAAAAATAACAATTTGCTCATAAAAATGTAAATTTAACAGTTACTATTATAATTAGGGGGAAGCAAATTTATACGTATATATAAATATATGAGATTTAATTTGCATATTTGACACACATTAAATATGCAGTTAAGCTACTTTCTACATTCGATGTGGACACATAATGTATTATAAAACACAAGGATATAAAATACTAACCATATGAAATACAACTCAAATTTTTCAAATTAGCAGTGTGGCCTGTATTTCTTTTCTAGATTTACTTAGTCCAATAATTAATGTTCTGAAGACATTTACTGTGATGAATAACAGAATTTTATTTACTACTTACATTACTAATGGATAATTATTTTCCATCAATTATCACTGGCAAACAAAAATTGCAGCCTTTTAATTTTTAATGAGTAAGAAAATTAGACAGAACTGAAAGAACATAAAAGCAGCCATTTATTCAATAAGTCACTCACACACAAAGAATCTATATTAAAGGAAACTTAAGATGCCATTTTGCAGGTTTTCTAACGGCTTCTGAAAAGGAATGCCTGTATTCCTTTTCCTTTGCAGAGATAACATAACCAAAACCTTTAAGCTTTATACAGGATAACCATTGTCAGTTAAATACTTCTGAGGTTAATCATGGTTTTCAGGACTCAGCTAGGAGAAATAAAGCCATCCAAACATTTTTTTTTAACCGAGAAACACAAATCTTAGTATGATGTTCTTCTCACAAAGCTTATTTTCATTACCCGGGCTGGCATGAGTACATTTCCAAGACAAAGATCACTGGGAAATGGACCTTCTTGAGGCAAGCACTTTTGGTCAACCATATTTACACAACTATGTTGTTGTGTTTTAAAAGAACTAACTATGGGAAAAAAAGAGTTGTGAGGGCTGGAGGAAGATCTTCTCCCCTCTTTTTATTGCCAGGGAAGCAGGGAAGGGGGTGGCGAGGAAGAATTCAGACAGTGATTTGGAATGGGAATCACTAGAGATGAATGAATTGCCCCCAAATTAAGATAGCATGTCTATCTTGTCTTCTCAAGATAGCATGAATTAATGTCCGAATTCAGAACTAATTTCCAAGTGCATCAAAAGATCCATTTATCTTCCTAAGGCTTAAAACAGTCTCCATTACAAAGTCCCCTGTAAAATAATCATTTGAACAAAATCACTGCTTCTAAACAATCCACCATTTACTCTGGTGGGGCTTATACTCACAGCATTATGTTCCCAGAAGACTATGCATTTGTACCCAAATATATGGATGAAACTCTTACATGTTGCATCGTAGAGGATAGATCACAACTAAACATGTATATTGCTTCGTCTTTCTAACATACTCTTCTGGACAGTCACCTACCTCAGCATCCAGTGTAGCAGATGCTATAATCAAGCGAAGCTCTCCTCGTTTTCTCTGAACCTATAGGGAAAAATATTAAAGACTGTTCAGTTACAATCAAATATCAAAAAAATCTAAAATTAACATTGATGAGAAGTACTGGCATATTTTATATTTACGTATAAATACTACATATCAGACTAATACAAGGTAATTATAAAATCAGTTTTTGTTCTCATTTTCTCATAGAAGGATCCATTCACCTAAAATTGACATTAGTTTTTAATGGCATAGATTCTCCTCTTCTGGATGATCAGTTAGGTATCTTAATTTAAAAGAAGTATGCAATCTTTACAATAACCATCATCCTTGATATATCTTGCCAAAAAAATTACTAAGCAACATTGCACAGTGATACTATGCTATTTTCTCCATAGCACTCATGTTCTTGATACTGGAAAATCACAACAACATACCAGGAGGGAAGTACACATAGCTTTCCAAATACAGAATTATATTCCACAGCACCTCCTTTGGCCATACTGGGAACAGTAGTTCAACAACTTCTATTAGGGCCCCAAATTTCCATTCTTGATATAGGTTGAATATAAGAGCCTTAAAATGGCTGGAATTGACAAGATATAAGCAAGATTGCAGCCTACAGCAACAAAGTAATTGTAAATATTCGCTTTGTTCCCAGCTCAATGGTTGCAAAAAGAGTTATGAAAAAATATAGTCAGAATGCTAACCTTCTTTAATAAGCCAATGGCAATATCTGTATATAAAGTTCTTTCGTGAGCTTCATCCAACATGATGACACTAAATAAAAGCCAAAATATTTTTTTTAAAGATCCCAATCATGAAATGTTCATCAGAATGTTAAACATGCTTGACAGCACCAAGTTAACAAATATAATTCATGATTTAATAGCCACAGTTATTATGAAAACCATATAACTAAACTGATGTTACACACTTGTGACTCCCAAACTTTAAAAACTTCAACAGTTACAACAAAACTTAATAAATTATACCTAAATTCTAAAAAAATAGAACTTAAAATAATTAATAGAAAGCCAAGTATAGCCTACGTATCTAAATCAGACTTTTGTAGAAACTATTCAAGAATTGCAATCTGAAAAACTTTTCTTGGGCTACATCTAGCTATATTATTCTCCCAGCAAAAACGGGTCAATTAATCAAATGGATTCTTATTTTCCATCTGAGCTACTAAATAATGTGACCAAAATATATTTGAGTACACAGGAGGAGAGAAAAATAGAAGTTGTTTTTGTTATAGGAGTTAATGTTTAATTATATAAGAAAAATGTTAATACAAATGAATAAATATGTGGTATGTATTGTAGCAAAACTCAGAAAGACAGTAGGAATGTAAAAAAACTGCTTATCTAATGATGGCATTCTGACATCTCTTATGATTTGTGTCTATGTTTGTGTGTGTATAGATAAATGATAGGTAGACAAACAGTGAATCAGTCAGTCAGTCACTATCATTATAGTATTTGATTTATTGAAATAATAAACAAAACTCTGAATACAAGATTAGTCCTCAAACATTTACAATCTACATTCAACAAAAATAAGAAAATAAAACAAAGTAACAAAGAAAGGTAGAAATGAACACAGACGAAGCAAAGTATGACCATCAATAGCTTAACAATAACCAGTGTGTTTACCTATATCTGGTTAGTAATGGGTCAGCCATCATTTCCCTGACCAGCATTCCATCTGTCAGAAACTGTAACAAACAAACAAAAACCCATCTATGTTTGTTCTGAAACAAGATTCATGGCCCCAAATTGCAGCAGTTGGTAAGAAATTTCATCTACTTCCATGGGTTCAGAGATTAGTGTCTCTTTTATACAAAGCAGTAGCATGTATGCAGAAGACAAGGAATGCCTGGAAGAAACTGAAGGTTTGGAGAAGGACAAACAACATAAAGGAAAAAAGTGATAGTTGAGAATGCTACATGGCACAAAATATTGTCTTGGCTGCAGTGGGAAAGAAGGATAATGGTTGAATTACAAAAGGCAGTATTTACAGCACATAATCACCCATTTATTTAAATAAATTGGCTGCCCATCTCTAATGAACAAATCTGACATTTTTTAAAAATCATTTAAATGTGCTTTGGAATATTGGAATATTCACCCTGGACTTTGGAATAACCACCCTGGACTCACCTAACTAAGTATGAAAGTGGCCCCACAGGTAGTCCTTAACTTACAACCAGAATTAGGACCAGCATTTCCACTATAGGTTGTTGCTGTAATAAGTCAAATCAGACCTGATTTTATGACCATGTTTATGGCAGATCACCATGGTTGTTAAATGAATCACATAGTCATTAAGCAAATAATACAGTTGTTAAGTGAATTCAGCTTTCACAATGGGCTTTTTTTTAACCAGCAATTAGGGGAAAATTCACATGACTGCTGTCAGACCTGGAATCTTTTGCAGATCTTTTGCATTAGGATTTCAGGTCTGCCACATTTATTGCTGTGGGAAACTGGGAGTTTCCCACAGCATTGCATGCTGTGTAGATTGTATAAAGTGGGGTAGATATAGTCAAAATAACATTCCTTTCTCTGCAAGTCAAGGACATCCTGCCCTGCACCTGGAGTGGTGTGATTGGGAGGTATCTCCAATTGGGACAGTGCTCGATTGGACCATGTGACGGACATGTGGGCGGTGGGCAGGGATTCCCCCCCTTCCAGTTTCCCACAGCAATAAATGTGGCAGGCCTGAAGGCCTAATGCAAAAGATGGCTTCAAGGTCTGACAACTGCAGGGCTCTGCAGCCATCCTAAATTCAAGCCAGTTATCAAGGGCCTCAATTGCTATCATGTGACCGTGGGGATGGTGAAGTGGTCATAAGTGTGAGTAGAAGTTATAAGGCACTTTTTCCCGAGGCGGCTGTAATTTAGAACCATAGTTTAAAAAATTGTCGTAAATCAAGGACTCAACTGTATTTGACTCTGAAAAACATTAGAACCTATTCAAAACAGCTAACCAGTATTGATCCCCCGTATTCTCATCCCCAGAATGTACTATTTCACTTGATCTTGACTGACTAGAAATATTTGTAAATACTTTGAAAAAAGAAGCATTTTGCCCAAATGTATTACCTTTATTCTTGTAGCCTGTGGGTCAGTACAATCATCAAATCGAATGCAATATCCAACTTCATGGCCCAGCAAGGCACCCCTCTCTTCAGCTACCCGCTCTGCAATCTAGGAGAAAGAATAACCTGAATATTGTAAATAATAAACACATTTGATTTGTGAATATGTATTGCTTGCTTATCTTGCACAACTAGGGGAAAATAATTTTAAAAATCACTGAAGTAAAATTTGGTTAACTTGAGCTAATTCTCTTGGATCATTATGTAGTAGTTAAGTATAGCCAATTTTATATGGTAAGGCCTAGTTTCATTAATAAATACTGGCAATGCTATTCTGCTTCTATGAAGACGAAGAAAAATAAAATAAAATCTTCTGTACTTAAAGACTGCACCAGCACAAGGACTTCAACACAAGAAAGCTGGATGTTCTCCAAAACTTTCTTTCACCAGAAAACTGCCAGACTCTCAGAGATTTCCCCTTCATCATCAGAAATGTATTATTTGATGGCGGCCCTCCAGCTGTAAAACACTCTCACTACTAAAGAGGTATACCTCGGGCCAAAAAGATCGTCTAATAGAAGCACCAGACATATTTTTGGATCCAAATTAAGACTATAAAAAGGAAACTTCAATTTAAGAAATGACATGGTCTGCTCCATGTTTCTTTATGAAAAGACTCCAGAGGAATTATTTGCTGGCATTCATTAGCTTTTTAAAGAGATGATATTATGGGAAAGAAATAAAACATCTGCAATGATTCGACACTCAATGAATTAAAATATTTGACCCATTATTTTAAAGTTTTCTTATGGCTGTTTCTCCTGTCAGTTTTGTGTCTTCAAGACAATTTTACAATATTCCAACAGTGAACAGATAAGCAGTCCATTCTAATAATAAATTTTAATTAGTTATAAAGCTAGTTAAACAAAAGCAAAATCTGCATTAACTAACATTTGCTGCACCAAAGATAGAAATGTCCAAGTGCATTTCACACTTGTTCTTCAAAATGGGCCATGTGATAAATTTCAACAACCTTGAAACGAACCATGGCTAAACCCATGCAGAGGCATGAAGCTAAAATGACACATTTTAATATTTATGCAATGCTACATTTTAATAAATATAGAAAATGTTTCAAATACAATGCCTATAATTCAAGACAAATACAGCAAACCTTTTACAAAGTTCCAAAATTGTTAAGTATTTTGTGTAGTACATCAAATGCACTTCAAATAAATGTGGCTATGAGTTCAAAGCAACTACTTAGAGCTGTTTACTAATTTTCCTAGTTTTGCAGTTTTAAACGAGTCCTTATCACTCTGGGGAGTCAATATAGTAAATGGATGAAATCCTGGGAACATCAAATTTGCATGCTTTTGGCATTCTCACAGAGTGGTGACTATTTTTAAATTTTATGTATTACTTATTTTTAGAAATTAGCGTTCTTTTTTGGAGTATAAGACACACTTTCCCCCCCAAAAAAGTGGGTGGAAATGTCTGTGCGTCTTATAATACACTGAATATTGGGGGGGAGGGGAGTCAATCAGCTATTCTAGAATGGGCAGCAGCAGCAGCGAACAGGCCAGGGTGGTGGTGGCTAACAGGCAGCGGCAGCAAATGGGCAAGGGTAGCAAATGGACTGTGGCAAACGGGACGTGGCAGTGAACAGGCTGCAGCGGAGGCAGCAAATGGGCCACAGCAGTGAACAGGTGGCAGCGAACGGGCCGCAGTGAACAGATTTTTTTTTTCTTCTTCAAAAGCATCTTAAAAGGTGACTCTTAGTCTGGAGCGTCTTACAGTCCAAAAAATACCGTAATACATGAACTAATTTACAAATCATGCAGTAGAACCTAGGGCAGTGATGGCGAACCTTTTTCACTTCGGGAGCCAAAAGCATATGCTTGAGCCTGCGTGCCCACCCCAATAATTTAATGTCCCCCCTACGCCTTGCCCCATGCACATGTGACCCCCCTCCCACTGTCCCGTGCATGCACACACTGCTTTCTTGGAGCCTGGGAAGGGTGAAAACAGCCTCCCCCACCCCCATTCTGGAGGCCGGAAAGGCCCCGTTTTCCAATTCCGGGGGGCCAATAGGTCCATTTTTTGCCCTCCCCAGGCTCGAGAGGCTTTCTAGGAGCCTGGGAAGGGCGAAAAACAGCCCAACATGGAAACCGGAAGTTTTGGAACGGACTTCCAGGTTACCCATTAAGCCATTTTTCTCCCTCCGGAGGCTTCAGGAGGCTTCCCTGAAGCCTCTGGAGGGCAAAAAACAGCCCAATGCGCAAACTAGAAGTTCGGAAGCCTCCGGAGGGCAAAAAACAGACAAAAATCAAGGCCGAAAATCCGCTGGATGTGCACGCATGCACGCTGGAGCTGACAGGGCAACGCTTCGCATGCCCTCAGAAATAGCTCTACGTGCCACCTGTGGCACACATGCCATAGGTTTACATCATCGACCTAGGGAATGAAATTACAGCTCCAGTGTACTAGAAAATGAAGAGTAGTATAGAACACCTTTCCTATAAGTAGCATTTGTTGTTGTAATCATCCTCTTCCAATATAAGTGACAGGAGAAAATAGAACTAATGGCTGCTTTAAACTTCCTCCCTGGTCAGAAACCAGAAGGATTTAGGATATTTCACACATCCATAAAACCAACTGATATGGCTCAGGTTTAATCACATATATATCCCCAACATCAAACTTTATTAATATGGAAAGAACTCAACTTGGGAAGTAGAAAGGGAGTTCCAATGTCAGTCTCCCTCTAAATTTAGAATCAGAATGGATTAATCTTATTAGAAAGAAAGAACCCTCTTGGAGACATAGCTTTTGGCAGTCCCCAAAGAAATATAAAACTAAGGAAAATCAATTTATCTTGTGCACTATTTAATTCCATTAAATGACAATCCCTTATTGAAACCAAGATGGCTTCCAAATCAATTTGATAGATTTAATAAAATATCAAATATCTTATTAAACATGTATAAGCACTTTAGCATTCTCAAAATAGCTCTTTGGATCTAACTTATCCACTGCAAGATTTGTTTGCACCTTGTGTCAAAAAGTTCCAACCCATGCAATGAATTATAATGAAATATACTGATAGTAGGAAAAAGCAAATGAAACTGGGCTTTGTTTATGATGGCATGAATGGACATCAGCAGCAGTCACTGAGAGGAGACAGGGGAAGAAGGAAAAGGAAGAAGGTGCTGTGAAATGGGGAACAGATCAGCATGCAGGATAAGCAGAAGAGATTGTAAGAGAGAACAATGGGCACCAGGTTGGCTCTACCTGTCCCATAACATTTCTTCAAAAAATTTTGTCCTGTAGCGTGTGGGTCTTGGCCAAAGCACATAATCAAGTCTACTTTCCTCCACATATGAAGGCATGATGTTTTTTTCCAGAACAAGGAAATTGTTACCAAAACCTATATTCAGGCGACTCACTGAAATACAAGCAACTCTCCGAGGTTGTGTTACTCCCACTATCCGGCCTTCAGCAGTCCAACCAGCTTCTGTTAGATACTGTGATGGGAAAAAATATTTATTAGAACTGATGTATAAATTTATATTAATCTTGGTTTTTAATTTTTTTTATTCCTCCTCATTTTCCCTTCATTTCTATTTCCATGCAAATAGATTTTCTCACTGGAAAAAAAATGTAGATCTAATAAAATGTAGAGGTAGTTCTTCAGTTCCGACTGCGATCGGTATTGCCATAATTAAGCAATGCAGTCATAAAGTGTAATGTCATGTGATCACATTACTTAGTGATGACCCTCCAGCCAGTTCTGGCTGCCACTGTAACTTCAAGGTTCCTGCGTCATTAGGCATGAAGTTAGTGGCAGTCCAGGTAAGGAGAGCAAGGTGCCATTGGGAAGTCTGGTAGGTCCTGGAAAGTCCAACACAAGCTGTGCACAAGTGCAGGAACGCCAAGGGAAGGAGAGTGCAGTGTTCCCTTATGCTTCAAACATAAGGCGATAGGACAGGGGTGTCAAACTCAAGGCCCGTGGACTGGATCTGGCCCATGGGATGCTTAGATCTGGCCTGAGGGGCTGTCCTGCAAACAGCAAAGGATCAGCCCACTGTGTCTCTTCCAGCAAAAACGGAGCTCGACAAAAGGCAGACTAAAGGACAGGGTTCCTCCTGAGTTCCGTTTTCACTGGCAGAGCGCTTGGGCTGCCACAGGCACCCCTGGGCTCTATTTTCACTGGCAGAGGGCTGCAGGAGGCCATTGCAGCTGAAAAAAGAGTCTGGGAAGGCCAGGTGTAGCCCTCACGAACTTTATTTTCACTGGCAAAGACTAACCCATCTAGCATAAAGTCGCAAGGCTGGCAGGAGCAGCAGGGCCAGCAAGGATCAGCCAGCGGGCATAGGCCAGCAGCACTAGAAGAACATAGGGCGGACTAAAGGACAGAATCGGTGATATATCTATCCATGGAAAATGATTGACAATCGAAACAAGTATTCCATTAATAATCAAATAAATGCAGATTATTAATACTCACTTGGGGAATCTGAGTGCTTTTCCCACATCCTGTTTCTCCGACAATCACTAATGTCTGATAGTTTTCTACTAGATAGAGGATATGATTTCTAAGCTGGAAGAGAAATAGATATTCAGACATGGATTAAAGTACCTCATTAAGGAAATTTCAATAAAGGGGTAAGGATACAATCCATTCTATAATGACACTATGGGAATATTTAGGTAGAATGCTTTATCTCATATATTCTGAAACAAACCATAAAACAGATTTATTTCTACTATATATAATTTACTTTAATATATTACACTAACAATAAAATATGTAAAATAATATCTCACAATGACACAAGAGGCACATAATCTTTACCAAACGAGCTATAATCCAGCACAGAATTCTTATTCCCATGCAATTCAATTCATGTTTACAGCAACAGTGAATAACGGCAGGCTTGTATTGCTGTCACAATGTCCCCATACATTGAGATAGGGAAAATTAGTCTGTCACAGCATAATGTGATCTACATACAAGTTAAAAATACATTTATTTTCTATTTTGCAAAAATCAGTTTAAGATATCAAAAGGTAGAGCATACCTAAATGGCAATGCTTGCAATTCTGCAGTTCAAAGTAATAAAATGAATTCATACCTTAAAAACAGGCAGCTTTTGCCTCTGTTGCTCAATAGAAAGGGAAATAAAGGGATTATAGATGACCGAAACACTTGAATTTTCAGCAGCATTCTGTCTTTCCTCTGAGAGGCTGACACGTGGTCCTTCTGTGCCTACATACCCAAGCAAACAAATTTTTATTAATTTGATGTTAATTTTTACAAAAATACAAAGGTAAAGAAATGTTTTTGTTCACAATTTTACTTGTAATTTCACATACTATATTTAAGAGAGAATTAGTCCTCACAAATGCAGAGCATTTTAGTTTAGTATTTTAAGATTATTATTTTTTAAATACCAACTTGCTGGCATACCAGTCATGTCCCTATCAGATGAGGACAGATTGCTCCTCAGGTATGTATCTTTCAATGGTCTCCAAGGTGAAATTTCTAATGCACTGTGCGTAAGGCTGTTTTTTTCATAATGGTTCAGAAATTAAAACAAGCGCTACCATTACTGGTAGAAGACTGAAATATATGCATTTCTATGATACTATTGTAGATACCTTGATTATGAGGAATTAAAATGATGGATTTTAAAAACCTAAACAGTTTAAGCTGCTGGTTGTTGTTTTTTGGATGTCCTCTGCTATGAGTGGGATTGGACATAGTGTCTCCATACTTGCCCTACATGACCTCTTGCTGACTTTAGATATTGTTGACCATTTGAATCAGCTCAGAGAGTTGGGAATTTACATAGCATGTTTTTGCACTAGTTCACCTCCTTCATTCAAGGTCATTTCAAGTTGATCGTGATTGGGAAGGAGAGATCTCACCACTGCCCCCTACAATGTGGGATGTCACAGGGCTTGGCGCTTTCTCTTCTTTCCAAAATCTACATGAGGCCACTAGCTGAGCTCATCCATTGCATGAAGTGAGGTATCATCACCGACGATGCTCAATTATATATTTCTCTCCCTGCTAAATGTCTCATCCCAGTTCCTGAAGGTTGGGAGAGTTTGGATGGGGAACAACAAGGTTCAGCTGAACCCTGGCAAGACTGAACGGTTTTCATTCTGGGGACCCACTGATTCCAGGAACGCACCATCTTTCATGTTGGATGAGGTTACACTACCGGAAACTGGATGGTGGTACAGAAAGCACTGGCACTGGCAGTTACTTATGCTTCTAGGGCAGCACATGTTACACTTCTGTTTCACAAGTGGTTTTGGTTGCTAGTTGGCTTCTGGGTCCAATTTAAGGTACTGGTGCTGGTTTTAACCTTTAAAGCTATTCATGGCATGGGACTGGGCTATCTGAGTAGCTGTCTCTGCCCAGTTATATTACTCGCTCTACCACAGACAAGACATGCTACGGATACCATCAGCTAGGGATCTATGTGTGATGGGTCCCAGGAGATGGGCCTTCCTCTGCTGTGGCATCCGCCTTAAGAAACATTCTTTCCCCTAAAATCAAAATGGCCCTTTTGGACTTTTGGTTAAGGTCCTTCAATACCTGGTTATGTTTCCAGGTCTGGGGCTACCAGGAGACTGAAGATCTATTCTGAGGGCCCCATTGCTGAGGGAACCATTTTTATCCTCCCTTCACCCAGTGTTAGTTTTATTTAATTATTTATTGCAATGCTCCTGCTTTGGGAGATATGGGCCGCTATATAAATTTGATTGATTGATTGAGACAGACAGATGTCCTGCTGTTTTACCTTCGTAGCTCAAGCAACTAATAATAATTTCACATCAATCCACAAAACACGATTATGTATACAAACAGTCCTCACTTAACAACCACAATTGGGACAAGAATCTTGTTGTTGAGCAAATCGGTCATTAAGCAAGATGCTCACATGACTGTTTCACTCAACAACCACACTCAACGGCACTCTTGGTTGCTGACATTAACAATTTCCCAGGTTGTTAAGTGGACAAAGTGAAAAAAATGCCTGCTAAAGGATTTCAGCTTTGCATGAATTTGAAATCATCCTGGCAGACAGTCCTTTCATTCTCAATTGTTCATGCAACCCACCAAAAAATTTAGCTCCCCTGTTTGCATAGAGGGGAAATATTTGGGTGGATTGTAGGAACAGAACTGAAATCTTCAGAATTGAGTTCAGCATTGACTTTCTAGGGAAGCCAGCAGAGAAGATTACAAATGGAAATCATATGATCACGGGGCACATGGCATGAGTCATGACTATGGGTGTGAGTTTGCATGCAGTGTGGAATGCTTTACATTTTACAACAGTGAGAAAGACTACCTGTAGCTGCAATTAAGAAGCGCAGGTTATTTAATGTATGACTATTTTCCACAGAGGTAACGTAGTAGCAACAAAAAAAAATAGAATTGTATTTTCCAAGAAAACATATAAATCTGAATTAGCCATGTCATTTTCAAGGCTTGTGCAGCTGCTTTGGAAGGTCCACCTGATTGTCTCTGCATGCTTTGAGAAAAGTGCTTGTGCATATATATTGCAATGTACTGTTTTCTGCATGTAAGGCATCTCTTTTCAAAACTGCATAAACTTACTGGATACTGTTATTTTATACTATTGTAACTGTATTCCTTAATTGCAGTTTTTTAGATAGGGAAATGTTTCCCTTGCACATATGTGCTAGTCGTTCCTGTAGGGGGCGATGCTCATCTCTGTTTCAAAACCAAAGAGCCAGCACTGTCCGAAGATGTCTCTGTGGTCATGTGGCCGGCATGACTAAACACCAAAGGCGCATGGAGCACTGTTACCTTCCCACCAAAGGTGGTTCCTATTTTTCTAATTGCTTTCAAACTGCTAGGTTGGCAGAAGCTGGACAAGTAACAGGAACTCACTCCGTTACGTGACACTAAGGATTCCAACTGCCGAGCTTTCTGATCAACAAGCTCAGCATCTTAGCCACTAAGCCACCTTGTCCCCTTTGTGTTTTAGATACACATACATAAACAAATTTGTTGATTTTAATTGTGATTTCTGAATATGAATCTTTTTACTGTATATTAATTGTATTGAATATAGATCTCTTAGCAGTAATTACATGAGTATTTATTCAAAATAAATTTCTACTGAAGGAAGGCGGGGCTGAGGTTGTGACGATACAACATGCAATCATGGAGCTCCAGGATCGCCATCAATATCTCTGCCGCTGGACGGCCCATTTGGACCTAAACCGTCCTGTAGAGACAGTGATAGAGATGGGCACATCCTGCCGATCCCAGGGACACCGCAAAGTCCCCAGCAGATCCAGGAGAAGCCCTTTTTTCCAGCCACAGAGAAGCAGCCATTGAAGCTGCTGAAAGTTGGTACAGCTCCAGAACGGAAGCAAAGCGGGAGAGAAAGTGTGTCGAATTGGTGAGATAAATTTTATTATTAGAGAAGACCCAAAAAGATCAAAAAGTAAAGTTAAAATTGAAGACAGAAGAGGTTAAGTGGCAAGATTAAGCCTGAGTCAAACTTAGTGTGTTATTTTTTTTAACCTTTTTTTGATGGAATTTTTACAAACGCTTCTTACTTTTTAAACCGGACTGGGTTTTTTTCTCCTTCTATTTTTCCTTTTTTAATACCTATTGATTAAGACTTTTTTCCTTTTTCATTTTTCAATGCTCTATCGCATTTTCTCTTTAAGAACTTTTCTTTTTCTCCTTAAGCCTGGAATATAAAGAGAGGAGTAAAAGTAGAAGAAAAAAAGTAACACTGCCACTTAGAGGCTTGGAAACATTGTTTTTCTTTTCTTTCTTTGAACATTTGATCTACATTTCAAGTTCTTTGAGTTTGTTTATTGAAAATGAACAGGTGCTTCTCTGGGGTACTATCAGTAGCTGGACTGGAGTGAAAAGAAAGCCTTGACTTGAAAGAGAGAAGATTGCAGTTAATTTGTTTGGAATTTAATAAAAAAAAGTTTTATTCAATATAGTAGCAGTGTTTACTATCTGGAGGAATGTTGCAGCACGGAAAAGAAAAGGAAGTGACATTACAGATGATTATGCAAGAAATTCAAAAAATACAAGAACAGAGAGCATTGAAAAGAGAATGGAAAATATTGAACAAACCACAGAAAAAATAGATGAAAAAATTGAGAATACTTATCAAATGATGAAATATGAGGACAGATTTCAAAAAATTGAACAAAAAGATGAACAAAAAGATAAGAAAATTGGTGATATTGACAGCAGATTGAGCGTGGATGGAAAAGACAAGAGTGAAATATTGGAATGGGAGATTGACAGATTAGAGTTTTACCTCAGATTCCAGAATATAGAAGAAGAAAAGGGAGAAAATTTGGCAGAAGTAATGATAGAAAGTTTAGCAGAAGCATCGGTGATAACCAAAGGGAAGTTGATGGAAGGAACAGACGAGGGGTCTCGAGTCTTTACAAGATATGCAATGGAAAATAAGTTGCCAAGACATGTCCATATAAGATCTACCAAGAAAGCAATTAGAACACAAATACTACAAATGGCAGGAGGACTATGAGGAGGATGGACAAAGGTTTTGTAACCAAAGATAAACAATTTCATGTAGTATACAATATAAAGAGGTAATATTACTGGATGGTTTTAGGATGATGTAATAAAATGCCATAATATAATTTTATTATAAATTTAGAATATTTCACATAAAAGGAAGTAATAATAGTTACAGTCAAATAAATGTTTAATAATGATAATAACTTTATACATATATATTGGATTGATGATATGAGATTCTATATAAATTGTAAGTCAAGACTACGATGAGGAATATTGGACTAAAATCCACAACTGGTTGGAAAAAAATGAGAAAATACCAATGCAGGAGGAAGTTATTCATAAAATAATGGAATGTGCTGAAATGAGTAAATTGACATTTGAAATTAGAGAAGAAAATAAACAATTTTATAAGATATGGGATTTATTTTATCAATGGTTAGCTTAAAAAAACCATGGAAATGAAAGATACTAGAGAATGTTATCAATTCAAGAATAATAGAATGATACTGAGTATAACACAAAGATATATTATTATTGGATAGATTGAAGATGATGTAATGAATTGTTATAATATAAATGAACCCAACATTAAGTATATCTCACTTAAAATGAAGGAATAATAGTGATAGTCAAAACAAATGAGGTATAATGATAATAATGTATACAAACATATTCGATTCGATATTATGTGATTTATATAAATTGCAAGTGATGACTATGGAAAGACTGCACAAAAACCTTGTAACCAATCGACACACTGTATGTAATGGAAAATGGTTTTATGTTTTGTTTTATGTCTTGTTTGTCTATGTTTGTCTAAAAATAAACCTTTTTATATATAAAAAATAAATAAATACATTTCTACTATAGGTCTTATTTCTATATGAAATGAACATGGTCTCACTGAATTCAGAAGTGTTTGAATTCAAACACTTGTAACAAACCACTGACCTAAGTACACCTATAGCAACTGACAATTGCATGTGCTAAATCATACAACAGATACAAATAGGTTAAAAAATATGAGTACAGGTTGTCTTTGACTTACAATCACAATTGAGGCCAAAATTTATCTTGCTAAGCAAGACAGTTAAGTGAGTTTTGCCTCGTTTTACGACGTTTTGTAATGGAAATCCATTATTTTGTAAAGACAGTTTTACAACCTGTCTTGACACAGTTAAATGAATCAAGTGCAGTTGTTAAGTCAGTAACATGGTTGTTAAGTGAATCTGGTTTCCCCATTGACTTTGCTTGTCAGAAAATCGAACAAGGTGATCATATGAGCCTGGGACACCCATTATAAATATGAACCAGTTGCCAAAAGTTGGGATTTTGATCACAAGATCATGGGGATGGTGCAAAATATCTGTTTTTTCAGTGCCATTATGACTTTTAATGGTCACTAAATGAACGGTTCTAAGTCAAGGATCACATGTATATGTAAACTGCAGTGGGCTCTTCGGCTTACAAGAGGAAAAAAATCATTCCAACTTGATTACATAATTAATTGCTATTCTTATGATCCATCAAATCAACCCTGACTCCTGCTGATTCAGGAACAAGTCCATGCACTTTCCTTGGCAATATTTTTGGAAGTGGTTTGGCTTTGCCTTCTTCCTACAGCTGAGAAAGAGTAACTAGTCTAAACTCATCTAGCTGGTTTTGGTGCTTAAGGCAGGCCTAGAATTCCTGGTCTCCGAGTTACTGGCCTGGTGGTTGCACCTCAAATTGGCTCATGTACCATAAACAGCATATTACAATTTTAAGATACTGTCAGCAATATCATCAGCATGCATATGCACATCTTCACATGTTGCAATTCAAAAAGCTGCTATAAATTCAGGTTTGCCAAAAAATTTCATTAGCTACAATTTATACCACATAAATGCTTTCTTAATTATATAATATGAATGCATTGCTATCAATTCAGTCTAATAGCTTGCCCAGAAACCATATTATTGCAGTCTGAACACATCTCAAAGTAACAAGATTTGGAAAAGTTTCTTTAACATGTCAGGGCTGTTTTCAAAACTATACAGCACAGAAAAGAACTTCAATTATACATTGCACTATTCAAAAAAAAATAGTTGGTTTTGCTCTATATGTTATTTAAACCATACACTGTAGGGTTTACATTAACTGTGGCTCAGTATTTTTTAAAGATGCAGGTATATGAGTTTCTTCAACGAGCACATAATTAAATAAGGAATGTTTTACCTTGGAAGAATTTCTAAATTATCCTTTGTGTGTTTGACCTGGCTCTAAATAATTTTACCAATAAACTATTGTGGACATTAGGGGTATTGTGTTTATGATATTTATTAAGTAACTGAAAGAACTGGAATGAATCTAACTTTAAAAACATTGAGAAGATACTATGTAGTCCTGTGTTTTCTCTTCAACAATCCTCACTTTATTTTATTTGTACTTTAAAAATCCTAAATTTTTTGTATATGATTTACTATTTACATATAAAGAACAAAGTGCATATAAGTATCATGGTAATACTAAATAGCAGCACCCGTCAAAACTGATCACTAATTGTATATAACAGTCATTTGATAAGTAGTTATTTCAAAATTGTATTTTAAATTAAATAGAACTTTTTTGCAAGTAAATATTCATAGAATTATTCAAAAACATTTAGCTTCAAAGATCATATTACAAATTGGCAGCCGTCAGGGTTTTTTTTCCTCTACCCTTCAATAACTTAAAACGAAGCAGGAATAAAATGGGGTAATGGAAATGTGAGGAAAAAATAGGTTGTAAGTGGAACAACATATGCTTATACAGAATTATCAAATTGTTGTAGTTTTTTCCCAGAAGAAAATGTATCAAACTTTGAAATCTATTTAAAATAATTGTAAAAAAAGACTACAAACACTACTGTTAAAATCTGGATATACAGTAGAAGGACAACTGTGTTTGTTTTTTCTAGAAATCAAAAGAAATCAGTTCAAGGGCAAATTGTTTTTTTCACTGAAATATAAAATATTAATAATCTCAGAAAGAAGTGGCTGTTATATTAATAAATCAGTGAAAATTACTCAAAGAATAAATCTTCCTTAAAACCCAAAGGCATTAAGAAATGTGTTCCATTGAACACAATGGCACTAGTAGTTCAACAAGGGTCTATCTATCCATCTATCTAATATTAAAAACTATGTCAGTTTTTGTGGCATTAAGGTGCAGGCAAAGTTCTCTAAATTCAGTTTATATACCAGAAATAATCTGTATACATAAACAAATAATTATATAAGGGAAACTACAGCTGCAAACACTGTGCCTCAGCTGTTAAGGTTAGCTCCATGTCTAAAAGTGAGCAGTAATTTAAATATTAATAGCTCTATAAAATTAAGTTTCAGCATTGGAAAACTGTCTTCTAATTATCCTTCACGCCAGAAAAATCAGAAAATGCAAATAGATAAAAGCTACCATGTAAACTGCTTAGCACTGCAGAAGATCCTGTTATCACAGCACTTGACTGCCATTGCATTTACATATAATGAGCTAGCAAGAACAGCATCTAATTCCACCACTGAGGATTTTTATCTTACTACTTTTTAGTGGAGTGGAAGTTTTTCCTCAATTCCCCAAAGCCCCTTTAAAATTTAAAATCATATCCTTTCAGTTCAGATGACAGTTATCTTAAAATCATTTCAAGTTATTACTGCTTTGTACACAAGAGCAGATTTATTTTGCAATTGCACTAGTTAGCATTCATTGCCTATTAAAATAGGTAAATTCCTTTTTTTAAAAAATAATGGAAGACTGCCTCCCTCAATATATTTTAAATGTAAATATTTGTGTGGTTTGCCTCTAAGGAGGTTCACTGAAGGCGGCTGTATTTATGGGTGTGTTAATTTTGAATATTCTACAACTAGAATTATACTGGTGATAAACCCCAAGACCGAAAAAGGGTATTCACTTAGCTAATTTATGTATTATCAAGCAGCTTAATCTCAATCCAGCGCATTTATTTAACGCCACCTGAACGAGGTAAATAGATCCACTCCGTAGTATTATATGACATTGGGGGGGGGGGGGGCGCCAATAAAGAGCACAATTTTCTCAGTTCAGAATTCACAAGCCTCTTAAGTCAATTGAACCGCACGTTCAAAGGTTAAATATTAAGATGATTTGAGCAGGTGCAGAATAACTTTTCTTCTAGCCTTGTTAATTTATATATATATATATATGCAACGATGCAATAATCGTTGCATTCCCTATCGCCTATCCCGCCGGCGTCCATTCGCAGACTGAAACTCGTTTCCACCAAAATTAGACAAAAGCAACCTCCACCCTTCCACTCCTTATTCCCTCCCGTGGTATTCATATTCCCGTCCCTTCCAAGAAATTCAAGGCTTACCGGGTTTCCAAAACTTCAACGGACCCACGGGCGCCGCCATCTTGGGGTGAAAGGTCAAAAAGAAAAGAACGAAGCCTCTCGCCATTGCGAGGAGCATGTGATCGTGAGGCGTTTGGGGATTGGCTGGCGGTTGCCATGGCTTCTTTCCCCTCGCATAGGCGAAGCGGCTGCCTCTTCTCCAATCTACCGCCCAAGGGCAGAGTTTCAGCGTGGGGCGAGGGGGACGCAGGTGTCTTTCGAGAGCTGCGTTGATTTCAGGATCTCTGTCGTTTGGCGTGCCCGTGAGGCCAGCCTTTGGGTTATTTTAGATGAGGGTAAAAGGCTTCGGCAGAAACGCAGACGCGGTTTGCCATGACTTCCTTTGACAAGAGCGTTTTTCAACCTTGGCAACTTTAAGATGTGTGGATTTCAACTTCCAGAATTCCACATGATTTTATTTCAAAATTAAATCTGAAATTCATTTCTCTCACCAACATCGCAGGTTCAACATAACCGTACCTTTTCAAAAAATAGCTGGATTCAAAAGTTTTGAATGTGACATTAACACTCTTAACATTAAAAAAACTGTTCCCGTAGATCTTCTTAGATATATTAAAATATTACGGTCCTATTGGGTAAAAGAATAGACACAGCTGTGTCTATTCACAGCACTCCCCCAAAATTTTTGTTTGAGATTTCATTTATATTCTATATCTAGAGGATCATGCTTGCTGGGAATTTTAGGAATTTCAGTCCCACTCATCTAAAATTTCATTGAGGACATATGTACTTTTGAAAACTACGCATATATGCCCCTCCTTTGATGATAAGTAATCCTTCATGAATTCTGTTGGTAGTATAGAGATGGTTATTTCAAGTGGTTGGTTCCTGCTAGATGTGTTAGAGGGATTTATTTGTTTGTTTATTGATTGGATTTCAATAAGCAGATAAAGATAGTAAGCAAACTATTTAAAATAATGTATCATATTTTATTCCATAATAGTTGAGTGATTATGCATTAGCATGATGTGCAAAAGGCAGATTACATGATGTTACCAAGTTTTGAAGCTATTGCTGGGGATGCCTTGTTATTCAAGGTTGCCATTAATTCCACGCTTGAATTCCCAAAGATGCCATCACTTTCACAGAAACCAGAAAAACCATAAATAAATAATCACACATGGGGTGTGGAGAACTCATACAAATGACAACTTTATGGCAATCAGGTTTGCTAGAAGACCACCAGTGATCCTGCACCTTTCCTTGGAAATGTAGAAATTTACTAACTTCTTGTCTACATGTAGCACCTGAATTTTGATTATAATCAAGTGCATGTGTAAATTCATCTTGCTTTCTAGAAACATGAAGTAGAGCTCTCACAAAAAGAAATAGATAATAGATTAGTGGTGAAATTCAATTTTTTTTACTACCGGTTCTGTGGGCATGCCAAGGGAAGGATATTGCAAAATCCCTATTCCCTCCCCACTCCAGTTGGAACGGGATCCGGAACCCACCACTGATTCATACCCATAAATATCAATTCCAATCCAACTAGAGGGTTAATTTAATATAGGATTCCTGGTTTAACTGGCCTGAAAAAGTAATCTTTTTCAATCATTTCTAAGTTAAATTACAATTATAAATACCTCTAAGCATTCAAAATTGTAGTTAGAGCTGTCTAATGTGAAGAAAAATGAGTTTTTGTCATCTACGTGGATCAGCTAATAAGAGAAAAGCCTTGTCAGATTCCAAAAGAGAGCATTCTTTAAAAATCATATAATCAAAACAATCATTCTTACAAATGTGTACAAGGCTGAAGTATAAAAAAAATAAGAGGAAAAAGAAGCATGTGTGACGGCACATTAATAGTCAAAGGAAAATCCAAAGGTGCTTTTTCAAGAGACAACTGGACTTTCTGGTGTTTCTTTGAAGACGTTTCACTTCTCATTCAAGAAGCTTCTTCACTCTTCAAACATCTTCAAAGAAAAACCAGAAAGTCCAGTTGTCTCTTGAAAAGGCACCATTCTGATAATCACGACCTGGATGACTAATAATCTACATAGACAGTCAAAAAAGAACTGAATCTGTTCACTGAATATGAAAAAAATGTTGGATGTGATGAGAAAGCAAAACAAAGCAGGTGGACAAGTACGAGTGGAACAGAGTATCCAGGAAGAGAAAATAACAGTGAATGACCTTGTGCGAGTAGTAGTGTTTTGTAGTGTTCTATGGATACATCCTGTTATTGCAGATTGTTGACCTTTTCATGTTTCCAGATGAATTCCCAGATTTTCCAAAAATGAAGAAATACATCTTGACCGTACTCCGATGTTCCATTTCATAAACGCTTCTAGAAGATCACTAAATATGTCAGTGGCTGGCAAGAAATCTTTAACTACAGTGGTGATTTGAAAAAAATTACAGATTGTTGTTTAATTACAGAGACTTCATCAATATGGAGGGCAATTATCTGAATCGGCCAGAGTCATTGAGAGTTGACCAGCATACAAGCTTAATAAATTATTATGGATGGTCACACAATGAACGAGATGTTTAAGATGGATTAGGCATTTTATCCCCCTCTGCAGGGTGAAATCAATTTATCTTTGCTACGTTCACAAATGTGACTATGCACCTCCACGCATGCACAGAGCATAAAAAAACAGCACATGACCTCTGGGCGAGTGAGTGGAGTGTCCCGCCGCCACCAATTCGCCCAAACCAGATAGAATCGGCTGAATTGCACCACTGCCCCTATCCCCTAAGGACCTAGGATTCATTATTTGATGGTATTAAAGGTATTGTTATAGGACAGTTAACCTTTTTGTCTCGGCATGCCAAAAGCGGGGGGATCGCGTGTACACGTTTCCACACCAATAATGCAATGCCCCCCATGCATGTGTGCACACCCCCCCCCAACGAATGTGTTCAGGCCTTGCTGAAGCCTCCGGCATGGTTGTCATTATTCTTCTGGCCTTATCAAGGGCTTTTAATTCTGCTTGAGTCCAATCCATTATTTTAGCTATCTAATGACAGGAATTGTCTACCTGTTGTTGTTTCTACATCAGTTTAAGACTGCAAATATTCTTTAAATGAATACTTTTTTTATAAGAGAAAGATTTGTCTACAGCAAAATTTTGTTGAAAATACTAGTGTTTTTAAAAATAAAAAAATCTCAAGAAATTGTGATGAAAGCCAAGTCCTTGATGGAGTTTCTCACTTCTTTAGATGGACCCTGGATTTCACATAAAGCCTATCTGAGAATAACCATTTATATTTTTGTTTGTTCATAATTTTGATTACATATTTTAATTACAGTAGTAAAAGCTCAAGTCTCCCAAAACCATCAGCCTGAGTGTAACTCGACAAGCCAGACACAAAATCCAAGAACACAGGCAGACATATAACACTGCAGGAAGTTTACATGAGCAACTCCCACTGCAGACATCTAGTGGCTACTGGAGACTACAAATATCAAAACATCCGTGTCCTGAAGTTGCAGCTGGAGGCCACTAGAAACCCAGAAGGGACTTCCCCTCCTCCCTCCATACCCAATCAGGTTTTGGTGATGGCCAGGTTGGCTCTCATCCATGATCAGGTTGAAGCAGCAGCAAGTCACATAACTTCCAGAAACGGGTCTTGGGGCTGAGCAGTGAACCAGAATCCAGTTTCCAGGCCATTATCTTGGATTGTCACTTATATTTCCACTTTTCAAGTTTATCCAGTTTTATTTTGTGTATCCAGTAAAAAAGAAATTCTTTATTAGGGTCATCTTGCCAATTGCAATTCCATTTTAATTACCTTGTCTATATTGTAATCCATTTTATCATCCAAAATTTCTGGTTCTAGTAGTTCTGCATCAGAAAGAACGTTGGTCTTACCTGAACGTTTTTGTCAGGAGATGTGGAGGGAGGGGTCACAGAAGGGTTATTACAGCCTGATTGGTCCATTTGACTGAGAGAAAACTTCTTAACCTTTGGCTTCTCCCGTTGGTTCCCAGTTTCCGCGATGTCGTTGCATGCATCTGTAACAACAAACAAAGACAAGGGAAAGCCCCCCCGGGGTCACCCGATCCTACACCTCCCGGACCCTGTCTATCTAACTAGGGCGGGAATGTGACCCCTCCCTCCACATCTCCTGAAAAAAACGTTCAGGTAAGACCAACGTTCTTTTTCCAGTAGAGTGGAGGGAGGGGTCACAGAAGGGACATACCCAAGCTACGTCCCCGGGCGGGTAGACTGGGTCCCAGGTGAAGGTTCGGCCACCACCCTCTGGAGGACCCGCTGCCCAAAGGATGCCTCAGCCGAGGCATACGCGTCCAAACGGTAGTGCCTAACGAAAGGCGTAGGAGAGGCCCAAGTGGCTGCCCTGCAAATATCCTCGAAAGGTGCTCTGGTAGCCCAGGCCGCAGTGGTAGCGGCACTGCGGGTAGAGTGGGCAGTGATACCTGACGGGGGAGTCTTCCCAGAAGCACTGTAGGCCTCAACTATGGCCAACCTAATCCATCTCCCGATAGTGGAAGAGGACACCTTACGTCCCAACGAGCCCGGCTGAAAAGAGACGAACAACGCCTCGGTCCTCCTAATGCCCTCCGTCCGTTTCAGGTATATGCGGACAGCGCGGCAGACGTCCAGCCTATGCCACACGAACTCCTGCTCCCTTGCAGGATTTGGACAAAAATTTGGAAGCACAATCTCTTGGGCCCTGTGAAATTGAGAATTCACCTTCGGAATAAACGAAGGGTCCAAACGCAGGACAACCCTGTCCTGGTGGATTATACACAGATCACTGCGAGAAGAAAGAGCCCCCAATTCTGAAATGCGCCTGGCCGATGTAATGGCCACTAAAAACACCACCTTAAGGGTGAGAAGACGCATGTGCACCATCCTAAGAGGTTCGAAGGGGGAGCCTGTCAGAGCCTTGAGGACCAGAGTGAGGTCCCAGGTCGGGAACCTATGAACCGGGGGTGGGCGAATGTTGGCCGCCCCTTTAAGAAAACGCTTAATCAAGGGAGAACGAGAAAGGGTGGGGGAACCCTCCCCCCCCAGAATGGTGGCCAAAGCCGCCACCTGTCGCCGGAGCGTATTATGCGACAGACCGTCCTCTAACCCCTTCTGAAGGAACTCCAATACGTCTGGGACGGTAGCCCTAGAGGGATCCAACCCCAACGGAATACACCACTTTGCAAACTCCCTCCAAGTGGCATTGTAAATCCTAACCGTAGACGGCCTCCTGGACGCCTCTAAGGTGGCTATAACTCCCGACGATAGTCTCCTCCCCCTCAGGATCCCCTGTTCAATAGCCAGGCGGTCAGATGAAGCCACTGAGGCCCTGGGTGATGCAACGCCCCTTGACTCAGAACGACCTCCCCTGGGGGAATCCTCCAGGGGTCCGCTACCGACAGCTGGACCAGGTCCGCGAACCATGGTCTCCTTGGCCAGTACGGGGCTAACAGGATAACGAGAGCCCTCTCTGTGACTACCTTCCTGATCGTATAGGGAACGAGGGGAAGGGGAGGAAAGGCATAAAGAAGGCCCGGGGGCCACCGGCTCCTGAGGGCATCTGCTCCTTCCGCTGACGGGGACTGGAAACGGGTGAAGAAACGCGGCATTGTCGGGGGAGGCGAACAGGTCCACCAGGGGCGTGCCGAATCTGCTGCATATCTTCAGAAACAACTCTGACCCGTTGCCACTCGCCGTCGTCTAGGGCCGTGCGACTCAGCCAATCCGCTTGAAGATTGGACACCCCCGAGATGTGCTCCGCTACTATCGAAGCCAAGTGTCTCTCTGCCCACAAGCCCAACGCCTGCGCCTCTCGCCAAAGGGAACAGGAGTGAGTGCCCCCCTGGCGATTGACATGGGCCTTTGTCGCCACATTGTCCGTGAGCACGAGGACATGGCGCCCCCGCAGGTGATGACGAAAAGTCCTGAGGGCAAGTCTTGCGGCCTTCAGCTCCAGCCAATTGATGTTGTGGCGGAGATCCGAGGCAGACCAACGTCCCTGGGTCATGTCGGAGTCCATCACGGCCCCCCAGCTGAAAAGGCTGGCATCCGTCGTCACGGTGACTCTCTCGGGCTCCCAAAAGCAAGCCCCCTGTTGCAGCACCGGGGACATCCACCACTGGAGAGAGAGCCTCACTTCCGCTGGTAGAGGAACTGGCCGCAAGGAGTTGCTCATCATCCTTCTCTGGACTGGAATCAAGGCCCACTGGAGAGGTCGCAGATGGAGCCGGGCCCAGGGCACAATCCCTATACAAGAGACCATCTTCCCCAGAAGTTGAGACAAGGTCAGGATGGAAACAGACCTTCTTTTTCTTACGGAGGAGACCAGTTGACGTAGGCTGGTCAAGCGGTCTGGGGATAGGCGAACCCTCCCTGACTCGGAGTTTATCACTGTCCCTAAGTGGAGGATCTGTTTGGACGGGGACAGGTGGCTCTTGGGAAAGTTCACTGAAAACCCTAGCTCCTGGAGCCAACGGATCGTCAGCCGAAGATCCGACGTGGCTCTGGGGAGGGACTCCGCCTGGACCAGGACGTCGTCCAAGTAGCACTGAAGTCTCACCGGAATGGACCGTAGGTAAGCCGCCAGTGCTGCCAGGACCTTGGTGAACGTCCGTGGCGCTGAGGCCAGACCAAACGGGAGGGCCCGGTACTGGTAATGCCTGCCCTGGTGAGAAAACCTGAGATAGCGCCGGTGAGACTGGAGAATGGGGATGTGGAGGTAGGCCTCCGTCAAGTCTACCGAGGCCATGTAATCCCCCTTCCGAATGCCCTGCAGGATTGATTTCAGGGACGCCATCTTGAACCGCCTGTAGACTAGGTAGCGGTTGAGACGTTTCAGGTTGAGGATTGCCCTCCAACCCCCCGAGGATTTTGGGACCACGAACAGATGGGAGTAGTAGCCCTGACCCCTCTCCGGCCCCGGAACTACCTCCACCGCCCTGATGTCTAGGAGATGGGCGACAGCGAGGTCCATGAGACGCCGGCGTCCCGGGTCCCGAGCCGGAGGGAAGACCTTGAAAAAGCTCGGGGGTTTGGAGAGGAACTCTAACCTTAGGCCGTGGCGAACGGTCGCCCTGACCCAACCGTCTGATGTGATCTGATCCCACTTGTCCGCATACAGCGCCAGGCGGCCTCCGATGGGATGACTCGGGTTCGAGTCATTTCCCCCTGCGGAAGGGACGGCCGCCCCTCCCCTCGAAAGGGCCGCTTGGACTGCGGCTGATACCTAGAACGATCTTGAAAGTTCTGCCTATTGAACTGCCTGTCCTGCCTGTATGGTTGGTAACGCTGATCCTGATCCCTGTCATAGGATTTGAACTGGGTCCTGCGATAGGGATGACTACGGGACTCCGCCTTCTTGGTGGATGTAGGCATAACCTTCTTTTTATCTTTGTTCTCCACCAAAATCGGGTCTAAGGAAGCCCCGAACAAATTTGGACCTGCAAAGGGGGCGGCCACCAGGTCCCACTTGGCTTTATAATCCATTTGCCAGTTCCTGAGCCACAGGAGCCGACGGGAGGCCACAGAGGTGGCCAAGGCACTAGAACCGAACCTAACAGCGTCTAGGGTCGCATCAGCCGAATACTGACACGCTGCCATAATCTTAGCTAAATCCTGGTGAACCCGCTCATCTTGGATCGGAATGCGATCCTGAAGCTGGCGGAGCCACATGACCGTAGTTCGGTTAAAGTACGAGGCGGCAGCCGCCGCCCGCACCGCCCATGCTGAGGCCTTATAATTCTTACGTAAGGTGAGCTCCGCCCTCTTATCCTCTGGCTTAAGTTTGTCTGCCGCATCCCCCGAGACCACTGGGGAAGAGGAGACTAGGGCTGCTATGGGCTGATCTATAGCTGGAAGCTGAATAGCCTGCACAAAAGACTTTTCCATGTTGTAGGCGCGACGGTCGTTGCTGCCTGGGGGAGAAATATTGGAAGGACGGGCCCATTGGCTGGTAGCCACCTCTAAGAAAAGGGGAGGAGCAGGAATCTCCTCTTTATTAGTGGCCGTCGCTGAGAACATGACCATGTCTGGATCCGTGGGCGGTGGGACCGTGGGGTCCCCCATGCCCACCTTGGTGGTCCTCCTAGCCTTCTTGAGTAATGGTTTGAACATGGCCTGGAGGAAAAGGTTAGAAGAACGAGGCGGCTCAGGGGCCGCATCTTCCTCCTCAGAGAACCCCCAATCACCCCTCCGTGCTTCCCCCCTAGAGGAAACCTCACTCATGAGGGAAGGAGAGGAAGCCCTAGATCTGGACCTACTAAAGGGAGTAACTCGACTGTGGTGGTAGGGCCTGTCCCTTTGAGAAATGCCCCTAGAGATGGCTGCAGAAATAAGCCTTTTGAGATTCTCAGGGAGGTGTTCTAGATCCTCCTCATCACCTTCAGTATCATAGTCTGGTGCCACATAGGCCCTGCTGGATTTCCTACCCCTAACAGGACCTGCAGAGGTACCTTCCAACGGGTCCCCCCTATCTGCCTCTCTAGTCCCCAGGGAAACAGAAGGAGAGCGAGGGCCCCCCCCGCTGCTGACTCCTATCAGATCTGCATGAGGAAGCAGAGGAAGAAGAAGAAGGGCTGAACCCCCTGGCCACAGGTGGGGAAGGGCAGGAAGCCACAGGGCGTGGAGATCTGGATCTAGGCCCAGGATCCCGGGCCTGTCTTTTCTCAGCCCTTTCGATGACCTTCTCTATAGCCCTGGATCGCCTGAGCTCATCCCTTTGCAGAGTTCTGGAAGGTCTGTCCTCTGCCGAAGGCCTAGAAGCCCGAGGCTTAACAGGGGGAGTGGGTTCAGCCTTATCATCGCCTGCCTGAGACGGCAAGGCCTGCTGAGCCTCTGTTCTATCAGCCATCGCCCCACTCACGTGCACCAAATGAATTTTGAAACAGGAACAGCCCTTCAGCTGGTGGGAATCGCCTGCTCCGGGGCTCCGGTAGACTACAAACTGCACGGTCACGTTGTATCCAGCCTCTCCGTGCTGCAATGCCCAGACACGTGATCCAAAATGGCTGCCGGCTTCTTTGGGCGGTCCCTGGCAAAAGCGCGCCTAAAAATGGCCGCCGACCTCGCCCTTAGCTTCCTCTGCCTGCGGGCGGCCGTTTGCACGCTCGCCGCCCCCAGCGGCACCAAAGAAAGACACTGGAGCTCCTACTCACCAGGAGACCTCCAAATTTAAGAAAAAAACGGCCCCGCGCCTCCGCCGCGGGCTGTAACCGGCCCCGGACTGCAAGGAATTCAAAAGTGAAGCCGATCTGTCGCTTTCGCGCTGAAAAGCCCCGGCGCGCTGCGACTTTCACTTAAAAACATGTGCATAGCCATAGGGTCGCCCGGCACGCCCGAGACACCAGGCATCAGTCCGGAGCGACCTTCGAGGCGGGGGGAGGAAGCCAGCGCCCCCCCCTCTACTGAGTCTCCCAGCCTTCAAAGGGCAGCAAACAACAGCCCTGCAAGGCAGACCCACTACAAAAATAAATTTTCTAAAGGTAATCAAATTAAAATACCAAATTTACCAAGATCAAATATTATACACTGACTAACTAGAAAACCATAAACACTCCTACTAGGAACCAAACCTGAGTCTTGGACCGACTGAGAGGAAACTGGGAACCAACGGGAGAAGCCGAAGGTTAAGAAGTTTTCTCAGTCAAATGGACCAATCAGGCTGTAATAACCCTTCTGTGACCCCTCCCTCCACTCTACTGGAAAATATTATGGCTACTAATGTTTTCCCCATTCTTCAAAAATCTCCTTAAGTATTTTGTGTGTGTGTGTTTTGTGTCATTTTGTAAAGCCTTGGACAGTAAATAAGCCATTTGTAAACATGATTAGAGAGGTTCATAAACTCAGTATTTTTTAAGTCTGCCACGGTTGTATGATGGCCGATCCTTTTGTTTCCTGGCTTAGACCTGTGGAAGACCATGGTCTAAGGTTCTTTGATCATAACCATGGTCAATCTCTGTTGGAACCATCTTTATTTCACCATGCCTCCACTGGAAATAAGAGCTAATTGCTTTTTTTAACAATTGTTGCATGGCAGCTTTACAAGTAGGATTCACAAATCCTAAAATAGCACATTTGGTGTTACCATGTGTTTCGGATATCACAGTTAACAGGTTCAATACATTAAGCCATTAATCATGGTTTGTACAATATGACACCAAAACTGAACCCTAATCAAAAGTTTTCAGACTCAAACTGTGAACCTCATCAGAGATACAATGACAAGAGACTAGATTTGAATTCTCAAATGTCTTAACACTTTTGGAAACAAGTTCATTTTAAAAAATATTTTATTTTCAAAATGTACATTCCACCTATTTTGCTAAAATCCATAGTTGCAAATAAATGCTTTTTATTCAATTCATCAACACTATATGTCTAACTATAGCGTAAGATTAGCAAGAGACATGTGGAAAATTTTCCATACATTAAAGGCAACGGCATATTTTTCTTTTGTTGGGGGTGTTACTTGGAACCCTGACAGAATGATAACTACCCCTCCCCCTGGAAACAGGCGATAGACCACAAGCTGAGATCCTATGGACTCTCACTGACATTCTTAATGTCCCTAGGTTTTTACCAAGCAAAGCAAGTAGTAATCAATAGAATGAAGGACATGGAGTTCCAAGAACTAAATAGGTTGTCTTTCCACAGTAGGGAGACAATCAAGCAGGGTGTATGGGAATCGGCAAGATATCTAAATGATCTGATCTTCCTAAAACAAAGAATAGCTTTCTTCAGAGCCAGATTTAATATTCTCCCTCAGCACTCCTTCAGGGCAGGTATAAGAAAACACCAATAGCAGAACAGATATGTATATGTGGTAAAGGAGAAATCGAAGATATCTCACGTTTTATTGTACTGTGAGTTATATAAAGTTTATAGGTCAGTGTATATTTTCCCTTTATTAGAGAGATTGCCAAGGAGGGCAGACAATTTTTATGTAGGCTTTCTCCTCCAGGACTCAAACCCGGCTATTATGTGTGCAGCGGCAAAATTCTGTGTTGCTGCAATGTCTACAAGAAAAAAATTGGTTACAGAATTATAGCTGGCATCTTGTGCCAATTTCCTGGAGATATCTCTAACAATTTTTGGAAAATATTTATTCACATAATCAGCTCTCCACTTACATAAACTAGGGAGTGACCTTAACGTTTCGAAAAAAACGTATTTCCTTAACAAGGATGTTATTATCCACTATTAATGTACTATAATGTCAGTACTATTTTTTAATATACATTGTGATGTCTATTGCTGGTCTATGACCATAATAAAGTTATATTCTATTCTACCCATCTCCTCCCATTTATGACTATATGACTGTAATTTTGTTGTTTGTACCCTTACAATTTATATTATTTCCTTAGTATGATTTGTTTCCTTATTTGTACCCTATGACTATCATTAAGTGTTGTACCCTATGATTCTTGATGAATGTATCTTCTTTTTATGTACAGAGCGCATATGCACCAAAGCCAAATTCCTTGTGTGTCCAATCACACTTGGCCAATAAAGAATTCTATTCTATTCTATTCTATTTAGTAGAAGAGCTACTGTGAGGCTTGAGAAGTGGCTTGATTGTATCATATGCTTAGATAATATATTTTTTTGAAATTTTAGAAAAACTGCATTGACAAGAAGCCAATCCCCCTTATGCCCAAATATTCATAAAGTACCACAAAATAAGCAGGCTGAAGTACAAGGCCTGGCATACCTCCAACAGCTGTACCTAAAACAAATCCTATAGAATAAAATAAGAGTGCCTTCTTTTGTACTCTTAAGGAAGCTCCACCTAATGGTTCTGCTGCACACGAGGGATTTTTTTCCCCATGCCTCAATCAAGTCTTGTAATACTACAGAAGTGGGCAGTTTAAGAAGAGAAGCATCTCCTTGCTGATTACTATGTATATAACAGCTTCCTCCTGCATTTCTCAGAAGCAGTCACTTGAAGTATACAGTGCAAAGTCTCTAAGATTTATTAGGCTTGTGCTAATCTGTTGTCTAGGTTTTAAGTTACACCTCATTGGATGGCAACCTCTGTAATTTTCAGCGGCACTTCCTCTCCTAGCGAGCATGGAAACCATATGGTTAAGCTTGGACCGAATGACCGAATAGTGAAATTCCCTCTCCTTGTTTAGTTTGCGGAAATAATCTCCTCGATGATTGACAGAATAGTCAATAGACCTAAGAGATGTTAGCGAACCAGTAGAACTTGCCCGAGAACATTGGGAGGACAATGAAGAAAGTGATCGTGCACTAGAAGAAGTTGAGGTGGACTTTCTAGAAATAGGAGACCCTTCTTTAGGGGAGATTCTTTGATCAGGAATCCTCTGATCAGGTACTCTCTGAGCCACGGGTACTCTCTGAGTCACGGGTACTTCCACATTATCTCTTTTGTCAGTCTGTGTCATAGAAGTCTTGAATACAACTGCCGTCTGAGTGCCCACCATTCTGGATCGAGTAGTGGTCTGGGTGGTGGCTGAAGCCACAGAAGTAATAGTTTGTGTGGCACAATTTAAGAATGTTGTTGTTCGCTTCTCATCTAACGTTTCAGTCTGAGTTGACTGGCTGTTTGTCTGTTTAGGTTTTGTTAGGATTTCAGAAGCACTATGCCATTCCTCTTCACCACTAAGGTGTGGCCGTTTAGCACTCATCCGCCCCCCTTGGAGCTCTTTCACCTGTTCTATTTCTCTTTCAAGTTTCTTGGGGGAGCTTGAAAGCCTAGCAAATTCAGCTCTCAGAAGATTACCCACAGTGAAATCTTTGCAAGGTGTTAGTTTATTGACTAGATGTTCATGGCAAACACTAGTCCTGCAGCTTTGAGGCGGCTTTGAATTAAGAGGCTTAGATTGTGCATACAGGATTCGGAACTCCAAATCAAAATGTTCCACTATTTGGCCTGAGAGTAGTAATAAATTGCTGCTGTTCAGCTTCCCATCAGTCCAAGTGAAGCTAAAAAGATGAAAAGAGGAAATATTATACGACACATTTATAGCATGAAATAATTAAATTAATTCCCTTCCCTTTAAAGTAGACAGTTATCAGTAGACGATTTATCAGATAGGTTGAGGCTGAGACACTAATTCATAGAGGAACACATAGCAATCATGTATCTGAAACAAATTTATTGAGCGGGAGCCTTCTACTTATTCCAAACAATACTGTAACATTTACCGTATTTTTTGGTCCATAAGATGTACCCCCCCCCAAGTGGGTGGAAATGTCTGTGCATCTTATAGAGTGAATGTTGCCAAAGCCCTGCCCACCTGCCAGCCCCCACCCTTGGGCCTCTGCCTCCCAGTAATTTGCCTCCTTGCAGCAAGCAGCCTGGTGAGCTTCAGCACAGCCTGATTAGGCATGAGCAGCTGATTGGCAGTCAGATCAGCCACCCAGAATACCACTGATCAGCTGTTCCAGGCTGCAGGGATCGCCGCCTATCGCTGCCCTCACGTGCCCCATTTTTTACCTGTTTCAGGCAGTGGGGATTGCTGCTGCCGCCTATCGCCGCTGAACAGCAGTGGCGATCCCTGCCACATGGAATGGGTGGGAAATGGGGTGCATGGAGACTGAAAATGACATGCACAGAGGCTGAACATGGGACGTGCGGAGGCCAAAAATGGCATGCGTGGAAGTGGTGATAGGCGGCGATCCCCACAGCCTGGAACAGCTGATCAGCAGTATTCTGGGAGGCTGATCCAACCGCCAATCAGCTGTTCATGATAAATCAGGCTGTGTGAGGCTGAACAGGCTGTTTGCTGCAAGGAGGCAATTTTTTTTTCTTGTTTTCCTCCTGAAAAGTTATGTGCGTCTTATGGTCTGGAGAGTCTTATAGTACAAAAAATACAGTAATTGCTGGCAAGGTAATTTTTAGTTTTCAGTCAATCTTCAGCAATTTATATATAATTGGTAAAAAAAAAAACTAGTTACATTAACAGTATAAGACAAAAGATTACACTATATTATATCTTGTACTTTCTTCTCAATATATTTGGGAGTTCTTTAGGAAAGAATAATAAGTTAACTACGTAATGGGAAACCAAGAACTTTAATCATTGCTGCTTAATAAGTCAAATGACTATTAGCTAATTGTCAGATGGCTATTAGGACAAGCCTACACTAGAAGAATAACAATCTAATTATGCATTTTAAAGTGCTTACGGATATATTTTGAGCAAGAGATTATAATCTAGGGAAAAATGGGCACAAAGATGTATTAGATATTTATGTCTGCAATAGATTAAACTGAGAATAACACTTGCTCAAAGTCATTCCATGGGTAAATTTGAATCTCTGCCTTCCTAGTCTTAACTGAATAAGCTACACCTACAGTTATAGGATTTGAAGTGTTTATAAATAAGATTCTTTACAAATGAATAGAAAGTTATTCTGGGTTTTTGTAATAAATGCCCTATGAATCTTATTTGAATATATTAAGAATGTTAAATCAGCACTGCACTAATAGTGTAGAACTCCAATGGGACTAGAATCCTCTATGGCTACAAGTATAGAATAAAGAATAAACTCTAAAGTATAGAGTAAAGAGTAACATATGAAGTAAAGAATAAACTCTAGCCCACAGGCTATGTATAAATAAAAGCTTATGGCAGTCCAGGCAGACCTTATTAGACCTACTCCAAGTTAATGGTATTATTAATTTGATGAAACTCAGTCTTCCAATAACAAAGTTTATAAAAGAAAGAAGCCTGTGTGAAAGTGCATTTTTCTCTTCTTCAATATTATATCTTACAAAAAGCACTTCATATGTTTTTCGTAGCTGAAATTTTATGGCAACCCAGTTTAAATATGAAAACCAAAACCCCAAAAGAAACCAGTTCCATACCAAACTCCATACAGAAACATTAATGCACATCTATTCTTGGATCTACTAAGAGAGAATTTAACTTTCCCTGCCTGGATGCCTTTCTGCAATACTAAGTTATTAGCAGTAAATAATACTGGAGGATTATGGAAAATTATGTCAAGTCAACTGAGTTACTCAGCTGAACAAAGTTTGTCCACCTATTGAAGCCAAGAGACCAAGCTAGTTTATAACAGATACTTGCCTGTAGGAGCCTGTAGTCACTCTTACACCATCAACAAGCATGAACTTCTCATGGACACTCCCAATTATCTTAGCTCCTGATCTTGCATAATATGTGTTTCCAGTAATAGTTCGGACTCTCATTAACTGTTTTCAAAATGACAAAATTTTAGACAAAATTACCAAGGCAATGTATTTAACCACCTACATATAAAAAGGGCTATAATGGCAATGCAGAACTATAATATAGTGAAATATAAATGTTTGGGGCTTTGTCAAGTCAACTTTCTCATCCTCCAAGAAAACAAGGGGCTATTGTAAGGGTAACATGCTTATCTACTGAGTGCTAATGAGTTCCATGCATTTCTTTGTTCCAAAATTGAAACTTCAAAATTAATCTTAGTGATTGTTTTTCTTCTATGTGATTTAAGATTTTTTCTGCTGTCAGTTAAAAGGATGGAACTGTGCCTCATCCATTCAATTCCTTTGATATGGCGAAGGGATAAAATGGGCTTGACAGTGCAGAAACAAAGATTTATGACTAAACAACACAATGCTATTCTTATCTTCAACTGCAGATTTCTCCATTAGAGCTTCTGTACACTATCAAACCAGTAAATCAGTATTCTTATTAGTAATAGTCACAGAAGCCACAGTATTAAGAAATGTCAAGAAAATCTGCTTCAAGGGACAACTACTGGAAAAAAATGATAAGAATGACAGAAATTGAATCAAATCCTTTATTTATAGTACTAGCTCAACAAAATACAAATACAAAATTAAGAATACAGGAAAAGAAAAACCTACGCCTGAAACATTTGTTGATAAGATATCACTTAGCTTCTGCAGCTGTTCCTAAAAATGTGGCAATCCAAATTAAGTCTTTCAGAAGACTAGAATTTTTTTGATCAAATTTCTAAAAACCAGGTTTATGAATGCCAGATGCTATAGACCGTAAATGAGAAATGAACAATATAATGAATTACTGACTCAACATCTGAATCTGAGCAGTGCCAGATACAACTGCTACATGGGAGGCTAATATATTTTTCTATAGTTATAATAAGAAGTGCTCCAATTGAAATCAAATTTTAAAAAACCCCACATACAACAGATAGTCCATGAGTTATGATCAAATGGTACCTGCCCATCGCAACTTAATTTTAGACTATTTTTGACATGGTTGTTAAATGAATGAACTAAGGATTTACTAAGAAGCCCAATATTGCCAAAAACTGTAAGAAAATGCTGGTTTTTAGCAAAACACTCATAAAACATGGTGATACAGCTGGCCTGGCCCACTCATAGTTTTATCTTACCTCCTGGCAGATATTTTAATTGGGGAATTTTATGGGTAATTATTTTAAATTCAATTTTTTGGGGTATTTTTAGGGGTTGTTTTTAAATACTGCTTTTAATGCTTTATTTGAAGGTACAGTTTTATATAGCCTCCTCCATTTATGTATTTATGTATTTATTTATATGCATCCTATTTGTGTTTTAGCCTGACTGCACACCGCCCCAAGTCCCTTTTGGGAGAGGGGGCGGTCTAGAAATACGAAATAAAGTAAAGTAAAGTAAATATGACTGTGGGACATTACAAATGACCGTAAATGCAGCTTGGTTGCTGATTACCCACTTACAGTCATTTGACTGCAAGAGAGCCCAACTGTTGAGAAACTTTAAATCTGCATCATAAGGACCTCATAGGAAGGTCTGTCAGAACTGCAAACAGTCACTAAGTGGCAGGTCGTAAATCGATAACTGTATATGAAATATGCAGGTTGTTACAGAAGTAGCCAGGAACTGACAATGAAGAGTCTACAATTGTGCTATAATAGAAATGGATTATTTGATTCCTGACATTTTGTAAATCTAAATTCCAAATCCTTTGTTTAGTTTTGATTAAAGCTTTATCTAGGCTGAGTGAAGATACTGCCATAATATGCTGGATCAGAATAATTTGCCTCCTTAGTGATGAAGAAAATCTATCCAGGAGGGTTAAGTGATTTAACCAAATTTGAGTTGTCAATTTCTCAGGCAGGCCCCAAGAGAAATGCAGTCAAACTCCAGATGAAGAAGTGCATTTCATATTGAGAAAGGTGTAAAGTATGGCATTCAGAAACAAACTTAGTAGCTTCTAAAGTTGGAGCATCTTTATAAACACAAGGTTGTGCAGAACATAACAGAACATGTATAAAGTATAAAGCAGAACATTTGCTTTATAAAATTATATTGTTATAGGAGCATAATTATTGACTTAGCACATATTAAGACTGTTTTTCTGCTCTAATACAAAGTTTCAATTGGATTTTTCAGTGAGTGAGGGGTTAGAAGTGGATGCTAGGTACTTGAAGTCTTAACCAGATCAATTGAACTTTTGTTCATATTCCATTTAATGGGGATTTGAAGTACATGCTACAGAAAACTAGAACCATAGTTTGGTTAGTAATGGATCTCAAAGTATTTGCTAAACTAGTAGGAAACTAAAGTTGCTCAGCATCTATGAAAGATAGCTTGGGTTACAGATAAAATGGCTCCATTGCCTCCACATTGTCTCCATACAGAATTGAAATGAGACAGTGAGCCTAGCCTTTAGTTATTTACCAGTCAAAAAAATTATGCTGGTAACTGGACAATATTCATATATTAAATGTAAATAGAGAAAAAAATATAGCAGATAGGGAACCTTAATCCTCTTTAAGTTATCAGATGGATATATGCTAAACTAATTCTACAAATTTCTGAGATTATACTACTTGTTTATTTTCTACAGCCGTGGATGCATCATTGATACTCTCTTTGGTAGAGATTGTAAGATAGCTTGTAAAGCTATTTTATCAGTGTAGATAAACTTTCATCTTCTAGAGCAGTGATGGCGAACCTTTTTCGCCTCGGGTGCAAAAGCACATACGTGCGCGCTATCACACGAACTCGAGTGCCGACCCACATAACGTAATGTCCCCGCTCACCTGTGTGGACCGTGCATTTTTGCACAAGGCTTCCTCGCCACTCCCTGCTCTGGCTGCTTCCCCTTGGATAACACCCAGTGAGGGGAGAAGTTGCTCTGCCACTAACGGGCAGAGATTGGGGTGGGGGTGGAGGGATGCTCAAGTGTGCTCCTGTGTCAAAAAACCTTCCCTTATCATTCTCCTGTGTAAAGGTTGGGCCCTTTTTACAATGGCAGGTGTGAGTCCAGTTGCTAAATTCTCCCCTTCTATTAAAGAGGATCCTGGGCACTACAGTCAATAGACAAATCATGAAGAGAGCTGCTGGCACAGGGGAAAGAAAAGCAGCAAGAAAAAAAGAAAAAGCAGCTTTTTCCCCTCAAGGTGGCTGCTCTGCTTCCCCTCTGCTAGCACAGAGGATCCTGCCTGGTCACTGCAGTCCAAAGGGAAATGAGGAAGAGACCAATCTGCATGAGGGAAAGACAAGTAGCAAGGAAATAAGGAAAAGCAGCTTTTCCCCCCTCAAGGTGGCTGCTCTGTTGCCCTTTTCTCCATTTCAGCACCACTCCATGGAGCCTGCCCCACCCCCCATCGCCCAGGTCCTCGCTTCTCCCAAGCATTTCTTTGCCTATTTAATTTCCCCTCCGTAGCATTTTTCCATCATGTTTCTTGTCGTTTTGGACAGGAAAACAAAGTTTGTGGGACTAAAAAAAAACTCCTTTCAATCAATCAATTCCAACTTTGCGAGATCTCTTCCCCCTCCCCAAGTTGTAATTGATTGAAGGTTTTTTTTAGTCCCACAAACTTTGTTTCTCTGCACACGATGGCAAGAAACGTGATGGAGCTGGAAATCAGGTAGGCAAAGAAATGTTTGGGAGAAGTGAGGACCTGGGCGATGGTGGGTGGGGCAACCTCGATGCCCTAGCACTGAAATGGAGAAAAGGGCAACAGCAGCCACGTTGAGTGAAAGAAGCCTCTTTTCTTCTTTCCTTACTGCTTGTCTTTCCCCCCTGCTGGCAGCTCTCCTCATTTCCCTGTGGATTCAAGCGATCGGGCAGGATCCTTTTTAGTAGCGGGGGGGGGGGGGGGGAAAACACAGCAGGCAGCACGAGTGAAAGAAGCCTCTTTCCTTGCCGCTTGTCTCCCCCGTGCTGGCAGCTCTCTCATTTCCCTGTGGATTCAAGCGATCTGGCAGGATCCTTTTTAGTAGCAGGGGGGAGGGGGGAACAGAGCAGCCAGCACGGGGGAAAGACAAGCGGCAAGAAAAGAGGCTTCTTTCACTTGTGCTGGCAGCTCTCTCATTTCCCTGTGGATTCAAGCGATCGGGCAGGATCCTTTTTAGTAGCAGCGGGGGGGAACACAGCAGGCAGCACGAGTGAAAGAAGCCTCTTTCCTTGCCGCTTGTCTCCCCCGTGCTGGCAGCTCTCTCATTTCCCTGTGGATTCAAACGATCGGGCAGGATCCTTTTTAGTAGCAGGGGGGAGGGGGGAAAAGAGCAGCCAGCACGGGGGAAAGACAAGTGGCAAGAAAAGAGGCTTCTTTCACTTGTGCTGGCAGCTCTCTCATTTCCCTGTGGATTCAAGCGATCGGGCAGGATCCTTTTTAGTAGCAGGGGGAGGGGGGAACAGAGCAGCCAGCACGAGTGAAAGAAGCCTCTTTCCTTGCCACTTGTCTTTCCCCGTTCCGGCAGCTCTCTTTGCATTGGGCTGTTTTTCGCCCTTTGGAGGCTTCAGGGAATCCTCCGGAGATTAAAAAAAACTACCGAAAATCAGTTGGCCAGCGGGTGCATGCGCACTAGAGCTGACAGGGCAGTGCCTCGCGTGCCCTCAGAAATGGCTCCGCGTGCCGCCTGTGGCACGCGTGCCATAGGTTCGCCATCACGGTTCTAGAGAAAGTCATTTTGAAAGGCAGACACTTCACTACCTACTTCTGAAGTTTTTAATATCATTTATGAAATCAAATGTTATTAATGACATTATTACTAAAATAGTTTATGACTTTCTCCTCTTTTTCAACAGTTTTCAAATAATCTTGTGTATGTGTATGTATATGTAAAGATAGAAATGCCCCATAACATACATTTTCCTGTTCAGGTGAGAATTCCAAGTTTTTGCACATTTCCAAGAAATGGCAGAGAAAATTCTGATCCAGAAGTATATACACAGGGACCAGCCTCTTCTTACAAGCTTCCTGAAGGTCAGTGAAGATGTCCATATCTGTGAAGGTGTCCATAACCACGGCAATAACCTTGAAGATAAAAATGAAATGAATTCCAACATTACAAACATTTTATCAAGAGGCTTTAGCACAAAATGAAATATCTTTCCATGCTGTGGCACAACTTTTCTCAATATACCATGCAGATATTCTAGATGCCATTTCCATAATTTTTAGCTAGTATGAATATTCATAGCTCAAACGCTTAGACATTCCTTTCATAACCCTTCTTCTTTCCAACTAAAAAGTGCAATGGAACATCTCTGTTCTCTTAGTGCTACTGGACTAATGAATTAGAAAAAGGTATGCTTTATATTTTCAATGTGAAACATATATTCTTCCATGATGACATGAAATTTAAGAAATTCATATATGTGGATAAATCAGGCCTGTATATAGTTTCCCATTTCATCCAATTTTTAAAAACATATGTATCTTCTGTATTATATCATATCTTATTGAATAAATATGTTGGAGGAATATGTAGAGTGATTTTTGCTTGCATATTAAAAACTCTGCCTCAGCGTTAAATGCCCCAGCTGAGGAGCTTCACATTCTTCGTCACTGCTTATTTTACAGGATTGAGGAGTTAGGAAAAGCTCACCAAGCTTACCAACAAACCTGTAATTGCAACCTATTTGCTGGGAGGAATCGTGGTTTTCGTTCTTTCTTTTAGCATAACCAATCCTACGCAGCCTATTAATTAGCTGATTAAGAAACTACCTGGATAGCTAGCATTGAGGGTGGGGAAGCCACTGATTTCTTATCTTCAATAAAGGTTTGTTCTTACAGTCTAGAGCAGCCTTCCCCAAGCTGCATAAACTGAAGTATATAAAGTTGTATAGCAATGGTCATACTGGCAATTGAATTCTGGGATAAAAATCTCAGATAATGAAGCCCAATCCAGAAAATATGCAAAGATTGTAGTATTTTTCTTTCACTTCTGTTGAAAATATCACACGTTCCTGCAATTAACCTTATATGTTGGACTTGTATAATTACTTTCATCATGACCACTAGCAGCTACTGTAACAAAGTCAACTATCTTTCAACATTTTCTCCACTCCCTTCCTTCAAGGCAGAAATTGAGCCAAGTACCAGCTTGCTGCAGGTGGTGTTGGGAATGTCAGCACTGTATTTAGGATTTGAAACTGTTCAAAACAAATCTACAAGCTACATGTGTCTTCTCATTTTTGGAGCACTAAACAAACACACATAAATGTGCCAAATACAGGAATGACAAATTATTAGAACTTGGCACTGCTTTTGTATAGGAATGTCAAGTATTCCTGGATGCTGGAAGTAAACACTAATTGCCTGATATTTTTACAATCCTATACAAGGAAAGGGCGGAAAAAGAGTCCTCACGAGAACAATGCTTTTCATGTCTCTGGGTTATCAAATACCTTTTGTATATTAATTGTGGCACATTTATAGACGCCATCCTAAATCACGACATCACTATGATTTTCCATCAGTGATATAGAAGAATAATTTACTATTTAGTAAATTCTCATTCTTATGCAGAGATTTGTATGTTCTTCAAGAAAAGTGATATCTGGCTCTGGCACTTTATGTTCTTTCATTCCCAGGATTTTTTAACCAGTTGTTTGGCAGACAGAAATTTAAAAAGTAATCTTTTACATGACAATACAATCCAGGTTACCTGTCTAAACATCCCATCATGTAATCTAGTGGCTGTTTCCTGTACAGCAACTCAAAGAGTTTTTCCTTCCCTTCCTTCACATTTCTTTTTTGTAAAATGTACCTTTCCTATTATGATCTAAATGAATTGCCTTTGAGTCAATTTAATATTTTACTGTGGCCCTTGAAACTCCAAACTCTAAGACATGTTAACCAAAATAACCTAAGCCAAATTAAACCATTTGCCTGTCTGTATAACATGCTAAACTACACTTTGTTCATATTTCATATTGAGCCACACATACCCAGCTACTTTTTAGCCTATCACATTGAGTAAGTCAAATACTTCATCTAGAGCACACCAATTGTCCTAGATAGATAACTGATATATTCCAGATATGCAAGTCCTGATTTTGCCTTGCAATCCACCTGATGAACTACTTTTACAACATTAATATTATTATGATAGCATATATAGCTATTTATATGAAGTTCCTTTAAAAACACTTGAACACTGGTCCATATACTACCTATTCTGATATTCCTAATCATGTTTCTAAATAACTTTTAGTGAATATCTTGCTTGCATCTACATGTAAAGCATTAATCCCCCCCCCCCCCCGGGAATATTAAATTCTGAGAACTAGTGGCTTCAATAGGGCTATCACAAACTTATTTCTGTCCTCAGTTTTGTTAACAGTTTAACACTCTGGATTTCATCAAGCCTCATGGACTACAGAATTAGGAAAGCTAAATAAGATGACCGAAAGAAAATAAGCTATACAATCATAAAGTGGCTATACAAGAATTACAGGTACATTGGTCTAGTATTGTGTCAGCCAAATGAATACATACACTGCACAGTACACACCCCAATCTTTGGGCGGGATATCCTATGGAAATGTCAAACTTGCATGATAAAGATTGAAATTTATTGAAACATCCAGAACATAGCTATTTCTGCCTATTCTTCTCCAAAATCCATCAATCATATCAACATAATAGCAACATATTTGAAAATAAAATGCAGCAATGACTGTAGATCCCTGTGTGGAAAGATCAATGACCATCTTTGCCCTGAAAATATCTAAAATTTCCTTTGACTGCAAATGACAGCCAATACTTATCAAATAAATTATTCTGGGCAACTACCACTCCCATGTGCTTTTTTTTTCAAGACCACCTAATTGTACCAATTCACTCCCACATTCTTCTCTTGTAAACCTGTCTGTGCAACTTCTGCTTTCCTGAAAAAGTCCAAACTGTACTTGAAAAGTGAATTTTACATCTGTTTTATAAAATCGTTTGCCCCGCAGTAAATGGAGCTTATCCTACAACAGGCACCATTCCAACATTCCGTTAGGCAGATGTGTAACTGCATTCCACTGCATATTTGTCTGTTTGTGTATATTTCAATCTGTCAAGGAAGGATATTGAAAGAAGTAACATCCCCCAAGTGATTACAGCAATCCAGTTAACAATTACAGTGAGTATATAGCACAATGGAGGTTATTTGACCTGAATATGTAGATACTGCTATAGTATTGTATATTGCCTTTAAAAATTCTCTTTCCCAACTGGAATATGGAATATGACTATCCACATCCCTCAGCTGAAATAGAAGGCTAGCTAAGGATTCTAGATACCTGGAACTCATCAACAAGATCAATGATTTGGAGATCAAGGTAAGGCAATTTATTTTAGAGAACTGGACTCTGGAACGGTTCACTGAACTGTGGTACTTCAATATGTATGGTAGTACACCACTCTATTTAGCTTGAGTCCAAATTCAATATAATACAAATAGTAAAGAGCACCTACTATGAGTTGTATTTTCGAGCACTTACATTTATCTCTAGTGCAGGAGTCCCCAACCCCCCGGTCCATGGCATGCCAGAAGCAGGTCCATGCAAAAAAGTGAAGAAGCACCATCCGCAAGATGCAGGCAGCACAAGAAACCATGCCCCACTTTGGTCTGCGGAAAAACCTTTTACCATGGAACTGGTCCCTTGTGCCCAAAAGCTTAGGGGCCGCTGCTCTAGTGCATACTGCCACTACAAATAGGGCCCAAAGAGGTTTCAAAAGTTGAAATGTGGGGCTTTCTACAGAATCACTGAATAGCAGTTACAAACAAGAAGGTTGAATCATTCAACATGAAGGACAGAAGGGAAAAAAGAAAAGCAGGCTATTTTTATCATATAGATGTCATTTCATATACTCTACAGTTAAATTGTACTTGATAGTTTGCAAGTTCCACTGTTTGGACTGAGAATGATGTTTAGAAATTTAGAAACAAAACGTAAGACAGGTGGCACAAGGGATAGTAAAGAAAAATGCAACACACACAAAAAAACGTCATGAAGAAGTTGTATGCAATGTCACAATATTGACACGAAAGGGCATTGTTGCAAATAAAAATGAATATTTTGTCATTACCATGGCTAACTGTAGATGCCTCCAGGTGGTGTGTCTTTTTTTACTCTTAGTTTTTGGTGATCAGCAATTCACTATGTATCATAGTGATTTTTTCACTTTTCAAGCCCTAACCAGTTAATCAGCCCTGTCCACAGGAGACAACAGTCCAGTCCGTGCCCCTGATTTTCTATTCCATTCATCTCTACCAAATCTAGATACTAAAAAAACAGTAGCCAGAGAACAGATCTCATTAGATTTGGATGGTACATACAGCCTTTTCATAACCGATATCCATCCGATATTTCAGGATATAATCCCATGATCTTAAACACTGTGAACTGGGCTTAGACGAGGTAGAGTACACAAACTAAAGTGTATCAAGTTGGAAACTTTAGAATCAAATTATCACCAGTGCTATGTTTTGATAGAATAATTAATCAAATTAGTCAATTTTCAGAGAAAGCCTAGACTATTTCATGATGTCTCACATCAGTACAATGTCAACTACATTGTATCTTCTAAGCAAAACATATTGGACTGCAAATTGCATATTTTCTGCTTAGCATAATTACTTGTTTAGAAATGATGGGAATTTTAATTTAGAACTTTAATTACAGGCTATATCACATTTGAAAAATCTAGTATCACCTCACCAGATGGTGAACATTCATATGAATTTGTAAACAATGCATTTTTTTCTGAATAAGACTAGAAATCTCAAAATCTATAGCTGTATTAGTATCACAAAATGATACTAAGGTGATCAGCCTTAGATGGTGTCATACTATCAACAGCCAGAAATACTAGAAAACAGCTGAGTGAAATATTCATACCCTGGTATCTCCACCCATTAGTAAGCATAGAAGAAATTACAGCTGCTATGTGAAGTGGAAAGACAAGAAATCAAACACAACAAATGGAATTGTGATAATTTGGACTATAAATCCAGAAACAATTTTCTGTTAATTTTTTAATAAATATTGGGAGAGGGGGTGTTTCTTCTATCAAACATGCTTCTGGATTTGTGCAATTCCTTATTCTGGCCATCATAGGCTGCCAGGTCACTGGGAATCAAGTGATATATAAATTTAAAAAATAACCTGTTGGATCTTCCACTTGGTGCAGAGTTTGTTTCCCAGTTGATGTCAGGGTAGTTAAAATCCCTCACTACTATTGTGGTGTACATCCTACATATCTTAGTTAGCTGACTAGCAAAAAGTTCAACTACTTCCTCTGCTTCGTTGGGTGGCCTGTAGTATAGACTTATGGCAATGTCATTTCCCCGCAAAAAAACCTTTAATATTGACCCAAATGCATTCAAGATAGTTCTCATCATTGTTGTGCTCTATTTCTGTAGAGAGGTAATTATTTCTTATATATAGTGCAACTCCACCTACTCTTTTATTTGGTCTATTTCTTTTAAATAATTTAAATCCTTCTAGCTGTATGTTCCATTTGTTGGTTTCATCCCACCAAGTTTCTGTAATGGCAACAATATCGTATCTGCCCTCTTTTACTTGAATTTCTAATTCGCCCTGTTTATTCATCATACTCTGTGCATTGGTGTATAGACATTTGAGTCCATTTTGATTGACCCTGTGTTTACTGTCTACATAACCTGTGTTATGCCTGACTGCCCCTATTTTCTTGCCACTTGTATGATTCATGCACATGGTATGGCACTCACTATTAAATACATGGTTTTGCTTGACAGCGGGAGTGATAATCTTACCCGCACAAGCATCTGTGTTACATACACTGATAACCCTATGAATTTTTGATTGCTGGGCACAGAAATGTTCTTTATCAATTAATTCTCTGTCCCCGCTGTTCAGTTTAAATATTTATCCAGAAAATATGTGAATTTAATGCCAAGTAACTCAGTCCCTTTCTTGGATGGGTGCAAACCATCTCTTTTGTACAGTTTTTCATTGGACCAGCTGCAGACATCATGACTAATAAAACGAAAGCCTTCCCTTTTATACCACTCCTTTAGCCACATTAAACTCTGCTACACCCTTCCCTTTTTGTTCCTTATATACTGGTAAAACCTCTGAAAAGATTAGCCTACAACCTATACTACCAAATTCATACCCCAAGCTCTGGAAATCATTCTTCACAGAAAGTACATCTTTTTGGGACAGATCATTTGTGCCAAGATGTATAATAGCATCAACATTACAGTCCTTACTTGCATTCTTGACTATCTTAAGAATACGCCTCTTGTCTCTGCTGGCAGTAGCACCTGGCAGACACCTGACCTCTATTAAAACCTCCATATCCTTTCCTAAATTTACATCCCTTATGATTGAATCACCAAACAGATGACTTCTCTTTTTGCATACCTTGCTCTTCTTGTGCGACTGATGTGTGATTCCTGGTTCCCTATTTCGCCTTTCCGAAGTAAGTTCTTCATTTTGGACCACGATCCCCTGCTTATTTGAGTCATCATTATCACAACTACCTTGACCTGTCTCTTTAGTGTCCCCATGAGGGTCAGCCAGGGCGTTATATCTGTTATGCTGGGTCACAGCAAAAGCTTTGTGTTTATGGTTCACAGCTCTCACCCTGCCAGATCCCACGGTTGTCCAGACTGCTCTTCTCCTGCAGGATCTTTGCCGGGGGGGGGGGGGGGCTGATATCGTGGCATCTCCGTAGAGTGGAATGGCCGAATTGGACACCTAATTTCTGCTTGGAGAGCACAGATTAGAGATTTTAGATAGATAATCTGTCTATGAAGACTAGTAATTTGTTTACAAAGGGGACAGTATCCAAATCTGAAAAAAGTACTGCGAAAGACAGGTGCAAGACAGCTATTACATTGAACTAAACCAGTCATTTTGAAATAAATAAAATCACAATTTCAAGCGCACTAATCCAGAATGTATTATTACTATTTTGGTTTATGGACATATGATTCGCGTGCCATTAGGCGCGCAGGCCACTACCTACTCCTCTTTTTCTCTCTGCTTCCCCCCTTCCAGCCAGCAGCTCCAATCACCAGCCATAAGAAAATTCAAATGAAATGGAGTTAAAGGGCCACTATCTGCTCCTCTTTTTCTCTCTGCTTCCCCATTTCCAGTCAGCAGCTCCAATCACCAGCCACAGGAAAGTTCAAATGAAAAATAGAATAGAAAATAGAAAAATAGAAATAAAAATAAATTCTAATAAAAATAGAATAATAGAACTTAATAGAATGTCAATTCAAACGACAGATAGTCCTTGCCTTACAACTGTTAATTGAATCTGGGAATTATAATCATAAGTTGCGATGGTTTTAAAACAGGCCATCACATGACTGACCTGATATTATAGTCTTTTTTGTGGTGATCATTAAGTGAATGTGGCAGTCGATAAGCAAACCAGTGTTCATTATAGGCCTGTTTTGCTGGAAACTGGAAGTAAATGCCAGTTTCAGGAAAAACCATTGTAAATCGTGATCATGACTGTGGGATGCCAGAAAGAGCTGTAAATGAAAGCTGGTTGCTGAGTGCCCAAAATGTGGTTACATGACCAATGGGGGCAGGGGGAGGCAGCAAGGGGGAACATCAGAACTTTGAAAGCAGGTCATAAGTAGCTTTGGAAGGAGAGGGCTCCATTGAAAACTAACTAGACAAAATAAATAATCTGGCATGGTACAAAGAACTTCCTGTATTCCTAGAGAGAGATAAACTAAATTATGCGACAGAAGGTAAATGGTATTAGGTGAAAAAACTGATGGAAAGACATTGAGGAATAAAATCCTAAACAAAATGCTATTAATATTGCTACTGTCAAATATAGTTCACTAAATAAATGGCTTTTGAATAAACACACATCATTTGTCATCTACCTATCTTGACATTTGGTTATCAACCTTGCTTACATCAGAGCCAAGAAAGAAGATAGGTACTCATTTAATCAATTTGCCTTTCCTACTTCTGTGTCACTGAGGCTCTGTAATGTGAATTTCCTTCTTCCTACTGATTATAACACTATGGGTCACAATACAACAGGCATGTAGGACAGGAAACAAAACATTCCACCAAGTAATGGATTCACATGCCATTAGTCATGAAACATGCCCATCACAAGGACAGAATTGTTTATTATTGGTTCCAAAGACTGTAGGTATCCCTGCTTCAACATTTTTAGCTAGGACTACCACCCAATATTTTAGAATTAACTCATAGATCCCTCCCATGCCAAATATAGCATTATGGTATGATGGAGGCCATCCTGCTTCTTATTTTAGAAGCCTCAACCAGAATCATGTAATCCATTTCAATATGAGTAAGCAATAACTTTCTTTGCACTGCTCAACAGCTATGATTTTTCAGTTTACTTATTAGTATGGGATGGTCAGTTATGAAAATCTTAAGTGTAGGCTTTTTATTTATACTGAGAGATACAGTAATTATCCATAATAGATACAAAGTAGGAATTGATAATTTGGTGACCAACTAATAATTTCAATTACAGGTAGTTCTCTACTTATAACCATTTGATTAGTAACAACACTAACTAATGAATTTACAACAGGACCCCAAAAAGTGACTTATGTCTGTTTTTCACACTGTTGCAGCATCCTCATGGTCATGGTCATACGCTGAAAATTCAGATGCTTGGCAACTGACTCATATTTATGATAGTTGCAGAGTCTGGGATCATGCGATCACCTTTTACAACCTTCTGACAAGCAAAGTCAATGGGAAAGGCAAATTCACTTAACTGTGGCAAGAAAGGTAATAAAATGGGGGAAACTCACTTAACTGTCTCGCTTCACATGACCACTGCCTTACCTGAAGGATCATTTTCTGGGCGCTGCTCTGGAGAGTCCAAGCGTGGGTTAATTACAGCCAATCTGCCCAGGACTGAATTGAAACTTTAAGCCACGCCTCTGGTGCTGACCATCTTCAGTTTTTTTCAATGAAGGTGTAGAACTGTTGCGCGCTGATAAGTCCAATAATAAGTCCAACAATATATCCAAACAAACTTGTAAGTACATCCTCATAGTCAGTTCAGAAAGTCTGCACGAAGCAGCGGAGAAAGACCCCAGGGTGGGGTTGGACTCTCCTTCGCAGGGCTCAGAAAACAACCCTTCAGGTAAGCCAATGGTCATTTTCTAGGGTGCTGCTCTGGAGAGTCCAAGCGTGGGACATACCCAAGCTAAGTGTCACTAGGGCGAGAAACTGTCGAGTTTAGGGTCTCTCTGCTGGAATGAATGCCCTGAAGGACATGTCTCCCAAAAGCCCCTTCCGCTGAAATTTGTCCAATTTGTAGTTCTGAACAAATGGACAAAAGGAAGTCCAAGCGGCCGCTCTGCAAATCTCCTCTATTGGAGCTTGAGTCGCCCAGGACGCTGTCGTGGAGGAGCTCCATGTGGAATGTGCAGTGATATGGCATGGCACCGGCTTAGACTGGAGCCTGTGGGCGAGGGTGATGCATGCTCGCAACCAGCATCCGATGGTAGATGAGGAAACTTTGCAGCCTTGGGATGCAAGTTGAAAGGAAACGAAGAGCGATTCGGAACGCTGGAATAAAGCATATAGCAGTCCTGATGGCCACGGGCAATGAAGAGCATTGAGCCCTTCGGCTTGCGGGGTGTGGAACCTGGCAAAGAATCTGGGAAGGTGTGTGTTCTCCGGGGTGGCAAATAGATCGACTAGCAGTCGGCCGAACCTCAGAGAAAGTTGGTGGAGCAGGACCAGATGTAATGGTCGACCATGGACCTGCTCAGCCAATCTGCCTGGATGTAGTTGACTCCGGAGATGTGCTCCGCCTGTATTGAGAGCAGGTGTTTCTCCACCCACCTTCCCAGGGAGTCGGCCTTTGCCATCAGTGATCTGGATCGCATAGCTCCCTGGCGGTTTATGTGCGCCGTTGTTGCCACATTGTCTGTAAGCACCATCATGTGATGGCCCTGGATGTCGTCGTGGAAGTGGTGGAGAGCAAATCTCATCGCTCTCAACTCCAGCCAATTGATGCTGTGCGTTGTCTCGGGAGTTGATCACCTGCCATGTGCAATCTGATTGTGGAGGTGGGCTCCCCAGCCGAAGAAGCTGGCATCCATAGTGATGGTGAGACGGTCCGGCTCTTTGAAGTGAGTGCCCTTGGCCAGGGCAGGAGACAGCTACTACTTGAAAGAATGACGTACCTTCAGTGAGACCTGCATCATCGCCTGGGAGTTGCTCTGGTTGGCCCTCTGGTAGGACAGAAGGAGCCACTGTAGGGGTCAAGAATGAAGCCTCGCCAAGGGCACGATGGATAGGCAGGAGATCATCTTCCCTAAGAGTTGGGATAACTGCACAATCTTGGCATGAGGGGACTGCTGCACCTGTAGAACCCGTTCCTTGAGGCTCACCACCCGCTCTGGTGTCAGGAAAACCTGACAGCCCACGGTGGCGATGATGGCAACTAGGTGCTGCAGCCAGGTTGTCGGCTCTAGATGGCTTTTTTCCCAGTTGATGGAGAAGACCTGGTCCTGCAAGATTCTCAGTGTGTAACCCAGGTCTTGGGTCACTTGTTGGCATGATGACGACTGGATGAGCACATCGTCCAGGTAACAAAGGAGTCGCACTGGACGGGATCTGAGGAAGGCCGCCACCGCTGCAAGGACTTTCGTAAACGTTCTGGGGGCCGATGACAGGCCGAACGGCAAGGCCCTGTACTGGAAGTGGTGGCCTGCGTAAAAGAACCTCAGGTACTTGCAGTGGGCCTTGCAAATAGGGACGTGAAGGTAGGCCTCTTTGAGATCTATGGATGTTAGTAGATCTCCTGGCCTGATGCAGCCCACGATTGACTGAAGGGACTGCATTTTGAACCTCCTGTAAGCTATGTGGTGGTTTAACTTTTTAAAGTCTAGAATTCCCCTCCACCACCACCACCCGAAATTCTTTGGAACTAGGAATAGGATGGAATAGAAGCCTGCCCCCTCCTGACCTGGTGGAACCGGTTCGATGGCCCTGATGTCCATGAGATGAAGGATCTCCTGTTCCATGAGAGCCCTCTTGACTGGACATGAAGGGGTGGGGCAACGAATGAAGTGACGAGGAGGGGGAAGAGGAACTCTAGGGTCAGACCTATGTGGATCGTTTGGAGGACCCACTGGTCCAATGTGATCTGCTCCTATTGGGCGTGGAACAGTTGGAGACGCCCTCCTATGGGAGCAGACTGTTGGTGGTCACTTATATCGCCTGAAGGGCCTAAAGCCAGACCCCCCCCCTCAGAAAGAATGTTTGGAAAAGCTCCATGTTCCGAAAGGGCTCCCTCCTGTATGAATTGGAACCTTTATGGTCAGATTTCTTAGCGATTGAGGACATGACCTCCTTTTTGTCCTTATTCTCAACAAGGACTGGATCTAGGACCTCCCAAAAAAGCTTGTCCCCTTTAAAGGGAGCAGAAGCAAGCTTCCACTTGGACCGCATGTCCACGTTTCAGTGTCTGAGCCACAAGAGTCTCCGGGTGGTGACATTGGAGGCCAGTGACCTGGACGCAAACTTAGCAGCATTCAGGGTGGCGTCCGCAGTGTATTCTGTCGCTGCAATGATTTTATTAACATCCTGTCTCAATTTGGTATCGCCAGCCGGAATCTTGGTGAGTAATTGTCTCAGCCAGAGTAGGGAGGCCTAGAAAGGAAGGATGCAGAGGCAGACGTTTTAATCGCCCAAGATGCCACCTGATGAGTCTTATGGTAGGCGTTCTCTGCTCTCTTGTCCTCCGCCTTGAGTCCCTCCAGATCAGATGGGAGCACTGAGGTGGAAGTGAGCGCTGCCACTGCGGGTCCACTGGAGGCAATTTTAGTAAGTCCTTCAGACTTGCATCTACCGTGTACAACTTCTTATCATTGGCACTAGGGGTGGCAAGGGTACCCGGCTGCACCCATTGTTTTTGCACCACATTAAGGAATAATTTTGGTACAGGTACAATTTCCTGTGCTGGCATCGGCTCCTCGAAGAGCCCTTTGGAAAGGTTTGCAGGATCACGAGCTGCCTGAGCTGGTGGAGCGGAACCCAAGCGGATAGTCTTGAAATGGACCTGCTTAAACAACCCCGTAAAGGTGGGTTTCTCGGAAGCAGCCCCCTCATCCCCCGAGAATTCAGGCTCCGGTCTGGGGAGAATGTCCTCCTCCCAGTCCAAATCCTCGCTGGCCAGAAAAGAGTGGGGAGACTGAGATCGATGGGCCAAGGGCACCTCCTGAGGGAGATCGTGTGTCGGAAGAGGGCAGGGCTTGCGTGGACGCTTGGCCCACTGCAGCATGCCTGCCTCTATGCCCTGAGAAATGGCTCTAGTTATGACATCTTGCATCTCCGCTGAGAGGTAGGCACCTCAATCCTGCATAGGGCGAGTACTGGAGGGGGGCTGGATGACCAGCTGCTGGGGTGCCAGAGGCCCCACCGGAGCTGACCCTTCCTCAAGATCCAAGGGATGTGCAAAGAGATCGGCTTGGTCTGCCATTGAGGGTCCAGGAGAACCCACCATGGCAAAGGAAGCAGTGGGGGAAAACTCCTGCTCCTCCTCTTCACTCTCAGAAATGGCTAGCCCATGCCTGGGCTGGGCCTCTGGAGAGGGCACCCTAGGGGAGACCGGCTTAGAGGCCTGGGCCTGTTGTTGGGCCTTGGAAAACTGCTTCTCCAAGGCCTTCTGCCGGCAGATGGCGTCCTTATCTGAGACTGAGCCCTGCTTGGACCTGTCTGGAGTAGGGCTTGTTCCCCCTGATGGCCTCCTGGGCTGCCTTGCCAGCTTGTCTGGAATATACCCTGGTGGAAGGCCCTGGCTGCTCTGAACCCTCAGCGACCTGGTCTGCCATGGCTGGAGAATTGGGACTTAACTGCTAAGGCAGGGACACCCCATTCACCACCTTTAGGGGAGGAGATAGTTGCCCAAGCGCTCAGAAGAGAGACACTGAAGGCAATAAGTAGCAAGGCCAGCCAATGCCATTAAGGATGAAGTCTTCCAGTGCGAGCTCCAACTGCTCCCAGCACCACGCATGTCATCAGAAATTGGACCCAGGGAACCACGACCTCCTTTGCCACCACCTCAGATGCTCGCAGTAGAGAGAAAAGAGCCAAGTCGCTGGCAAACCGGACAAAAAGGCTCCACACGGCGACTTGCAGAGCTAGGTGACCAGGCAGCTGTGGCTACAAGCATGGGAAACAAAGAGGAAGCAAAATGGCGGCCGGAACCTTTGACTTCAAAATGGCCACTGCGCCTGTCCGGCAACCCAAAATGGCCACCGGAACTCTCAGAGAGCCCTGAAGCACCACACTGATCGCCGGCTCCTTTAAACGAGTGAGGTCAGCGGCAGCGGAGAGCCTGATTGCAGCGGGGAACTGCGATCACACTAGAGTCGGCACTCCGACCCACACGCCTCCCTCAACAGCTGCCTGCAACCTTGCGGCACCCAGGCGAATCCAGGACACAGGGGAGGCTGAGAAAAGTGATTTAGACCAATTAAAGGGACAGAGAAATTTTGCTCACCCAGCCTGCTCACAACGAAGGCAAAGAAATTTCTTTTTTGTCAGAATGGAGAATCCAAGCAATCTGCTAGGAATGAAGAGAAACTTGAAGCGTGTCCACTGGACTGACTGAATTGGGGAAAAAAACTGAAGATGGTCAGCACCAGAGGCATGGCATAAAGTTTCAATTCAGTCCTGGGCAGATTGGCTGTAATTAAGCCATGCTTGGATTCTTAAGAGCAGCGCCCAGGAAAACTACAAATTCTGGGCTCAATTGTGGTCATAAATTGAGGACTACTTGTATAACATTTCTAGTTTCTGCCTTTGGCCATGCTGTCTGTGGCTCAGGCGAGTTAAAGGGTGCTAGATTGCCAGAAAGAAGGAATGTATGAAACAGATCACTAAGCTGAAGGATTTTGGAAGCAGGTCACCTGAGAGCTTTCATTGCCAACGGAAACCAGATGAAGGATACAGAAAGTCCACAGAGGGTATAATGAATGCATCATTTGGTGCAGTAAAAAACCAGACCTTTCCAGCTCCTAAATTGTAAGCTCCATTGAGATTGGAATTCACTGGATAGCCTTAGACAAGTAATACAGCATAGTAGGATAAAATAACCTACTTATATAGGGCTATAAAAATTATCATATCTAAAGTGCTTTGAAGACTAGCCCTATAATAAATCTTAATTAAAAATATGTACTCTTAAGTGCTGATCTTTGACAATGCCAATTTAACCTTGATTTTTTCTATAAATTATTTAAATATCATTTCAGTTAAGTGGCAGAATATTTCAAAGAGCTTGTTCTGATTATCTGCAAAATAGATATTCTTCAATTTCTTCAGTTATAACCAAACTTAAACAGATGAAGCATAAGCATTTATGTACTATTACATTACCTTGCATACAATATCAAATTCATTACACCATCACTCCTTTAATCTTGAATTTTGAGTTATTTCATCATTGTTTTATGTAAAATTCCAATCAGGAGATATAAGAAAATATGAATCAAGGCCAACTTGCTTATTATTATTATTGTTGTTGTTGTTATTATATGATTGTATCACAGCAGCCAGTTGTTTCGCCGGATTTGGCATTGATTACTAGTCGGGCCCCATCCAGGGGCCTAGGCCCAGGGCATTATTATTATTATTATTGTTGTTGTTTTTATCTTGAATTTTTTACTGTTGCAAGTTACCCAAGGTTGCATTGTGAGGAGTCATGTAATTTTTTAAAAAATGGCCCTTGCTGAAATAATGTATAACAATGGTTGAGGGAATCAACATTGATAATTTACAAAACTTCACTATAGAGATCTTCAGCTTCTGCAATTACACAGTACTTTCAATTAATTTTCAAAAGAGATAGGATTCTAGCACGAAAAGCAGAATGAAAATAACAATGAATTTATTTTTTTAAGGTAGACAAAAGACCAACTTCAATTGACTCTGGCTGGTTAACAGCTTATTTCCATTCCTCAAGAATTGCCTTTGCCTCCAGTCCATATCAACTGAAGATTTCTGCTCTCAATTCAAATTGGGCTGGTAATTCCTTCCTTGTTTACATTAACAGCAATTGTAATACAAAGAAGAATAAATGCAAGCATAACTACATTTGACAGTCAACATGACACTTACCTCCTACTCCCAAAATAAGTCAAACAAATCCCAGTTACACTGGGGAGTCATGGGGATAAAGGATTTCTTTTTAAGAGATAAGAAATCTGAGCTTCTGGCTGCTAGTGAACACAACTCCCTATACACTGAAACCAGACGAGACTGTTGGGAATCAAAGCTTAACAACAATCTGGAGCACTGGTCTCCAAGTGAGTAAGACAATTTACTGGGGTGGAGGAAGAAAAAAATTAGAACATTGTCATTTATCCATTACATCATTTTTTAAAAATTGGAATGTTGATTATCTACATATCAATGCTTGTATATAACTTATAAACAGACCTAGGGACTGCAAGATCTAAGAAAGTGTACCACTGACCTGGAAGTCCAACAGCTGTCCTTCACTACATTAAACCGATCTATTATGGCATTTGACTTTCATACTAAGCACAGTAATTGTCCACTGCTTTTATAAAGGTAGAGTCCAGCATACACACACTTTCTTGGGAAAGTATTGCAATGTAACCCAACAAATTAGTGCCTCCTTCTTTTCCCACATCCGACTTCCAAACTTGGAGGCTTTTTTGATAACCACAAATTATCAACTAATAAGAGAAAAGGTAAATTGTTTCTTACAATCACCGCACACCCCACACTTCCAACCACACATTAAGGCGAAGTCCTAGGAGATATGCGTCAAACACAAGCAGCAATTTGCGGGTAGGTATAGAATATATAAAATTATCTATTTATTAATATTAATATATATACATAAACTTATCTACTACAATGTCCTACCTGTCAACGACTACTTCAGCTTCAACCCACGAGCACACAATAGATACAAACTTATGGTAAACTGCTCCAAACTTGATTGCAGAAAAAAGAACTTCAGTAACAGAATTGTCAATGCCTGGAATGCACTACCTGACTGTGGTTTCTTCCCCAAACCCCCCAAACGTTAGCCTTATTGCCTACTGTCGACCTCACCCTGTTGCTAAGGTCTTTAAGGGGCGTGCATAAGCGCACTAGCGTGCCTACCCTCCCTGTCCTAATATTCCCTTGTATTTATATCCATTTCATGTATTCATAATCACGTTTATACATATATGTTATCTAATTCATGCTTAACGAAATAAATAAATAAATAAGGAAAGAAGGTTGCGGGGACTGTTGATTTGCGGCTGTGGGAACGGACTTTAAAACCCAGCGTTGAGTCTGATCTGCGTGCAACGTCGCCCCACGGCTGATCCAACCCTGGCCGAATCGTGCCCACCACGCAGCGCAGCTCTTGCCAAGCTAAGGAAGACCTCGATCGCGTCACTCACTTCTCTGGCTGACCGGATCTGCTTGCGCACCGCCTCTTTGCAAGCATAGATGATCTCCCCAAAACAGGGCTGAAAATAACTCTCCACGCGGGTCAGTCCTCGGAAAGAGCCGGTAACAAAGGCCGGCCAGCCCAGTTCTAGGACAGGCGGTTCAACATCGGACTGCAGTGGGAAGTAGGTGAGCGAGGAGCAATCCAAGGAGGCGTTCAGGACTTGGTCTGTAGTCGAGACACTTTCGTTTGTCCCAAGGGGCTGCACGGCGGCGCGCAAAATAGCGTGGATCTCGGGGTCGGAAAGGAAAGAGCTCATTTTTTCCCGGCGTAAGAAAGCCTGGAAAGCCGGCCGGCCTTTGGCGATAAGCTCCTCCAGCGCCAGGCGCTGCGCCTCGTTATAGGCCGGAGGGGGAATGGGCTCCCAGCCACGTAAACTCCGGAAAGGGGTATCGTCCAGGCACTGGGACTGATTCGCCATCGGCCTAGCTAGCCTCACCTTCCGGAGGACGCGAACCTTGGGGAATAACTCGGGCGCGTGGGAGGAGTTGGCACTTTATAGAGAATTTGAATCCAAACTGGCGTCCGCGCTTCCGTTATAGGCTGGAACTGCTCTCGTCTCGCCTCTCGAGGGGAGGGGAAGCCTCACTGATTGGCTGCATATCGGAGTGGCTGGTCCAATCCCGAGAGAAATAAAGGAGTTTCTTGGAGATTTAAAAAACAACCGTCCTTCCAAGCTCTCGACTTCAGCAGATACCCGTCGCTCAGGCCCGGGGCTTGGGCGCGGTGGGGTAATCTTTATGTTCTTCCACCAGGTAGGTAATACCGCAAGCCGACTTTCAAAGAAGCCGGTGGATCTGAGTGGTGTCCCAGTTGTTGTTGAACGCCTTGCCTCCTCTGGGTCTTCAGAATTAAATCAGAGTGGTTGTGCACGTTTGTAGACGCGGCATCTGCAGATTTCTAGGTCGGTCCTGAACAGATCGACTTTCACGGAATAAATGTCAAAAGATGACACGATTTAAGACACAAAATAAAAATGAAAGGATCCTCGGGGGTCTTGAGATCTTCGCCCCCCAAAGGCTGTTCTTTTCATAAAAATGCTAACTTGCTTTTATTAACAGCATCCATACTAAGGACTGGAATTTAACCCATTTTTTTCTTTAAAAAGGATTGAGGGACAGTAAAGGAAACCATAAAGCAGCTGAACATTGTTTTGGGAAAGAGATTGGAAAAAATAGTGAATTCATCAGTTTCCTACAGAGGTTTGTGCAATAAGCACATTAGTGAACCATTAAATTTACTTAGAAATCAAGAAAATCAAAGATACAGGACCTAACTCACTGGAAATAATTAAAAACTAGGAAAGAACAATAAATGGACTGTGTGAAAGTACCATTTCCCCAAGGTTCACTAGTGCTTTTTATTTAAATTTTATTTACAAATTTATTTATTTAAAATTGTCTGGAATGAAGGCTGAAAAGAGAAGTCATGTTTGTGGATAATACCAAACTGATCAGAACAGTAAACTCAAGAAAGCTTGAGAAATGTTCCAAAGTGGATGAATGTATTTCAAAATGGCAAATAATTATAAACATGTATAATATGCATATAAGTATCAAACATCTGATTGGGTAGCAATAATGGATCAGAAATGAGATACATAGTTCTATGAAAATATCAGCTTAGAGTGCACCACACCTTAATAAAATGATATGAAGCTTGAAAATGTGTAAAAAGCCAGTCAAAATTACCACTGTATAGGAGCAATTCCCATACAATGATAGATTATAGTAACATGAGCTTTTTAGCTTGGAATGAGGATAAAGGATGAAATGATAGATGTCATGCAGGATATTCATTTTTCTCCTAAATTATGAAATTCTGTCAGAAGTTGTGGCTATTGTAGCCAGTTTGGATTATTCTAAAAGGGAACTAAATACCGTATTTTTCAGAGTATAAGATGCACCAAGGTTTGAAGAGACAAATTTTTTAAAAAGTAGGTAGGTAGATAGAGGGATATAGAGGGAGAGAAAGTGAGAGAAATACAATAGGTAGGTAGAAAGAGAGAGTAGTTAGGTAGGTACGTAGGTGGATAAAGGGATAGAGAGAGAGATAAATAGAGATAAAAACAGTAGGTAGGTAGGGGGAGAGAGAAGGTAGGTTGGTAGGTAGGTAGAGGGAAAGAGAGAGAGAAATACAGTAGAGAGGGAGGGAGAGAGACGGTAGGTAGGTAGGTGAGGGAGAGAGAGAGAAATACAGTAGGATAGGTAGGGAGAGACAGAAGAGAGAGTAGGTAGGTTGATAGGTAGAGGGAGGGAGAGAGAGAGAGAGAAATACAGTAGGTAGGTAGAGAAAGAAAGAGAGAAAATAGGTATGTAGGAGAAGGAAATGCTGACAATCTGCAGCACATAAGACTTTGTTTCTGCTGGCACAGCACTTGATCAATGTATTTCTCATCAATCACTCTAACTAACGAGCTTTCCGAAAGGGGGGAAAAAGTTTTTGCACTATGCAAACCTCCCCAAAATGGCCTGTTTTTTGCGAAAATGGGCCTGTTTTTAAAAAAGGAATAGCCTTGGGGGACCCTTGCAGAGTGCTGGAGTGTGGGAGGCAAAAGCAAACAAAAACCAGCCTGTTTTTTGACCAAAAAAATGCATGCATAGCCTTATGGAGGCTTATAGAGTGCTGCTGGTGGCTCGGGGGACAAAAAATGGCCCATTTCTTTGCTCATTTCTGCTCTCCCCAGCCCCCAGGAGCTCTCTGAAAGCCTCCATAAGGATATGGATGGCCATTTTGGTGAAGGGGGTGGTGCTTCGGGAGGCAAAAAAATGCTGTATTCAGTGTATAAGACGCACCCAGATTTTCAGCCTCTTTTTTTGAGGAAAAAAGGTGCGTCTTATACTCCAAAAAATACGGTAAGAGCCTGGAGGATCAACTATAGAAATCTACTGTCTCTTTACTTCAGGAATTGTATACTATCCCCTGAGTGGCTTAAAATGAGTTGGTGGGAAGTAAAGTAAAAGAGGACAATCTCCCTCCAGTACAGAGAGTGTGACACACAGTGTGCTTCAGTAGATAATCCTTGTTCTATCAAGCTCAAATTCTATCAAGCATAGAATCTGAATAGTTCTCTTTCGCCGAAGCATAAGAATGGAAAGCAACATTTAGACCAGTGTTTCTTGTCTTTAGCCACTTTAATGTGTCTGGACTTCAACTCCCAGAATTCTGTAGCCAGCAAACCCAATACATTGCTCAGTTCAGGAATTTAGTTTGAAACATCTGTGGCTGTCAAGCCTCTACTTGAACATACCCGACAAAAGGAAACATACCACCTCTTTTAATAATTGGCTCCATTGCCAAACTCTTCCTTAGTTTATTCTATCATTTAATGGGTGCTGTGTGATAATATTTCAGTTTGAAGTGTTATCATATTCTTCTCAGTATTTAGGTCTCAAGCCTGAACATGCTGACTGCCTTTATTCTCCATAATGCTTATCTTCTAGATCCTCATTGCTTTTCTCTGAACCTGTTCCAGTTTTTTCTCAATAGCAGAGTACCCAGAACTGAAACAAATTCAAGCTAAGATCTCACTAATGAAGAATAAAGTGGAATTACTTCTTCCACTGATTTACAGTAGAACTACAGATGCATCCCAGAATTGCATTTGCTTTTTTTACAGTCTCATCACACAGTTGAGCTACATTTGGTTTATAATCTACTATGTCAAGATCTTTTTCGTAAGCCTCATTGCCAAGCTAGCTGCATCCTATTCTATATCTGTATGTTTCATGTTTGTTTTTTAAGTAATTTTTCACTTGACTTGGTTAAATTTCATTCCATTATTCTCCTAGGCGGTGCCTGGAGTGTCCAAGCATAGGTTAACTTCAGCTAAGGTCCCTGACTCTCAGGCACAATCGGGCAGGGTCTCCCTTCCTGCCTCCTCGGTCATCAGCGAAGCATCTGACACTGAGGAGGGTGTTCAGGATGCACCTGACTTGTCAGAAGACAAGAATCCGGCCCCCGATGTTCCTGCATTATCGGGCTTGTTCAAACCCTCTATGTTTCGGGCCATCCTTACCAAGGCTAGGGCCTCATCTATTCAGATGGGACTTCCCGCACAATTGGATAAGACTTCCTCAGACCACAGCAATAAGACGGCTGCCGGATCTCAGGATCCAGGGGCAGGCCTTTTCAAGGAGTTCACCCCTCCTCAGGATCTGGTTCCGGCTCCCCAGCTCTTTCTAGATGTTATCCAGCGCCAATGGATTCAGCCAGGGTCAATGGCTAACCCCAGTGGAAAAGATAAGAAGCTCTACTCTATGGAGGCTGGCATGGAGGATCTCCTGAAGCTTCCCCAGGTAGATGATCCCATAGTGGCCCTAACCTCGAACTCGGTTCTCCCAGCTGATCTGCTGGAGGGACTTAAAGCTGAGGACAAGAAGGCAGAGAAGCCCTGTCATAAGACTCATATGGCCACTGTGTGGGCCATGAAGGCCTCTTCCTATTTCAGTAGGGCAGCATTGTTCTGGCTGCGTAAATTACTAGCCAATCCCCCAGCTGGCGACACTAGATCTCGCCAGGATGTTAACAAGATAATTGCAGCGATAGAATATTCAGCTGACGCCTCCCCTAACACCACCAAATTCTCAGCTAGAGCTCTTGCCTCCAATGTCACCTCACGCTGCCTGCTCCGCCACTGGCAGGCGGACATGAAGGCAAAATGGAAACTGGCCTCAGCCCTCTTCAAGGGCGGCAAGCTTTTCGGGAGGCCTTGGAGTTGGTATTAATCGAGTCCAAGGACAAACACAAGGTCCTGCCGGCTGTCACCAATAAGCCGGACTGCAAGGGTCACTCATTTTTTCACAGGCAGCCCTTTCGTAATACAGATGCCCCTCTACGTCTGGGGGATACACCAGACCTTACACCCAGTCACAGGATCGCTCCCACGAGAGCTCCTCCTTCAGGGATAAGAATAGACAACAGGGAAACTGAGGTTATTTCGAAGGGGTTTTTCCAACCGTTCCTTTCGACGGAATAAGTGACCATCACCGGTCCCCACCCATTGGGGGCATGCTGCAGCTGTATGCCAAACAATGGGAGGAGACAACGACTGATGCTTGGGTCCTAAACACAGTTCGGTACGGTCTAACCTTAGAGTTTCTCTCGATGCGTCCACGGAGGTTCGTCCATTGTCCCTTTCCCAAATTGCCCCTCAAATGCCAGATGATGCAGCCATAGCAGCCATAGAGCAGGTACCCCCGGATCAGGAGGGCAGAGAGTTTTACTCAATCCTCTTCCTAGTTCCCAAGTCTTCGGGAGGGGTGAGAGCAATACTGGACCTCAAGAAACTCAACATCCATCTAGCGTACAAGCGCTTCAAGTTGCAGTCGCTCCAGACCATATTGAGTTACATCAGGCAAGACAATCTCATGACATTGATTGACCTGAAGGAGGCTTACCTGCACGTCCCTATTCACCCAGTGCATCGCAAGTTCTTGAGGTTCCTGTTTGCAAACCATCATTACCAATACAAGGCCCTTCCCTTCAGCCTCTCATCGGCCCCAAGGACATTCACAAAGCTCCTGGCTGCAGTCGCAGTGCATCTCCAATTTTGTCCTGTAAGACTCCTTTGCTACCTGGACGTCATCTTCCTGCAGTCATCCTCCTCCTGTAGTCGTCATCCATCCCACAGACACATCGGGACCTCAGCCTCACCATTTGGACCCTCGAAAAGCATGGCTTCTCCATCAATCTGGAGAAAAGTCACCTGACCCCAACATCCAGAATTCAGCATCTGGGCACGGGGATCAACTCCAACATCTACAAGGTCTTCCTCACACAACAGTGATCTGACAGCATAACCTCCCTGGTGCGACAGATCAGGATATCCAGGTCAGCCTCCATTGTGACAGTATCCAAATTTCGTTGTATTTAAGTACAATGACAATAAAGATTATACAGCTACTGGGAAAACTGAGCTTGTGCATTGCTGTAGTTCCCTGTGCTCGACTCCATGCACGGACACTTCAGTGGTTCCTGCTTCTGATCCAACGACAGAAAGCCAGCAACTCCAAAAGGGTAGTGAGCATACCTCCGAGGGTCATCTGGTCGCTCAGGTAGTGGTAGTCATCGACGCTGACAAGGGGATCCCTCTTCAAGAATCCAGAGTGCCTTGTGATAACGACGGACACCAGCCTGTACAGCTGGGGTGCTCACCTTCTGACACACATGACACAGGACAGGTGGTCGCCAGCGGAGCTCGCCCACAACCTAAACTGGCTGAAGCGCAGGGCGACCAGGCTGGCCCTTCCACCAGCACATCAAGGGCGCACACATCCTAATTTTGATGGACAACATTGCCACCAAGGAGTACATAAACCATCAGGGCGGGACTCGATCGAAGGCCCTAATGTTGGAGGCAGAAGCCCTCAAGCATTGGGCCAAATGCCATCTCGAGTTACTGAAGACAGATCATATCTCGGGGGAGGAGAACATAACTGCAGATTGACTCAGCAGAGCTACAATCCGCAATTCAGAATGGCAACTCCATCTGTCTCTTTTTCACCAACATTTAGAGAGATTCGGCCATCCGATGGTATACCTCTTCGCCAGCCCAGCAAACACGCATCTCCCCAGTTCTTCTCGCGATTCCAGTGCCCGGGAGAGGAAGAGATGGATGCCCTTCGATGCCATTGGCCTCCCAGCCTTCTTTACGCTTTTCCCCCTCTCAACCTTCTCTCCTAGATGATCAAGAAGATCCTGTTGGAGGGTGCAGAGGTACTGCTGGTCGCACCGCATTGGCCGAGGTGATACTGGTTCGCCGACCTTGTCGATATGTCAGTGACCAGACATTGGCACATTCCTCAGGAGCAGATCTCAGCCAAGGGGCCATTCCTCACCCGGACCCTCAGTGGCTCCAGTTGGCTGTCTGGCACTTGAGGAGGACCTCCTGAGGCAGGACAACTTTTTGGACGAGGTTATCCACACCATCCAGACGTCCTTCCACCATGCGCATCTATGACACAACCTGGACTGCTTTCTCATCGTGGTGTCAGTCACGCCAAATTGTTGCCACTGCAACACCTATCCCACAAATCCTTGAATTTCTCCAGGACGGATTGGACAGGGGTCTTGCCGTCAACACACTGCAAAGGCAGACAGCCGCTTTGGCCACCATCTTGTCCAGAGACGACACTATACCAGTCAGCAGGCACCCCAAGGTCCGCAGCTTCCTGAAAGGAGCCACCAACCTATGTCCCCCAACGGTCCACCGATACCCGACGTGGGATCTGGTGGTTGTTCTGCAGACCTTGACCTTGGCTACTTTCGAACCGATTCGGTCCATCGCCTTGCGACACTTATCATTTAAGACTGCCTTTCTAATTGTCATCACTTCGGCTCACAGAATTTCTGAACTTGCGGCCTTATCAGTCAGAGAGGATCTCTGTGTTGTGCATCCGGGTAGGGTCATTCTTCATCTTGACCCCTCCTTTCTCCCAAAAATTAATACCTTGTTTCACAGGTCGCAGGAGGTGATCCTCCCTGATTTTTGCCCACATCCCAGACACCCCAGGGAACATGTCTGGCACAAGCTGGACTTACGCTAGGCAGTACGCATATACAAGAAGAGGACAGCGTCCTTTCACAGGTCTGAATCTTTCTTTGTATCTTTCCAGCCTGTTTCGATGGGCAGGAAGGTCTCCTCCTCAACTATAGGACGTTGGCTGTGCATCTGCATAAAGCTGGCCTACAAGCATCAGGCCTGACCTGTTTCTCCTCACATAACAGCTCATTCCACAAGGAGCACTGCAACCTCAGCTGCTTGGGCAACGCAAGCGCCCATTGAGGAAATATGCAGAGCAGTGATTTGGTCCTCACCGTCTCCATTTATTCGCAACTATAAACTAGACTCCTTCACGGCTGCTGAGGCAGAAGAAGAGTCTTGCAGCAGGTCCTCGTGGCTCTGGAACAACGAGACATTTCTTTTTCCCACCCTGGGACTCTATAGCTTGGGTATGTCCCATGCTTGGACACTCCAAGCAGCGCCTAGGACAATGACCGTTGGCTTACCTGAATGGTCGTTCTCTAGGCGTTGCGGGAGTGTCCAACCTCGCCCTGGGGTTGTTCTAGTGGAGCCCAAGTTACCACTTCTGAGAACTTAGCACACCTTCTAACGACATCCTTCTAGGTTTCATCTCTTCGTTTTTCAAACTGACCTCCAAAGGGAGCAGGAGGCGTAGCTACACTGAAGATTTAAACTCAGTCCTTGGGCAGCAAGCTGAAGTTAACCCATGCTTGGACACTCCCGCAGTGCCTAGAAAATGACCATTCAGGTAAGTCAACGGTCATTTTCTCCAAGCTATCAAGATCGTTTTGAATTGTATTTCAGTCTTCACATCTATTTTGTTAATCAGTCCCTCCAATTCTTAATTCATTTAACAAAAGTAGTACAAGCATTGAAGAGTACAAGGACAAGAACTTTGTGGCACTTTATTCAGCACTTCACAGTACCACATTCTTGATGTGGAACCATTGATGAGTACTTTGATTCTTTGAGAAGATTATGTATTTGTGTTGTTTCTTTTGCTTCATTTTTTTTCAAGGTTCCATAAGGTTCCTTTACTTTTCAGCCAGGATAGTGATTCTATCCCTACACATATAGATTGCGGGAGAGGGGGCGGTCTAGAAGCATTAAATATTATTAAATATTATTATTATTGCAGTATTCTGGGATAGACTAAAATTCAGATTTTCAAATATTCAAATCCCAGCCATTTATTGCCACTGTATCTTTGAACTGTATACTAGGAATTAAGTTCAAATATATAACAGTCTGGAGTGGTTATATTTTCTGTCATAAATAGGTAATTTTGTAGTGAAAATCATTCTGAATCTACTAGAGTCAATTTAGTGAATTTGAGGATAAAGCCTATGGTAATGTGAGATGAGGAAAACAACTTGAGGCAAATGAGGAACAAGATCCAACAAAATCCAACCCTAGAAAAAGTAGTGAGGTGGCATCAGGACTCATGGCTCCTGACCTTTGGCATTTAGGCCTTGAACTGGTGATTCCTTTACCTGGCCCAAGGGAAGACCACCATTGCTAGGTAAGGGGTCAGAAGCACAGAGGTACATGAATGCTTGGCTGTGTAGGGAAACACATAACACAGGGAAGTCTATTCAAGAGGAACCTAGAATAAGGATTGACCAATGGCAGATGTGCTCAAACTAAGGTTCTTGTATTTAACATCCCATTAAGGTTTGCAATAGAGATTTTTCTGTAACAAACATCTTTAGCCATATATGTTGCTTTTAAATATGTTTCTACTATTTAGCCATGAAATATGACTTTAAAAAGTAATATTATCTTGAGTATTGTTTCCAATAAGAACTCTTGGAACTCATGGCAGCTGTGTGATCCCTGGGAAAAAGAAAGTTGCTGTATGAAATTGCCAGGAGATGCAACCTGGGTACACTAAAGCACTATTTTGCCTTAGAGTCTGAAGCTGTGTAAAACTCTCATCTCTCACATACATATTTTATTGAGTGATGAAAAAGTTTTGTATGTTGCTTCCCATTAAAACTTAAATGCTTATGCTTAAGGTAGGAAATGTCATAAGAAAAATAATTTCCCTCAAGAAATCAGCTTGAGCTTAGTTATTTTCTATTAGAGGTATTTTCTATTCTTTAAATTGAATTAAATTGGCACAATGCCAAAGGACACAGCTCAGTCAACTTTAATCTGCCTTTTAATAACTTAGCCTGCTGTTAAATTTATTTAGTTCTCCTCATATAGCTCAAGGTAGACACCTACTTGCAGCAGCAAACCTAAGTATACCAGATTATTTTTCACTATCATTTTTTGGATGAATGGGCACATTGGGTAAACAGATGTACTGCATAATTAAATACGCTAGGTCCTAGCTAGGAGGCCACAGATTTTATCTTCATACTTCATGCATTTGGGTGTGTATCTAATTTACCTATGCATACTTGTTTACATCTGCAAAGGCATATCTGTGTGAGCAGGACCTCTGCATTTTTTTCCACATTAATCTGAGTTAGTGATATAAAGAAAAAGAAATTACATGTTTTTCTACAATGTCTATTTGATGGAGATTTTTTTTCAAAGTCTTATGAGTCATCTAGCTTATATTTGCATGTACTAATTATGAGGTGCATGTGACCATCCTGCCTTTCATTCTATAATCATCTTTTCTTACCCTGCAGCCTCCTTGGCTTTCCATTCATTCATTTACCTTCAAATAAAGATATATTAAAAGAATTCTTCTTATGAAGAATTTCATTTCTTAAAATATGGGCAGCTAAAGAGACTTCAGATATATATGTATGTACGGTTAAAAATTGGCCAGATCAGGCTGGGGATTGTGGTGGAAAACATTCCACAAAGAACTTTCCTCATTCCTATGGAAGAGGCAGTTGGGCAGCTACACAGAAAGTTGTGACTCCTCCTTTCTAAGCTCTTCCTTTCTCTCCCTTCTTAGTATTTCAGCCAGAGCAGAATAAGAATTAAACTGAGAGACGCTTTGGCATAGTAATTACAGTGCTGACCTAGAACCAAGAAATTCTGAGTTTTAGTCCTGCTTTAGGCATAAAAGGTAGCTGGGTGACTTTGGGTCATCACTCTCACTCTCTGCTCAACTCACCTCACAGGATTTTTATTATGGGGAAAGTAGGATGAGGAGGGAGTATTATGTATATTTTGCTATTTTGAGTTATTTCTGAAGTAACCAAGGCAATTATTTTCTAAAAAATCTAAAAATATTAAGAATATTGGAAAGAATTCTAGATGTCATGCTGTGTACACTTTCTCTGGCTTGCTTTAATCTGTCTCAGTAGTCTTCCTGGCTTCTTTCTTCAATAATTTCAAAAGTGATTTATCCAACATCTCCCATGAAGAGGCATGCAAAGGTGTGTGTGTGTGTGTAGGTATGATAGGCAGGCAGACAGACAGATAGATACTGTAGATAGAGTTATTCAGATTGTATACGGATACAAGTTCAAGAATTGAACTGCCATCAGCCATCTCTACATGGATGATATCAGGCTGTGTGCTAAGAATGAACAGCACATTGACTCACTGATCCGCCTGACACAGATCTACAGCAAGGGCATTGGGATATCTTGGACTGGAGAAGTGTGGCCAAATAGTAGTTAAATAACTTAGTATCCCATGCACACATAGAAATCACATTGAGGAGATATGGACAATAGCAACATCCAAGTACTATCCAAAGATAGACACATTCTGAAGAGGCAGCTCAATGAGAAGAACAGGATCTATGCCATCAACTTGTTTGCCCTGCTAGTCATTAGATACTCTGCTGGAATAGTGAGCTAACCAAAGAAGGATATGAAGGTTGCCAATATAAAGGCCTGGAAGTTCATCACAATATATGGAGCCTTCGTCCCAGGTCCAATACCCCAAAACTATGCCAGCTGGAAATGGGGTAGGCAGGGTCTGGTGAATGTCAAAAGCCACTGTCCTGGAGGAAACCCAGAGCATCAAGGAGTATCTCAATGTACTCAAAGATGAGCTGCTGAGAGAAAGCCTGAAGCAGCAGCAGACATGGGAGGAAGACCCTGCATGAAATATATCATTGACAGATAGCCAAGCTGGCTGACATTAGAAAATTCTACCAATGCCTGGAAAAGGGTGAAGTAAAAGACAGCATTTAGGGCAGAGGTGGTATTCAGCAGGTTCTGACCAGTTCTGGAGAACCGGTAGCGGAAATTTTGAGTAGTTCGGAGAACCATATTAACCATGCATATGGGTTTGGGATTTATCTTTTATCCATATAACCTATGGAAATGAAGCTTATTTTCAGCAGCAGAACTAGTGAAAGAATCCATAGTAGCAATATTACACAACACACTTGGCTTAACCAAATACACTTAAGATTGAAATACCCAGAATAATGGACCTCATCAACTTTTGCCTCACAACCTGCTTTTAGTCTGATGGACAAACATACCAACAGATCAGAGGAACATTGATGGGATAATCAGTTTCAGGCTCATAGCAAAGATTATAATGCAGTATCTAGAAACTACCGGTATAAAATTCCCACACATACAACCAAAAGTATAGACCATTATGTAGATGACACCTTTGTCATAATATATTTACCCACCTTTAAATAGTGAGATGGAAGCATGTAAATTTAATACATAACTCAATGGGACAACCAGAGAAAACAAATGACATAAAATTTTCAAAAGAATGATTTTTTTTTGAAGAAAAAAGAAAACCGTACACTGCCCTCTCTTCATATCCTCATCAATAGAAGAAATGATGACAAATTAGAAACACAAGACTATTGAAAAACAACTAGAAAGCAAATTCTCCAATACCAAAATAACAACCCAACTTCCCTCAAGAGGAAGTTTAAGAACATCATTCAGACAAACATAAACAGCACCCAGACACCAGAAAAAGAAAATGATGTCTATGCAGCACCTGTCAACAAAATTGCAACTTTATCAAAAGGTACCTGACCATTCAACCCACAATAGTACAACAAATGCAAGCCATCAAAAGAACATCATTGCCATGCGTCAAAATCACCTCAGAAACAACCAACAAACTATTTCAACCACACGGCATCACCATAGTATACAAACCAGCCAAAGCGCCCTCCAAAACAACTTAAGTAAACCAAAAAATCCAATAGTGCAGGGGGAAAAAAGTCATCTACACCATACTGTGTAAGGATGGCAACAGCCATTATGTAGGGCAGACAGGCAAGAAACTAGCTGAATACATCCATAAACACCAACTAGCACTCAGAAGAAATGATGAAAACTTGCAACATTGATAGTTTCTACTGGAAACAGAGCAGCCTAGACCAAGCTAAATCCAAAAATGCTCAGATTTCCTGGATGCTTGTCACTCAGACAAACTAGTCATCAACTAGAAATGCATACAGAAATAACATTTACACACCATTCAGAGTAGACAAGAAAAAAACTGAAAAGGAAACAAAGACCAGAATACTTCTTTGACTAGCAATCAACATTCAGTTAAACAGGGATTAAAACTAGGATTAATACCAGACAAACAAGCAGTAAACAATAGGCTAATAAAATAAACATCAACTCAAACTACAACCAGCAAATAGTACCCTAATCAAGAAACTACCAAGGAGAAAACACTTCCACAAAAACATTCTGACAGGATAAGCTATTGTATTGTATATAAATAGAGCAAACCCCACTTCCTTCCATTACTTAATCTAGTAATGAAACATTTGCAGGCAAGTAATCCCTCTCAGAGAGCACCAAGGATTCCATAGAATTATTAAAAATTGTATCACCCTGCAGGTTGTTATTATAAGTATGCCTTCCTCAAAAAATAACTAGACAGATCTAGTTGTCAATGGGGGGGTGGGGGTGGATGTAGCTTCAACATATTCTTCCTTCAAAAATAATAAAGTCCACTAGAAGTTATTGACGAGACGACACCTCACGGATACAGCTACATCTGACAGAAAAGGCAGAATCACATTTGCCGTCCAGTTTTCATAGATGGCTTCTCACTGAGCTACATTCATATGATGCTTGTTACTGTTCTTTTTCCTACCTGTAATATTTTTCCTACCTGTAATGGACCATCTAAGAAAAACTGAGTTACCTTGGTAACATGTAATGTAGACAGACATATTCAATTAAATTTGATATTCTGACTATATTATCCAGCAAACAGTGCACTAACAGTTTTGTGATTCAGATGGGAAAGTTGGCTGCTGACTATACTGTAGTAGTTGAAGTTATTTGGCAATTAGTGTTTCCAACGTTTTTTCACAAGGTGTGTCAACCTGGCCCTAGGAACTGACTCCATACGAATTGTGTAAGAATTTAAGATGTTTCCTAAATCTAAAGTTTTTCCAGCCTTTTATGTCTTACAGTGGTTAAACAGATGCATCTCCCATGTAATTCATTAGGTTCCCCTGGGGTCTACCATTACATAAAAAGAATTTATGTTCCTTTGCTCCCCCCCAATGCAAGAGTTTATATATTTATCCCCTCCACAGAATGTTATATCCAGACTAAAACAATCTAAAATATGTGTTTTATCCTATATGGGGATTAGTCTCACTGTCATGATTTCATGTCTTTCTATACATGAATAGCCTACAGATGGATCCAGCTGTCTCTTGGAAGAAAAATAAATGCTTTCATGCTCCACCAACATTAATAAACAAGCAGAAGGAAGTTCTTCCTTATGAGATAGGCAGATAGATTTGTCTGGCCACAGACTTCTAGGTAAGGTAAAACTGGTTCAACAAAGCTTTTGTGTTTGTAGACAAATCCAGAGAGTTACTTAACATGATTGTGTGAATCTCATGATATTAATTCTATAGAACAAAGAGAAAATAGGTGTTTCAGTGAAGACTGTAGGTGCATACTGACTAAAGATTTTTTTATTCCCAATCTCTATGATTCAATGTAATCAGGAATGCCACAAAAAATCCATAGTCTATGAACAAAGCCTTAATTATTTCCTGAATTCTGACTATAATTTTTAAATTTATTTATACCCAACTTTCCCCCCATGGAATTTACAATAATTACATTAGTTTCTCAGCTGGTATTGATGTGAGCCTACATTTGGTCAGCTTCAGCAAAGCTGATAGATCAGGAACTTTTAAATATATTATTAGCCAGATTCCCAGGAAAAGCTGGAGTTACAGTTTAGCAACACCTGGAGTGTTAAATTGCTTCCTTCTACATTAGGTCCCATTGCAAGGCAACAAAATGGTTTGCTAAACCATAGGACAAAGAGATATCAAAGGTCTGCAACCATGGTCCCCTACTTTCCCCCTACTTTTGAATAGGCCCAAAGAATCAACACTCATCTCCTTTCCTGTTAATAAAGGAAATGTAATAGTTTATGTTAAAAACTATTCGCTTAATCAAAGGCAGAAACTAATACTAATATATCCCATGCCATCAGATTTCTGAGGCAGTTTAAGACTTCATATATTGTTTCAACTAGTTATGGAACAACCATCTTTTCATGTATAATATTAAGACTTTCATAAAAATAGGAAATAATCCTTCTTTTAAAACTTTTAATATATTAGATTTGATGGGACCAAATGATGTGTGTGTGTGTGTGTGTGTTGTATATTACATTAAAAATAAAAATATGGTTTTCTGCCTGGATGGTCTTCTGTAATGAGCCGAAGGACAGAAAGGGGGAGTAGTGAGCTCCCTCCCATATTTGGGCATACCAGGGGTTGTAACACAAATACGTGATGTATGTATTATGTATGTATGTATGTATGTATGTATATGTATATGCACACGTACACATACATACATACACTATATATTGTTACTAATATGAGGTGTGAATTCTTTACCCCATTCCCTTTTTGTACAAATATTTCAATGAAATCCTTAGAGTCATCGTTGCAAAGGCTAACCGAACTGCTGACATGGTGTGTATGTAGCTTCATTGTTACTGTTTGTTGGTCTTACCAGTTTCCTTCCTTCTTTCCAGACAATGTTGAAAAATGGTGCTGCTAAATTATCATGTAACATTTGCCTCATGCCAGAATAACCATTACAACAATCTGTCTTAAAAAGATAGCCCATTTTTAACAAGCCCCTTAATTAAAAAGCAGTAGTTTTCCAATGACATTACTAGACATTTCTTTCTTTTTACAGTAAAGAGTAGGATTCTACTAGAAATTTGAAATTTAGAACTGACAAGAGTTTAGAGAGGAATACAGATTCTATGCTACAAGAATGGCTCATAGGGATTTTTGTTTTGTTTGTTGTTTCAAAATTGCAAAACAAATTGGAGCTATAGATAATAGAATTCTTTCCAAAAAAGATATAGGGAGAGCTATTTAAATTACAAAAGAAAAGTCTGCAAGGAAAACTTTGGGTAAATTGTGGATGCTTTCTATTGCTAATAGAACTGAGAGGAATGGCTGGATTATTTTTTAATAGGCATTAACTTCGAAAGTTGCAAAATGAACATGACTAAATTCTATGAAAAACTCATTTGGCCATGCCATGCATTCTCTTAAAAGCAACAAATATCTGTCTGGAAGGGACCAAGCATTTTGGTTTGCTTCATACAATAAAACATACACCTCTTTCTGCATAAAGATATAGACCACATTTCTACAATTTCCTGAGGCCTCCCATTGTCACCTTCAGCTCCATGAACATTTCACAAAATATTCATTAATTCAATTCCATGAAATTTCACCAAGTTGAAGAAGATCGAAAAACCCTAAAGCTTGCAATTATTAGCAAAATAGAAATTCTGGTAATGGATGCTATTTCAACCCACCCACATATAAAATAAATATTAGTGTTTGTCTACACTCTACAGTTGAGGTTGTCTAAAAATATTTTGATTCCATAAAAATTTCTGAGAGTAGTCACAGGAATAAAGTTGGCAAAATGCATGGCAATCCTGGTTTTGAAATGATAACTTGGATTTATAGCAACATACGGTGTGTGATTTGGTTTCCCCCAAGTCTTACAGCTGTTTTATTCCATGCCTCACACAGGGGAAAAAAATGCAAACTGCACTTGGGATTTTGTATATACCAGATGGAGTATGGTATGAGAGTTATTTTAATTGAATTTACAGCTTAGGCAAGTAAAAAGACATTTTTCAGATGGGTAGGAATAAGAAAAACAAATCTGAGCCAGTCATGCTATAAAACAATTCTCTGAAGTCTATACCAACTGTGAGGAACTTTGTTAGCTATAAAATATAGGGGTTACAGGAGTTGAGATTCAACAGTAATTGGAGGACCATCACTAGATTATGGCTTCATAAATTCCTGCATTGTAATAATTTGCATCAGACATCTGAAATATATATATATATATTGTGTAATACTTTTACTCTCCAGCTGGAGGCATGACAGACTTGTATTCGGAATACACTGAATATTAAAGAGCTGGTATAAATTCAAGAAGTTAATAAAGAAATAGCATTTAAAGAAATTACATAAATATATTTTCTATTGTTGTTTTCCCAATTGGTAGTAGTATAATAAATATCTTACAATTCTGTATATATAGATTTACAACAAAGCTGATTTTTTTTAAAAAAATCAGGCACTACATGCATTGGAGATAACTGTATTAGAAAGCAGATTAAATACTGTATAATCACTCTTCTACCATCCAGACCTGTGAAAATTACCAAGGTATTGTCAGCCTCTAAGTAAAATTGAAATTCCCCAGGCAGTTATACTTGTCACTGACTCCAAAACCTTCAACTGAGCCCACAGCTTCCTCTTCACAATTGTGTTTATAATAGGTTATGTAGCCTGTTAGTGCAGAGTGAACACTCTGACATTGTAATCAATAGGTTAACTTAAACTTAATTTAAAACATGTACATAAGTGATCAATTCAAAGTAATAATAATTAAGTGCTTATAATTAACTGAGATTGCAATTCACACATTAGTAAATAATGCACTGAGAATTTGAAGACCTATGGCCCGTTACTGAAAGGGTTTTCTGTCATGTCCAGATTTTTTTGATGAAAATTGCTCTAGATGCCTGCTCAAAACTCTTTAGTCTTTAGGTTAAATCTTCATAATATTGAATTATAAACATCATGCTCTTCTGATGTAGGGATATAGGGATAGAAACTAGGGATTTTACATCCATATGCAATTCTCTTGTCTTCATTTAATCATATGTTGGGGTAATTGAATTTCTCTGCAGCCCAATTTAAGGGGGATTGCATGTCTTTTTATTATAGCATTACTTGAAGTATCAGAAGAATCTATGGATGCTCCCAGATACAATGTACAAAAATAGCTAAAAGTGAGGTGCAATTTTTCCTCTTCAACAGAGTTTTGGAGAAAAAATATAGAAGTGGTGATAAAACTCAAGAAAATTACAAGCAGAAAGAAACTAGATCAGGACCCAAGGCACATACATTAACATTGTTTTTTCTTCTACATAGAGTTACTGATCACTACATAGATTTTCTGTCATGGTTCCTATAAATCATAATTTGATATAGATGCTGAGAAAGTTTGTAAATACCTGTCTCCTTGCTACTAACTACAAAACAATTCTTTCAACTATTGGACAAGAAGGAAGATTTTGCAGAACTATCCTTAATTCCTACTGTATATTATAATCAACAACACTTTACACTTTTGATACATTGAAAACAGAGAACCATGATTACCTTCTCAGATATACAGCTCTATTAAGTAGAAAGCTTCAGAGAGAGTATGTGCCTAACAATTTAGTTAAAAGAGAAAAAGTCTAACAAAATCTGTTTCAGGATTATCCTCTTTCTCCATTTTAAAGGATCTTTTGAAAAACTGAATAAAAAATAAGTAAAAATAAAAAAAACCAATAGTTTGAAGTTATATTTGCAAGTACAAAATTGACTGAATATTGAATAATAGGTGACATTTTCAGCTACTTTATTATTTATCAGTTCTAGCACGACACTTAAGAGATACTTTTCCAACATCATGAATTAAATAAGATGTGAGATTTTCATTGCTGAAACAGTCATTTTAATCACATATAATTTGCAACACACAGCTGCTCTTAATTTGCTATCTTGCATTGACGACTATTTCTTATTATTGTGTGTTAAATACAAGTTCATATCTATAGAATGCTTATCATAAAACTACAGTCACTTCTTCAGATGAAACATTCCCCTTCATCATGTGCAATATATATAATTTTAAAAGTCCTATAATTATTCTAAAAATTACACCCTTGGATAAAGTATAGTAAGAAAGACTAAGTTGTCTAGTTTGCCTCTTAGATAGCTAGTTTGCTATGTGTTGTACACTGTTTTCCCTGTTAGGGAAAAATTAGCTTTCTTGCTTACTTGCAAAATGGTTGCCAAAGGAATAGAAACTTTGGGTTTTAGCAAGAGAATTCCAAACCTAATCTTCAATTGATGGAAGAGTACATCAGATGTAGTATGAAGAGTTTCAGAAGTTACATTTTCCTTTCACTCTTAACAAAGAAACTTTATGGAGAATTAAGATTAAACCACTATTCTTTCATAAATCAGGTATGAGACAAGAAGCGTTTGGGTTAAAAAATAAGACCAACAGTGACCAGTATACCTTTCAGCAAACTAAAATGAAATGTGCAGTTAAGTGTCTTATGGGTGAATGGGTGATAAGAACACATATCCTCTGATTGGCAATCAGGTTTCCACCATATGGCTATGATGCTGGTCACCTGCAAATTCAAATATTATTGCTAGATATTGCTAAGTAGCTTTTATTCAATGTGAAAAGCTTCTTATGTGTCATATTAAAACAAGTTATGGCATGTGTTTCTGTGGAGTGGAGCAATGCACACCACCCTTACAATGTAACATGGGACATTTGAAGCTTTACCCTCCATGTGCAGACAGTGAATTCTGAATATTATATTCCTAACACAATTGGATAGCATCAGAGAAAAGAAGGGTAGATAAATGTGTTACGAGGAGGAGAACCTGACTCAGGAATGTAGATCTCCTATGAATACAACTAAATTCATATAATTTCTGGCCACTAGTTTCTTGGTCAAACAAACTTCAGAAAGTAGTAACTGCAGAGATTTAGCTGAAATTTGCAGTGAAACATAAAATGATGCCCACCCCCATCCTCAAACCCTAGTATCAATTTAATGTTTAAAACCACTTCAATGAGTTTTTTTATGCACAGCAGAACAAGCTAATTAAACAATAGTACAAGTTGCAAGGCATAACACTGGGAAGAAAGAAAACCTCTCTCAAAATCTTCAAAATAGAAGTTGGAAGTAAATCAAAAATGGTAGTTCTCTGACAGAACATGATGAAATAAAATTTGCTACACTACTGCAATGCATATCAAAATATTTTCAAGTGCAAACTAAAAAGGACTCCCAATGGAGAAGGATAGGTTAAAGCATGAATTCTTTTTAACTGTACTGCTCTGAGGAGCTGAAAATAACCTCTTCCTTAAAAGAGTTGAAAACCTTCATTATTTTATAAAATGAACGCTAATAAATGATGGCTAAACAAAATTGGCAGCAAGATAGTTAACATTCCAACAATGCGGTCACATTAGACGCTATGTTTTTGGGTTGGTTGTTATCATAAAGTGCATATATCTTCATGTGCAAAACCTTACACAGAGAAACTGGGTCCTCTCTTGTTTTACCTAGTCTGGTTGTAAAAGAATATTTGTCAGTAATGCTGTACCAATGTCAACAGAATTTATTTCTGATGTGCCGATTATGTCCCAGAAACCCATGAATGGATATTTTAAATCAGATTAGAGTTGTAATCAAATGAACACTCTCTCTTCTAGTAGAAAAAAAGTTATGTATAGAGTTTCACTTTTACTTCTCTTTCCACCTACACATGCTCAATTTTTAATGAAACCGCAAAAACAAAATATGGAATTAGGTATAGTCTCAGATGATTAAACCAGATTCTGTGATCCTGCAAAAATAAAAATAAAGATTCAGTAGCAGATGCAACATGCCCACCAACTTGGTAGGAATAAACTGAGATCAGGAAATCCTACAGCAGCCGTGCACCTTCTCCTCCATTTCTTCCATGGGAGCCTTGAATTTTAAGAGAGGTGGGTCACCACTTGACATGGTGTAATAAACTGAAGTTCCGTTGGATGTATAAGAAGGTGTCCTGGAACTAATCAAATGTTCTTTAGCTTCTCCCCCATTTTCCACTGAGTCTCCTATACCACTAGCAAAGTGTGTACTGATGAAGGGGTGGTTGAGAAGTTTGGCCGCTGCTCGCTGCCGTTTCAGTTCAGAAAGGGTTTGATGGCTCCTTTCTTTGTACTCATCCCAGATGTGATGAGAGTCAGAAATCCCAAGCGTATTGTAGGGCAATGCTTGGCTTCCATCATTGTCCAGAACTGAATGCATTATCCAAACATCTCCATTTGGAACAGAATACTGGTAAGGAATGGAGGATAGATTGAGTCCATTCTGAAGCAGATTTTCTGAATCACATTGTATTCCTTTTGTTACCAGCTCTGGAAGAATTATAGTTGGATCAGTGGTCAAGTTCTAAAAGACAAAAATAAATATGAGGGGTAACTTTGCTGTTCCAGATATCAAATCTCACCCATAATTTGCCCATGTTTACTGATTTTCTTGTATTATAAAATCAATCCTTTGTGCTCAACTACATAGCTATCCAGCCAAAGGCTCAGGACCACATAAGATATCCCAAAAGATATTCCTCAGAGACCCGTCCCCCAAAGTTCTTACCAAATTGAATTTCTTAAAGAGAGAAAAAATAGTACATTATTTGAATAAATGGTAATCAGGTCAAAGATAGTTTTCTTTTTCCTTGCCCCATCTATTATGCCTCCAACACACAACTCTGAGGCTAAGCACAACTAAGAAGAAAATGTGCAGTCTTGCTGTACTGAATGTTAAACCAATACATTGCCTTTTTTCCACTGAAAGGAATTTGTAAAGAATATTTTTTCCTTTAAAAAATGTGAGGGGCCAGCAATGATATCAATGTAAGATGGAAAGGGAAATAAAGAAGATTGCATAACAGGTATATACGCTTTGGTTATCATGAGTTTTAGCTATGCAACTGATACTTCCATTAAGATTCACATGGTTTCTTGATTGGAAATGCTTTAATAGGAACAAGCAAATTTATTAATTATTCAGTTTTCCTTACAGGATCTGTGTTCTCTTGGTTAGAGGAAGCCTCCCGAATGTCAATATTGTAATCAGAAGTTCTTTGCTCCTCAGAAGATTCTATCTGTTGCCAGATGATAGCTTCCTTCTCATACTCCTTTCTATAAAGGTTTGTTCGATCTGAAAGGCTTGCCCTCCGCACCACTTTTCTAGGACAAGATGTAAAGAGAAGAGATTTACTAAAATGGTGATTTGCAAATATGAATAGCTATTTTTCTGTAGCTGCACTTTTCTGAAAGAAAGAAAGACGGTCTACCTGAGCAGAAATGAACCAGTTTTCTAACACCAGGTGGTACTCATGAGTCATTCTTTTTATTTATTCAAAAGTAGATTGTCAACCATCGCAATATTGAAATTCATGGATGAATCCTCATCCATCCATATCACATACTGAATCACTCTCTCACTTTAAATTAAATTCATTTCTGTTACACGTTCATGGTTTAGAATTTTTCAGACAGCTATTTAATCATGCAAATATGTCAACCTGCAAATTGTTCTTCTATTAATTATAAATCTTACTGTTGCTTTTATCACAAGTTGCTGGACAAATAATAAGTACATGATATACGTACGTATCCAAACACTAAGAAATATTTGGATTCTAAATTAATTTTCATCATAATTTGTATGGAATAACATTTCTTGAGCATTTAAATACTGCACATTTAAATTCAAAAAGACAAGGCTACTTTTGGGTGCATTCAAGTCAATCTTGATTCCTTGTGACTGCCTAGACAAATCTCTGTAGTTCTCATGGCAGTTTTTTGAATGGCAGTCATTTGCCATTGCCTGTTTCTTAGGGCTGAGAAAGAATGACTGGCCCAAAGTCACCCACCTGACTTTGTATTTAAAGTGAACCTAGAACTCAGGGTATCCTGGTTCATAGCCTGATGCCTTAACCACTACACTAAACTGGCACTCTAACGTATCATACACTAGGATATTAATCAGAGTAAGTTCATATTTATATCCTAATTATGATCTCTTGGAGTTTCATTTAATTAACTTATGGCTTTCCATAAAGCTTATGATATTCCAGATGTAGTTGCAACTTGCAGTATCCCTTTTTGTTGTCCATTGAGCAGTATTCATAGTTTAAAATATCATCATATTATCCATACCCTCTAGCTAATAGGGGGGGAAAAGTATCCTATTGCTATCCATTTTACATTGCATGAAACTCTGTTTCCAGATTACTCAAAGTATAAAGCAACTGGCTTAAATCAAGGATAAGTAACATTGAATTTATAGCTAATCAAAAGAACAGGTCAAGAGAGACTTTTTGTTTTATTAGACTAAATATGATGCCTAGATTCCAGTATTTTGTCTATAAGTTTGTCTATCTGCCTCCCCCCCCCCCCCCCCCGAATACAATAGTAAGGTATAGTGATACAGAACTAGAGGGCATAATATGGATTTCTCCTCTTGAAAAACAGTATGATTGGCTATGCCAATGATAATGGCTATTTTGTTAGGTATCTGTAGCACATTTCCAACTGTATCCACCTTATGAACAAGCCAAATATAATAACCTATTTAAACTTGGCAATCTTTTTGTCAATATTATTTGTTAAAACATATTTTGAATGCCATCACAGATGACAGCACATGTTGAATTGCTGTATGGTTTCTTCCTTCAACTCTACCAAATGAGTGCACAATTTTCTAATGTGAGGTCATGCCACCAATTAATAGAGAAAATATTTATCAATAGAGTGAAATACTAATTTTAAAATCTATCTGAAATATGGACCCTATTTGCTTCAGATAAAACATGTAGGAAAATAGTGGTTTTGGGGGACAGTGTAACTTAGTACAAATATTTTGGTTAGCATTTCTGCACCTCGGATTTAGATGGTCATGGTGAAAATCAACTTCAAGAAGTTCAACCTGTAGTTTAGAAAAAACTTAGGCAGTCTGGACTGACTGACTAAGAGCAGATTCCCCACCCCCCTATTCACTCACCCTCTGCTTCCAGTGCTTGATGTTCTCCTGTTCAAGGAGGACTTGTGCCTCATCTGAGACTTCATGATGACATCATGCTTATGCTTCAGCTCTAAGAGCAGAACTTTAAACTCCTCTTCTTCACACAGGTCTAAAGGAACACAAATAAATTCCTTTAACTGAATTGTTCAGTGATGATAAAACAAACATAAGCATGAACTATTGCATCTAGTAGACATTCTACATGGTAGTACATAGTACAGGATAAGGAAAAATAGGAGTCTTGCATATCTTTAAGAACCATAGATTTGATTGCAGATTTGCCTACTGTTATTTGAAGATCACTGTGGATTACAGCTACCATATCTGAGCTATATAAATCTGGATAATTGTACCCAATGGTCACCCAGATATTTGCAGTCCTCTAAAACAACTTTTTTTACTTACTGCAGATGCGGTAAATATCTAGTCACTTCTGACATGCCTTCTTCTGACTCTAAGGAAGGGAAAATGTGTTTCTGGTTGTCTTTTTTTCTATTTAAAAATCTACTTGAAATCCAATTTATATGTATGTATTACACGTATATGGGTTATTAGTATAATATACAGGTTGCATTTTAATTAGTAATATCAGGATTTGTATATTTAGAGAAGTGGACAATCTAGGGGGCAGTTATATTCTGAAGGATATATTTGCCCAAGAGGTGCATCTGAAACTATTCCTTAAGCAAAAAAACTCCTTTAAATAGCAACATTCCAGATTTCTTGTAGAAAACTTTAACTGATTTAAGGATACAAGGGCTGGGCAAGCTAAGAGAGCAATTCCTAAAAGAGAACCAAGATATTTGAATTTTGTTATGCTGTCAAAACTTTGGCTAAGAATAGAAATGGCAGAATTTCACCTATTGGCATCTCATCCATAGCTGTTCGGGCACTCAAGTTTGCCCCATGGGACACTAAGAGCTCTGCCATTTGCATCTGGAACAAAGAAAATGATGTTAAAATGTAATATCTTCTAAAACATCACCCAAGTTTAAGTTAAATCTAGTACTAACAGAAGATAAGCTAGGCTATCCATATGAAGGTAGACCCATTAAGGCGAGATATGTTTTCAATAACTACCTTAAAATTAAAATGAAGTATGAGAGAGAGAGAGTGAAACTTTCGAATGGGAGCTTTTCCCCCCTCTATACTACTAATTCTGCACATGTGCGTCATCTAACATGCAGTATATCAGGAGACAGCAATGAGGCTCTCAGTGTACAGGTTACATACTAATAAATCAAATAAATATTTCACTTCAATTTTCCCCAAGCTGTGCCTTTCAGAAATACTGGGATTTAAATTTTCATAAGCTCTACTCAGCTTGGTGAATGGGTGACTCGGAATTCTGGAAGTCATAATCTAATACTTCTGAAATATATTAGGCTGGGCAATACTGAGCTAAACTAGCTCAGTCGTAGGTTATTCTGTTGTTTTAAGGACAATTCACAACTAGGTAGTGCAGGAAATTACTATCCTACTCTCTGCTTGCTTCTTCTCACAAGAACAGCCCCAAGCAGATGTTCAGTGACACACAGTTCTGGACAGATTCCATATAGCTATATGGTAAATATCTTTTGATAACCCAATTTTTCTTGAGTTGCTGTAGTCAGATTTGAACTCGTCTGTTAATGAAACACATACATGTCCCCAGAAAGCTGCAGCATGGAGGGGTTCCCAGCCATCACAGTCTTTGAGGTCCAGTCTGGTTCCCTGGTCTAGAAGCAGCTCTGCTGCATGTAGATAACCATTGGCGGCAGATATGTGTAACTATAGACAGGAAGGAATCAGAATGTTTAAATGTCTGCAATTTTCTGTAATATGTACACGTATCTATGTATACCCTCATTTTTTTCATTTGCTTTTTTCCCCATATTCTTTTTAATATTGGTTTTTGTCTTGTTTTGATTTGACTTACAGCTATCCTGGTATTTATTCTACAGGACCACCATTATGTGACTTCATTATCAGTGGCTTGCTATAGTAGTCAGCCTCATTTCAGACTAGGGAAGCTAGTGTTTAATATGACCTCTGCTCTTACATTGACCTAACAAAATAAATGTGCACTATTTAATATATAATAACTGAGCATTAATTAATCAATGGTAAGATTTTTTGAGCAAGTGGAAACAGGTCATAGCTGAGCCATTCAGATAAGAAATCTTATAAATCTTTTAAATAAATAAGTAAAATAAAATGTCTTAGGACTCAACTAAAAGTGGACATTTTATGTTGTGTTTTTTTTTCTGCTGCTATTTGTACAGTGGAAAAATCCTGTTAACTTTGCTTCTTCTTTAACCTAAAAGGCTTCCCTGAAGCTGATGTTAGGAGAAGATTCAAAACAGATGCCATTCTAACTTTCCTCCCATCACATCATGCCACAGGTAATAACAATTTTGGAGAAGAGAAAAGCAATTTAACTGTGTTAACTGGCTCTGAAGGAAAAGACTGGACTAATTTTTCCTCCCCAAATCCCTAGTGAGATGGCCTCACTCCTAATTACACAATTGTACCATAATTTCAGCAGAGCAAAAAGTGTGACCATAAAACCCCTGGAGAAATGGGCAAAAAAACTTTCTCTCTAGTTCAACATTAATGAGGTATATAGCAGCCATTCAAAAAGCAAGCAGAAGTTAAAGGCAACAGCTATCTTCCACATTATTCCAGAGCAGTGTTTATTTAAAGATGCCACCTTTGATTCTGGAGATAATTTACAGTTGTCAAGACCAGCAGTCTAATCTCTAGAGATTTCCCTTTGAAGCTGCTTAGAATGGCGCCCACCATTCACTATTAGTAAGGAATTCTACAGCTTATGAATGAAACAAGATCTTTTATTGGTCTAGAATTCCATTCCTGATTTAGATTCAATGGATAATATCGGGAAATCCTTTTTCCCCCCCATGGCACAGGGTAATATCTATTATGTTTTAGTAAGACCCTAGTAATATTGTACAATATGTATTTCATTAGAACTGCACTCATGTTATTAAAAAAGCATGCATTGTCAAAGTCAGCATCAGCACTTATGAATATATAGGATGATTCTTATAAAGTCATTTCATTTATTCTGTTTTATGCATTACATTTCACATCATTGTTTGAATGTATTTTCTAGATCACATAATGCAGAATTCACCATTAACAAGTTAAATGTAATGAAAATATAAGAAAAATATGATTATTGATTTTCCTTGCTCTGTTATTATATTGAGTTTGTAATTCCAGTCCAATCTCTGACATATACAGTATTACACAGTAGAGTAACATAGCAGAAGCCTTTACAGGGTGAAACCTCTAATTTAGCATTGAGTTTAACCTCATCCAGAAAGGCAGTTCCATGATAGTCTCTACCGTTGAATGTAAATCTGATGAATAGATAAAACTATACGACTAGTTTATTCAAATCTCGAGTTCCAAATTTAGCCTAAATTAATGATTATGCCATAAGATCAGTATAGTGTGTTAAGAGATTTCTATTATTGTTGCTGTTATTGAACATACATAGGATCTGGGCCATTCCATACTTTCAGCCAGGGGTGGGTTTCTGCCAGCGTTACTGCTGGTTCGCTGCATACGCAGAACATTAAAAAAGGACAAAAAACAATGCCGGCAATGGCCACTGGGGAACCAGTTCAGAGGTGTGCCAGCCTGGGTCGCTGCCGGTTCTGCGACCCAGGCCAACAAACCACTACCAGTTCGCCCAAACCAGTGTGAACTGACAGCGACCCACCTTGCTTTCTGCCAACTACTCTTAATTTCTATGTAAATTTCAACTGTATAGAAACCTTGTGTCTAACTCTGCCTTTAGTGTACATGTACTAGAGTTTGCATGTGGCAACTTGAACATTGGGTTATGGTTTTTTGGGGGGGGGGGGTTGGGGGGATTGCAACCCAAAATTTTAATTCCTGCAGTTCTGAGGCAGAAAATGTAACAGGCAACACACCCAAATCATCTCCCCAGCCCCATCCACGAATTTAACAGGTCTCTATATATCTGTTTCCAAGTTAAAAGCAGCTATACTTTTCCAGATGTAATACAGGAGAAGCAGCATTTAAGCCTTGGCATAATATATGTGTGTGTGTGTGTGTTGTACTTGTGCTGATAAATAAATAAAGGGAGACTAGTATAGATCTATTTCAAGCTATTTAGCTCTTATCAGCCAGTCATACCCTTACCTTTATGTATACCTTTATATACATACATATTTACATACACACACACACACACACACAGGTTGGAGCAAAAATAATGAGACCCAAGCCAAGCAAAAATTAATAAATAAGCAAAAAATCTTCATTTTTCCTGGAGGACCCCCCCCCCTCCACCTGATTTTAACACTAGCCATTTTAGGACCACGTTATTTTAAGAAAACCCTACAGGGTATCTTGAAGGTGTATAGGTCCAGCTATTTTCAAAGAGGGCCAGTCTGCACGCCAACTGCAAAAGCAATGTGGCTATGGCTCACCAGTGAAGCACCTTGAGCATCTATTATGTTCAGATCCTCTCCTCTTGCAATCATCTCTGAAATATCATCAACCATTGCCTGTTCAGGAGCAGCTCGCATTTCATTGATTTTCTCTTGTGTGATTCCTACAATGAATACAAGAGGAAATTTGCACTGTAACAATTCCTGGAAACATTAAAGCAAATGAATAGGGAAAAAAATAATTTTTAAAAGTGCCTTTCACATTTATTTATTTAAATGCAAAACTGCTGCTGCCAATACCCATTCCAATCCCAGGGTGTCAGTATAATTCTCTTCTCTATTCCCAACATCCAATATAACCCATATTCCCAAAAATTGATGAGATTCCATGAAAAGTACTATTACCCCAGATATCAAAGATTGATTTTTTTTTTCATAAAGGTATTTTTGACGCTTCAGAAACAGTGATGCAATTAAGAATATCTCTTTGGCCTAGATTTTATCTTATTTTACAAGACTAAACATTTTTTATTCAGGCCCAGGAACATAGCCTTTTTTTGTCCTGGAACCACTCTCTGGAACATCTTTTGCCCAGAAATCAGATTTGTCCTGATCCTCTCAGCCTTATGCAAGACCTAAAAGACATGCTTCTGTCTGTGACAATTTTTATTGTGTGTTTTTTTAACCTCAGCTAAGTTATTTTTGTTTGTCCTTGTTTAATTTCTTTTCTTTGCCTTGCTTTTGTAAGTCAATAGCTAATTAATTTGCTGGGCATCTGCATATTGCTGTCTTTTAAAAAAATTTGGCATATTGTTTTCTCTGTATTTCTTTTTTTTAATGGCAGTAAAATTACAGATATAACATAATACAATGTGTCTATCCTAGTCTCGGTGCTTTAAGGTATACTGGAGATCAGAAAAAAATCTACTGAACTTTCCATCTAAAGTTAGAAAGAGGAAACAGACTTGAAAGTTTTTAAAAAATGTACCAAGTCCTTCTTTTCCTTATGAAATTTTCAGTACCAACTGGAGGAAGAATTGCATTCTTGACCTTGACTTCAGAGCTATATTGTATAATGTGTCCTTTGTGTAAATGAACTGTAATGATTTGATACTCTAAATAGTCTTCCTATTACATAAGTTTTAGAAATCATTTCAGAGAGTAAACATTACATTGAAATATATGAACACTTTTCTTAATTATTAATGCATCGTTTTAAAAAGAAATATTAAAAAATCAAGGTTTTTTTTACATTTTCTGATGGGAAAAGTTGTAAAAGAAATATATTGATAATGCACCTACTATTTGTTTTTTTATTTTGGTTACTTTTTACCATCATTGTACTGACACATAATATTTGAACAAACGTGCTGCTATCTTTTCAGTAAGAAAAACCATTAAAAAGGCATTAAAAAAATCAGGATTCTTATGAATGTTACTTTTTCAAACTCATTTGATCTTTTACAAATCTAATAATAATAAACAAAATGTTATTTTATGCAAAACAATTGCACATATTATGTATCCATGACTCCAAGTAGAAAATATAACTCACAGTTAATAAAATGAACAAATGAATGGAAATGCTGCTTCTGCATTTCCACTACAGGTAGCCCTCATCTTATGACCACAATTGAGCCCAACATTTCTGTTGTTAAGTGAGACATTTGTTAAGTGAGTTTTGCCCCATTTTATGACTTTTCTTGCCACAGTTGTTAAGTGAATCACTGCAGTTGAAAAGTTAGTAACCTGATTTTTATGTGAATCTGGCTTTCCCATTGACTTTGCTTGTCAGAAGGCTGTAAAAGGTGATCACATGATCCTGGGGCTCAGCAAAGGTCGTAAATATGAACCAGTTGCAAGCATCTGAATTTTGATCACATGGTCATGGGTATGCTGCAATGGTCGTAAGTCACTTTTTTCAGTGCCATTGTAACTTGGAACAGTCACTAAATGAACTATTGTAAATTGACTGCCTGTAGTGCAATCTAGTGCCAAATAAGTGCTTAGAAGATGGCAGAACAGTATTTTCCAATTTGATGGTGTTGCACCTATGTTTGTCTATAACTCCCAGAATTCTAACTGTGATCAACAGCAAGAATAAATGAGCATTTCACATCAATGCATCTGAAAGGGAAGAGATTGGTACAAACTGCCTTAATCTCCAAACAAAAAAATTATACCGTGGGGCAAAAATTTGACAGAATCTTATCTGATGCTCCAGGTTCCCATATCCTGCTTACCTTGGTATGCCATGCAATTCTCAATAACATCCAGAGTTGGTTCATCCTCACAGAGATCATATGGCATGTTGCCATCGGCATTGACTGCCAGTAGGTCTGCCCCACTACAAGAAGAAAAAAAAAAGCAAGACGTGAGAGGTATCTGCCCAGTTGGACAGGAAATCCTCAGGCACTTTGAAGGATGTATAGTAAAGGGCAAAAAATGCAGTCTACGGGCCAGGTACAGCCTGCCAGTATTCTCACCATTCCCAGAGCCCTACAGAGTAGGTAGAGCAAAAAAGATGATCCCATTTTTTTCCCCATGGGCAAGTTTACAGCTGTCATTTCACCCATGGAAACTTTCTACCATTTTGGGATACATTTTTGAAATGTAGTTCTTGACATACCAGTAAAATAACCATTGAAAACCAGATGATTTCTAGTTTTAAATATCATGCAGTAAGGTCAGATTTTTAATTTTCTAATTCTATATTAAATGAATTTACATACTGACTGGTATTTAGAAGATGACTGGTCATTGAGGTCACTTTGATTTTGCTGAGCTCCCAACCCTAGCTAAGTGTTACTTATGCTAATGCGGGGGAGTGCTAATTTATTATTGTTGCAGTTCTTTATGATCTCAATGTGTTGTAAGCACCGTCTTGGTCTTTTGATTTTGACAAGCTACAAACAAATAAATAAATATGGTGTGTTTCATAGGAAATGCAGTTCATGGGCAAATGGACAATTTATGGGAATTTATGTTTCTCCTGCATGTTTTGCAGTGCTGGTCTCACTTGTCTCATAGTTTCTTGTGTCCTATATAAGATTAAACAGATTTAAAAAACCAAAACATTATTAATGCCATATCAATCTGCAACCCCATGGCTTTTTTTTTTACTGATAACCAAAGAAGTTGCCACTAAGCTAATAAGCAAACATACTTCCCAAGAGTCTCACTAAATTCTAAGATGAATGAGCATTTTTAAAAAAATAAGTAATCAGTACTGTGTATTGTAAATGTTTACATTCTTGGAGAACATTTCTTTATTACAGTAGAAGGTGCTGAGAGGTATGTGTGCCCTAAACTAGCAGCCACTCCTTTATGATTTGTTTTAATGATTTCCTATGTTTTGGCCTGCGAAGCAAACATGGCAGATTTTATCAAAAGGTCAAGTCTCTCCCACTTGTTCAATACATACACCTTTCATAATTCTCAGAAATGGTTATATTAAGCTAGGGGAATTCTGGGAATTAAAATCCACATATTAGAAGAGTGCATAGGATGGGAAAGACCGTGACTGGTTTTCAAACCGGTAGGGACGGCAGGTTCGCCATGGCCCTGAACCGGTTCCCCGGTCACCCATTCCGTTGCCAGCATGTTTTTTAGTCATTTTATAATGTTCTGTGCATGAGCAGAACAATTTATAGACAACTGCTCATGCGCAAGCAGCGTGTGGCGGGCATGCATGCAACCAAAGCAAACCGGCCGTAACGCTGGAAGCAACCCACTCCTGAATAGGCTCTAATATAATGCTTGGAAAAAACAACTAGGATAACATATCACACTAAGCCAGAATGTAGCTTGTTGTTTCTGGCTTATTACTGTACAAATCTAATTACTGTATTTTACAAATTATGGTTTAGGATTAATGTATTATACTTGTTGAACAAACCATCTTCGTGCAAGATATGAACCAATCCATCCTACTTATTTACAAGTACAGAAAACCTTAAGTTATTTATTTTGTCTGAGCAGTTAATCTCATCAAATAACGTTATAAATTCTTCTACTATTTCCTTTCTGATTCAGTATGTCCTTCTAGCACATTCTTTGTCCTCATGAATCTTTATGTAGAAACAGAATAAACCACCAGTGGCCTTCCCTGGATTTTGATGTTTGACAGAATTACTGCCATTTCATTAGTAATAGCATTTAAGAATATTAATCACATAAAAGCAATTCAGCTTAAAACATAATAATGAGACTAATCAAAGCGTTGAGCAAAAACATTATGTTACTGTTTTCTATAGTTTTCACTCAATTTAATACAACAGAATTGGCATAGGAGAATTTTTCACTCAATTTAATACAACAGAATTGGCATAGGAGAATTTTTCAAAGGAAAGGAGAATTCTGGGGAAATTCTCACATATAGATTATGGAAGCCTTGCATTTACAGTAAGTACATCTTTTTGCATATCTGGCAAATAAAAAGAAGGAACTCTTTATTCCTGCCAGAGAAGGGTCTGATCCTTGAGAAACTGATAGAGAATTTCTAGGAGAAAACTGGAGGAATGACCACCAAACATCTCTGCCTACAAAATTTGATGGAAACTTCAAAAAATTATTGATAGTAAAACTATACCCCAGCAAACAGCTTAAAATCAAGCACCTATCTGAATTAAAATATTTTTCCTGTGAGTTCAGGTTTTCTATTGTGATTGGATATTAAGGAGGATATAAACATGGTCTCAAACACAGCAATACATACATTTCCCTAAAATATCCTTCCATTCTATTTTATCAGCTACTTTGTGAAGAATATCTAAATTGGGAAATCCACCATTCTGCTGCAATAAGTGATACTTACCCCCAGTTAAACTGCCCAAAAGGTACCAAGTATTCTGTATTACTTGAACTTCGACATGAAAATATTCAGTGCAGATTAAGCTTGACCCATTTCAACACTGAAAGCCTTTGAAGAGGACCAACCAACCACTTTTACAGGTATTTATGCTACATTTTCTACCCCATGAGAACAGAGGAAATTAAAATGTACAATGCACCTGCAAGATGTTTCTCTGTCTATATCAGCAAACAAAGCATAAGATCAGACTTCCTTTGTGCTGCTGTTACTTTTACAAGTCTCTGGGTTCTGTGCTCTGACACTGAAGCCTTTTGATTCTGTGCTTAAATAAGCTCTTTGATCCAAAAGACTTCTGACAGAATCCTGCTTTGATTAGAACAAACATATGCTGCTTTGTGTTCTGCAAATAAACAAATAAAAATGAATCCAGCCCATTGCCTCTTTTGATACCAAAAGCTCAATTGCTGCAATGAAACAAGTATTATATTCTTATTACTGAATGCTATAGCTAAAACCTATCCTCTTCCAAGTTCAAGGTAGCACATGTAAAGTTTTCCCCACTATGTTTTATTTTATTTCTGTAGCAATCTTCTGTGATGAACTCAGAAATGGGCTACAGGGAGTAAATATATGATGGCTGACTTGCTCATTCATTCATTCATTCAAAAATTTATATGGTGGTCTATCTTTTTCCAAAAACATGACTAGTTAATCAGTTAAACTGTAACAATCAAATAAAAATAACCATAACAATAATGTTAATATAATGCTTTCAAGACACTTACAACCTACAACCATACAGCCGGATTTATCTAACATCCTGGTCCACTGCCTGGGGAAATATACACCTTTTTAAAGCTTTTCAGAACATGGAACTGGGGTCATCTGAATCTCATGGTAGAATGATATTCTACAGGGAAGTATTGGGACAGAGGAAGTATATCTCCATGGTCTTACTACATGACACTGCTTCAAAGATGCAATCTGGGGTATGTCCAACCTGTCTGAATAAGCAGAAACAATTGGAGACAGCTGATACTGAAATAACCTGGCCCTATGTCAGGTTATTTATAAAAATCTCCATGTATCCATGTGTTGGGGGCAGGGATACACAGATACTTTATCTTGCTAGAACTGAGCTACAGCAGTTGTTTCCCATTCCTCCAAGCCACCAGACGTTGGCAAAGAGCTTTGGCAAGTTCATAGAGCAAATATATACAAGTACTATCAGCACACTGCTAATATTTCACCAAATCATCTCATCTAGCACTTCATATCAGTGTTGAAAAGGAGTAGGGGGGTGGGAAGTAGCCTTGCAGTATCCCTGGGTGGACATTCCAACTTCCTTTGAAACTCAATGGGAATAATCCCAACTTCCTTTGAATCTCAATGGCAGTGACGGATTAAGGCTTACTGGTGCCCTAAACACTGACAAATCTTGGTGCCACCCTCCTTTATACATACTATACAAATCTTCATTGTTTTTTTTTTTTGTTTCTCAACTTTGTGGTGCCCCCTTTGGACCTGGCACCATAAGCACATGCTTAGTCTACTTAATGGTTAATACACCACTGCTGAATGGGGTCCGTTAAGTATCTAGAGTGGATCAAATGAATACTGTAGATCCTTCTTCTCTCTGGCAAAGTACAATTGAGAAAACGGCAAAGGTAATTGGAAGTTTTGAGATCAAAACGGACATATTAACATCCCACAATCATTGTGAGACAAAAAAACAACAACACCCCAACAGATCTAACATGTGACCCTCAAAAATCTGGGTCAAGTCTATAGTTGGCACGGTGGCCTTGAACTCCAAAACTGTCTCAATCTAATTGACTAGATATGTCTGCCCCCCATTATCATACATTTGGGAAACAGCTGCAGCAAAGGAAAATGGAGGTGACCTTGGTAAAAGAAAGAATGAACCATTAAAAGAGGAAAAAATATAACTAAGTTCTGGGGAAATGGAAGGTGTGAGAAAGAAACTCAAAATAACACCGCCTTGATTCTGATTAGCATAAAATGGGGCAGAGTGAAACTCTGTCAATAATCTGTTACTATACACAGTAACATTCCTGAAAAAGTTGTAGTGTCTGACCTGGTCCACGGCAAGAGGGCTGGCAACTGCCAAACCAGCACTGAACCATTCACATAAGGAAGGTGCCGTATAGCAGGAGGACGATTCACTAGCAAGAGTCTAGCAAACCGGGAGGGGCAACGTCTCTAGCAGTGTCTTTGTGTGTGGTGTAAGGCTATTATGGTTTGTTTTCTCTGCATCTATGTCATACCTTGTAGTAAAGTTCTAGTTCTTCTACTAAAGTTTTTGTTGGATAACACCCATGAGTCGG